>NC_090371.1:201103567-201403567 GCF_036365525.1 Heterodontus francisci | reverse complement strand
TCCTCTGTGACATCATTTAAGTGCCTCAGTTGGCTACTTGCCGCTTGCCCCCATCTGGGCCTGAAAATTTAGTCTTTGTCACAAACATCTGCAGCTGTATTTTTTTGAAAATCCCGCAATATTACCTTGTTTACAATTTATGGAATACTTCTGCTTAGCTTTTCTCTAGTAATTTTATCATCTTTGCAACAATGTAAATGTTACTTTTTTAAGCTGTAAACAGTACAAAAGTGCCTAATGTGCTGACTCTTTTAAGGAGATGTTAGTAGCTTATCCCAACTTACTGGAAGTGAATGGGGAGAAAATTACAACTTAGCCATTAGTATTTGTCCTAAAATGTCACTTCTACTGTTGCCTGGCAATGATTGTCATAGTTAAGCAAGCTTAAAGTATCAGCAATCTATCTTTTAAAATAAACATTTATTTTCAAATAGATTGCCATTGAAATTCACTTAGATTTTTTTTCTCCTGTAGAACAATTCTGTTCTTAACATTGTGTGGGCTCAAGAATTATCAGCTTTAGGTATCATCAAAACAATTGTTCGGACAAATCTGCTCTGATAGCAGTTTTTACGCTCTCAACTCAGCTGCAAAATGTTCACTTATGGTGGTGTACAGTGAGTTTTGCTCTTAGGTTTATATCAATGCATGTGTACTTGCAAATCTCCCATGGTGGCATGCCAAGAATATGCTGTTTTAGAATGTGGAGCTTCCAAACCTCCACAGAAAACATCCCTCTCACTCATAGTAGAGTCATAACAATATTTCCAGTCCCCTCTCTTTCCTCTTCCCAGATCAACGAAGTCACTCTCTTTTTTTCTCTCTGCCTCAACAAGATTTTGTCTCTTTTTCAAAGGAATTTTCTCCTCCCATCAATACGATCACTCTCTGCATTGTGCAATAGGGGCTTCTGTCTTCTTTTCATTCACTGCCCCCGCCCCCAACTGGACAAAGCCTTATTTACCCACAGATAAGATTATGATTGATCATAAGCTGTGAGGAGGCGACAAACGGCTGAATTTTCCCAGGCCGTTGGAGGAGGATTTTGGGGCCGAGTGAAGTGGGAAAATCTGGGAAAAAGACAACGGGTTGAGAGCCTGAGGGGATCCTTCCCTATTGAAGCTTTCCCAGGGGTTGATTGAGAGTCCAGTGGGGAATGCCCACTATTTGGTGGGATGCCAATTGTGGTAGCTTAAGAGGCAATTAAGAGCCTTTCTAAGCATGAAATCCATCTTCGCCAACAACTCATAGGTTACATGCTGTGTCTGCAACTCACCCGGCTGGAGAAGGCAAGTGCGCTGCGGGAAGTCATTGCAGAGTCAAACTGACATGATAGGTGGATTCTTGTGCACTTCAAAATAATAATCGAGTGTCGGGACCATTTCCACATCTCGACCCTGCACTGGCTGTCAGGGCACCTGCCTGGGGGAATCTTCCCAGAGGCGGCCATTTAAGACGCTGCTTCCGGGTCCATCTGCAGCTTTGGAAGGACAGCAGTCCCACTGCCAGAGGTGGGCACTGCCGCTGCAGGTTGGGGACCGCTAGGGCGCCTCCATCTTGAGGGATCCTCTGAAGAGGTTAGAATCTTTTGAAAATAAACTCTGGCCAGAGCTGCCAGGCCGCCCTATGGAGGGGAACCCCCTGCACAGGATGGCCAGTGGCCACAGCTGTGGTCCGTTGATGGCTGTGGCCCACAGATGGCTGTGGCTCCAGTGGGGGGTTGGCGGGGGTGAGTGTGGAGGCTTCACAAGCCCCCCAGGCCAGTCGCTGGCAAGCCGCCTCTAGGGACCTGCCGGGCCTGGCCCTCAATTTGAGAATGCAACAGAGACAGGCCCCATCAGCCCACAGATGAGCAGTTAATTAAGCAGATTTGCTACCCGCCACTGCTGAGCGGGTAGCCTCTGCCTTTGATGACCCATCTCCGGGAGGATCACCCGGAGGCAGGAGTGCATCAGCCCGCTGACCTGATGCCAAGTTTTGTGAATTTTCTCCCAGTCCTGCCTTCAAGCCCACCCCATGGGACCGGAAAGATTCCGCCTGATATTTGCAGTATAAAGGGTGAGACCAGCAAGTCTGTGGTCTGCCACAGTGAAAGGCTTGCACTGACAAAAGCAGTTCCTTTAGCCTAAAATCACTGATTTCATGAAGTTATATGTGAAGTTTTAGGACAGCAACTTACTGCATGTGCCGTGGATGCCACTGAGGGTAATCTCACCTTATTGCCTGTGAGACTTTCCTGTGCCTTGGGGTCTACATATTCTGAAGTTTGTTGGACCTCTGGGGAGGGTATGCAGGATGGAATCTTCTGCCGATAAATTATTTTAAGGGTCAAGGCCATTTCCAGGTCCCGGCCCCACAAAGGTCTGCAGTGCGCACTTCTTCCGGGAGGTGCCCTCCAAATTGGCTGTCTCTGCGTCTGCTGTCCTGAGGGCTCCTGAGGCTGCAGGTCAGATCAGTAGTGGATGGCTAGCAGACCCACTGGAAGAGGTGGGCATTGCTGGGGCTGTTACGGGACCACAAGGGCACCTCAAAATGGAGACACCTCGGAAGCTTGAATGGAATGGCAAAAATAAAGAGGCCCGAAGTCAATAGGGATAGCGGAGTGGAATGGAAGCCCCTTAGGAGGATTGGTTTTGGTTGCGGGTGCAGCCTTTCATCCCCTGCAGCCCCGTCACTAGGGCACAGAGCTTCTAGCTCCGATAGCCACCTGCCCCGCCAGGGGGCCGCCACCACAGAGCTGTTGGATTCTGCACTCAGCAGGGGTCCATTCCGATGCGAGGAAGGTTCTGGCGGAGTCTTCACCATTGCCCACCTCCATTGGGCACTTAATTGGACTAAATGTCGCTTCCAGGTGGGTAGCTGGTGCCGTGTTGGCCCCGTCTCTGACGAGATTGCCAAGAGGCGAGAACATGTTGGGACGTCAATCCGATGCTTTCACCTCTGATTTCATTCCTGGTTCCGCCTCCGCCGGACCTGAAAGATTCCACTTGCAGTGTCCTCCAGCTTAGCAGCCACAACAACAGGGGCAGCAACTCCAGCAGCAGCAGCTGCTTTCTCCACAGCCACATGCAGCTCCATGGAACCAAAGGATTGGACTCAGGACTGCAACTCAAATGAGGCGATACTCTTAAGGTCTATAGGGCAAGGGTCAGCTTCTTCGACCTCTGAACAAAAGTGCCTCAGAAGGCTCAGGTTCCGAAGAAGGGTCACTGACCCGAAACGTTAACTCTGCTTCTCTTTTCACAGATGCTGCCAGATCTGCTGAGTGGTTCCAGCATTTCTTGTTTTTATTTCAGGTTCTTGTGCCAGGTAGTTGCAGGCCTCTGCAGACTCTTGGACGAAGACTTCCACCCACAAGGAGTAGCTGGCCACCCATTGCCCCTGGCTGTCAAGGTGACCATAGCCCTCAATTTATTCCCATCTGGGTCCTTCCAGGGCTCAGTTGCAGACATATGTAAGATCTCATAATCTTCAGGCGACAACTGTATCAACCAGGTCACCGATGCCCTGTTTGTGAGGACTTATAACGACATCAAATTTGAAATGGATGATGCTATTCAAACCCAGAGGGCTATTGCCTTTGTTTCCCTCGTGGGATTTCCACAGGTCCATTGGATGGTACACTGCACACATGTGGCAATCAAGGTGCCATCAGTGCAGCCAAGCATCTTTGTCAATCTGAAGGGATTCCACTCCTTTAATGTGCAACTGGTATGTGACAACCACAAGAGGATAATGCAAGTGTGCGCCAAGTATTCAGGGAGCTGTCATGACGTATTTGGCAGTCTCGGGTACTGCGGCCCTTCTCTCCACCAGACAGCCTCAGCGGTTGGCTCCTGGGGACAAGGCGGATACGCAGTCAAGACGTGGCTCATGACCCAGTGAGGAACTCATTCATGGAGGCACAGCAGAGGTGCAACAGGAGCCATATTACCGCCAGGGCCACGGTAGAGCAATAAAAACAGGAAGTGCTGGAAATATGCAGCAGGTCAGGCAGCATCTGTGGAGAGAGAAGCAAAGGTAAAATTTCAGGTCTGTGACCCTTCATCAGAACTGGCAAAGGTAAGCAAAGTATTAGGTTTTAAGCAAGTGAAAGGGGTGGGGGGGCAGTGGTGATGGGGAAGGGAACAAAAGGGAAGGTGTGTGAAAGGGCAGAGGGCAGGAGAGATTAAGTAACAAGGATGTCGTGGGACAAATGCAAAGAGTGTGTTAATGGTTGTGGTGAAAGGCAAAGAGAGTGTTAATGGCAGAATAATGAGCAGCTCTGTCCAAAAGCACAACATGAAAAACAGGCACATGGTTCAAAAATAAAATAAAATAATTTTTTAAAAAGAAATTAAAAATTATAAAAAGGCCAATCATGCTCTGAAATTGTTGAACTCAGTGTTGAGTCCGCAAGGCTGTAAGGTGCCTAATCAAACGATGAGATGCTGCTCCTCGAGCTTGCATTGATATTCACTGGAGCACGGTAGCAGGTCAAGGATAGAAATTTGGGAATGAGCGCAGGGTAGTTTGTTGAAATGGCAAGGAACCGGAAGCTCAGGACATGCTTTTGGACTGAGCGGAGGTGTTCCACAGAACGATCACCCAATCTACGTTCGGTCTCCCCAATGCAGAAGCGACTGAACTGTGAGCGGCGCATACACTATACTAAATTGAAGGAAGTACAAGTAAATCACTGCTTCACCTGGAAGGAGTGTTTGGGGTCTTGGATGGTGAGGAGAGAGGAGGTATAAGGGTAGGTATTAAACCTCCTGCGATTGCATGGGAAGATGCTGTCGGAGGGGACAAGGTGTCGAGGGTGATGGAGGAGTGGACCAGGTTGTCACGGAGGGGACGATCCCTTTAGAATGCTGACAGGGGAGGGGAAGGGAAGATGTGTTTGGTGGTAGCATAATGCTGGAGGTGACGGAAATGGCAGAGGATGATCCTTTGGATGTGGAGGCTGGTGGGGTGGCAAGTAAGGACAAGAGGAACCCTGTCGCGGTTCTGGGAGGGAGGGGAAGGGGTGAGGGCAGAAGTACAGAAAATGGGTCGGACACGGTTGAGGGCCTGGTCAACAGCAGTAGGGGGGATTCCTCGGTTGAGGAAAAAGGAAGACATATCAGAAGTGCTGTTGTGGAAGGTTGCATCATCAGAACAGGTGTGTCGGAGATGGAGAAACTGGGAGAATGGGATGGAGTCCTTACAGGAAACAGGATGTGAGAAAATGTAGTCAAGGTAGCCATGAGTGTCAGTGGGCTTCTAATGAATATTAGTGGACAGCCTATCCCCTGAGATGGAGACAGAGAAGTCGAGGAATGGGAGGGAAATGTCGGAGATGGATCATGTAAAGGTAAGAGAAGGGTGGAAATTAGAAGCAGAGTTGATGAAGTTTTCCAGTGCTGAGCGAGAGCAGGAAGCGAAACTGATACGGTCATCAATGAACCAGAAAAAGAGTTGGGGGAGGGGGGCTGAGTAGGACTGGAACAAGGAATTTTCAACATATCCCACAAAAAGACAGGCATAATTAGGACCCATGCAGATACCCACAGCAACACCTTTTATTTGAAGGAAATGAGTAGAGTTGAAGGAGAAGTTATTCAATTTAAGAACAAGGTCAGCCAAGCAGAGGAGTGTGGTGGTGGATGGGGACTGGTTTGACCTCTGTTCAAGGAAGAAGCAGAGAGCCCTCAAACCGTCCTGGTGAGGGATGGTGATGTAGAGAGATCGGATGTCCATAGTGAAGAGGAGGCGGTTAGGGCCAGGAAACTGTAAATTGTCGAAATGACGTAGGGCGTCAGAAGAGTCACAGATGTAGGTAGGAAAGACTGGACTAGGGGAGAAAAATTAGAGTCCAGATAGGAAGAAATAAGCTCAGTGGGGCAAGAACAGGCTGAAACGATGGGTCTACCGGGACAGTCCTGTTTGTGGATTTAGGGAAGGAGGTAGAAGTGGGCTGTCTGGGGTTTTGGGACTATGAGGTTAGAAGCTGTAGATGGATGATATCCGGAGGAGACGAGGTCAGTAACAGTTCTGGAGACAGTGGCTTGTTGTTCAGTGGTGGGGTCATGGTCCAGGGAGAGGTAGGGAGAAGTGTCTGTGAGTTGGCGTTCAGCCTCTGCAAGGTAGAGGTCAGTACACCAGACAACAACAGCACCACCCTTGTCAGCAGGTTTGATCACAATGTTAGGGTTAGACCGAAGAGAACGGAGTGCAGCATGTTCAGATGGAAGCAGGTTAGAGTGAGCGAAGGGACCAAAGAAATTGAGACGGCCGATGTCACGCCAACAGTTCATGACACAATCGAGCAAACCTGCTCAAAATGAAGTTGCACTGCTTTGAGCGATCTGGAGGAGCCCTTTAATATGCCCCAGCAAGGGTCTCCCAGATAGTAATGGTATTCTGTACCCTGCACAACATAGCACTCCAGTGAGGAGTGGAACTGGCGCCAGTGGAAGGTGGAGAGCACCCGGCATCCTTGGAGGAGGAGGAGAAGCATCCTGAAGTACCACTGATGCCTGCAGCCGCTGACCTGCCTGTCCAATTAGCCCACAATGCCCTCATCCAAGCACGCTTCACTTGAGAAGTGTGCTTGTGGCATTGAAATCTTCCTATTATGACCACAGTGCAAAGTGGCAGCCATAGTGTGCTGGCCAGAGATGTGGGCCAGCATGCACTTGCTGGCCTTCCGCATATGACTCTCCATGAGGTTGGCCGTGCTTTCAGTGGAGGTTGTCATCAGCGCAAGTGCCTGAGATATCATGCACTCATGCTAGAGATGGACTGCTCCATTTTCTGTGCAAGTGTGCATACCGCCTTTGGAAACTTTGACAGATGCACACAAATTTCCCGTTTCTGCTCCACAAGTATCCACTTGGCGTATGATTCCCCAAGGCTCAGCATGTGTCTCCAACTGAGCAGAGCTTGAAGTGACCTGCACCCTCCAATGGGGACTGTCCACTGCTGTCCCTGTCTCCAGCACCTGCTCATGCTCACGTGATGTGCTCTTCATTGTATGCCACACTACCTGAGAAGATGGGCCCACCGTGGTGTGTGTACCTGCACTGGAGGAGGATGAGCAGGATTCATGTGATGGTGCATCCTCAGGGTGTTGGTCCTCCTCTGAGGACTCGTCAGCCTCCTATCTCCTCTCCCCTGTCAGGACCCATGTTGGACTTGTGGGAGATGAGAATGATGATATCGTGCTGAACATAGGTTAAATAGAGTTTCAAATTGGCATAGTGCAAAACATGACATTTAATGTCTTGGTGACATCAATTCAACATGAGTGGCAGTTAAATGCCAAGTAGCTGCATGATATCTAATGCTGTCACCAGGGCTGGATTTTCAAAAGTCTGTGAAGGCAAGGTTGGGTGCGGATGCTCTTTGGAAATCATGATCTCAGATGGCATCAGTGGATCCCGATGCCTCCGGAACATTATCCTACGGAATTGGGCACTTAAAGGCCTCAATTGGCCTGAGGCAGGAAGGCTGTCCTTGGCCTGCCCCACTCTGGACAAGATGGCAGAGGGCTGAAATTTATAGTCCTGCCGCCGATTTCGGTGTTGGGCAAAAACAATGGCGGTCCACCCGTGTGGGCCACACGTCACAGAGCCGCCATGCTATTTAGTACGGCAGCTCATTTAAATAGCCGGGACGGACCGCCCACCCCGATGACGTGGAGGGGGCGGGCTGTCTGTTCCCGGCAATGGTGTCAGCTGCCTTTGTGCAGGCACTGATGCTATTTTTAAAGGGCTTCAAGCTCTACATCCTAATTTACATTTTTAAGAATTTGATTTTTAAATATTATATAAATTGATCTTGCCCCCGTCCCACCTCCCCCAAAACCATAGATTTAATTACCTGCCCTCTCCCCCCGCCCCACAAAACACTTACCTTGTGCACCTGACCACCCCCTCCCCCAAAATGCATCAACTTTACGATTTACCCCTTCCCATCATCCGCTATACCAATGCAATGAATGTGACCCCTCCCCTCCCCCCCCACTGCACAGAAAAACTTAACTGCTCCCCCCCTCCCCACCAGTGTTCCGCCTCTGAGCAGGAGTGCCAGCCACCAGCATGAATATCACGCCAGGAGAGACGTCGAAAGTGCAAAGGCAATTTATTCATTGGGCTCCCATCGCCAAGTGGCCGGGGGGCCGCCATGATGCCTCGCCGCTGCCGACAATATCGGGCCGGGCCTTCTGGCACCGAGATCTGTGGTGGGCCTCTCCCGCAGGCATCTTCCGACACCCCCCCCCCCCACCCCAGGCACAACCCCCGACGTCAAGGGGTCTGTAAAATTCAGCCCTAAGAGTCAGCTTGAAACTAATCCGATCAGATAGCTCCCTGGGATGAGAGAGCTGTCTGTCCTGTGAGGAGAGATTGAGTAGAATGAGCCCACAGTCTCTCGAGTTCAGAAGAATGAAATATGATCTCAGAATTGTTACAACACTGAAGGAGGCTGTCCAAAAGAGCAATTTAACCTTTTCCCTGTGGCACTGCATATTGTTCCTTTTCAGATAACGATCCAATTCCCTATTCAGTGCCTTGATTGAATTTGCCTCCACCAGACTCTCTGGTAGTGTATTCCAGATCCTAACCACTTGCTGCGTGAAATAGTTTTTCCTCATGTTTCCATTGCTTCTTTCTGCAATTACCTTAAATCTCTCGTTCTTGACCCTTCCACCAATGGAAACAGTTTTTCCCGATCTATTCTGTCCAGACCCCTCATGATTTTGAACACCTCTATCAAATCTCCTCTCAACCTCCTCCAAAGAAAGTTGTCCCAACTTCTCCAATCTATCCGCGTAACTGAAGTTCCTCATCCCTGGAACCATTGTCGTGAATCTTTCTGAACTCTTTCTAATGCCTGCACATCTTTCCAAAAGTGTAGTGTAGTAAAGCCTGCTATACTCTCAGCACTACATGAACTGCTATGCCTGTGCTGGGACGAGGGAGCAGTACCCCAGGACATGCGCGATGCCAATATCATCACCCTCTATAAAAACAAAGGTGACCGTGGTGACTGCAACAACTACCGTGGAATCTCCCTGCTCAGCATAGTGGGGAAAGTCTTTGCTCGAGTTGCTCTAAACAGGCTCCAGAAGCTGGCCGAGCGCGTCTACCCTGAGGCACAGTGTGGCTTTCGTGCAGAGAGATCGACCGTTGACATGCTGTTCTCCCTTCGTCAGATACAGGAGAAATGCCTTGAACAACAGATGCCCTTCTACATTGCTTTCATTGATCTCACCAAAGCCTTTGACCTCGTCAGCAGACGTGGTCTCTTCAGACTACTAGAAAAGATTGGATGCCCACCAAAACTACTAAGTATCATCACCTCATTCCATGACAATATGAAAGGCACAGTTCAACATGGTGGCTCCTCGTCAGAGCCCTTTCCTATCCTGAGTGGCGTGAAACAGGGCTGTGTTCTCGCACCCACACTTTTTGGGATTTTCTTCTCCCTGCTGCTTTCACATGCGTTCAAGTGCTCTGAAGAAGGAATTTTCCTCCACACAAGATCAGGGGGCAGGTTGTTCAACCTTGCCCGTCTAAGAGCGAAGACCAAAGTACGGAAAGTCCTCATCAGGGAACTCCTGTTTGCTGACGATGCTGCTTTAACATCTCACACTGAAGAGTGCCTGCAGAGTCTCATCGACAGGTTTGCGGCTGCCTGCAATGAATTTGGCCTAACCATCAGCCTCAAGAAAATGAACATCATGGGGCAGGACGTCAGAAATGCTCCATCCATCAATATTGGCGACCACACTCTGGAAGTGGTTCAAGAGTTCACCTAACTAGGCTCAACTATCACCAGTAACCTGTCTCTAGATGCAGAAATCAACAAGCGCATGGGAAAGACTTCCACTGCTATGTCCAGACTGGCCAAGAGAGTGTGGGAAAATGGCGCACTGACACGGAACATAAAAGTCTGAGTGTATCAGGCCTGTGTCCTCAGTACTTTGCTCTATGGCAGCGAGTCCTGGACAACGTATGTCAGCCAAGAGCGACGTCTCAATTCATTCCATCTTCGCTGCCTCCGGAAAATACTTGGCATCAGGTGGCAGGACCGTATCTCCAACACAGAAGTCCTCAAGGCGGCCAACATCCCCAGCTTGTACACACTACTGAGTCAGTGGCGCTTGAGATGGCTTGGCCATGTGAGCCGCATGGAAGATGGCAGGATCCCCAAAGACACATTGTACAGCGAACTCGCCACTGGTATCAGACCCACCGGCCATCCATGTCTCCGCTTTAAAGACGTCTGCAAACACGGCATGAAATCCTGTGACATTGATCACAAGTCGTGGGAGTCAGTTGCCAGCGTTCGCCAGAGCTGGCGGGCAGCCATAAAGACGGGGCTGAAGTGTGGCGAGTCGAAGAGACTTAGTAGTTGGCAGGAAAAAAGACAGAGGTGCAAGGGGAGAGCCAACTGTGTAACAGCCCCGACAAACAAATTTTTCTGCAGCACCTGTGGAAGAGCCTGTCACTCTAGAATTGGCCTTTATAGCCACTCCAGGCGCTGCTTCACAAACCACTGACCACCTCCAGGCGCTTATCAATTGTCTCTCGAGATAAGGAGGCCAAAGAAAAAAAAAAGTGCCCAGAAATGGACTCAATACTCCAGTTGAGGCCGAACCAGTGTTCTGTACACGTTTAACATAACATGCTTGCTTTTGTACACCATGCCACTATTAATGAAGCCTATTTTGCTATTTGCTCTATTAACCGCTCTCTCAACCTGTCCTGCTATCTTCAATGATTTATGCCCACATATCCCCAGGTACCTCTGGTCCTGCACCCCCTTCAAAATTACACTTTTGATTTTATATTGTCTCTCTGCGTTCTACCTACCAAAATGAATCACTTCTCACTTCCCAGCATGGGATTTCATCTGCCACTTGTCCGCCCATTCCACCAACCTGACTATGTCCTTTTGAAGTTCTACATTGTCTTCCTCACAGTTCACACTGTTTCCAAGTTTCGTTCTATCCGTATCTAATTGAAATGTATCAAATTCTTAGAGGGCTTGACAGGATACATGCAGAGAGGCTGTTTCACCTAGCTGAAGAGTCTAGAACTAAGGGTCATTGTCTTAGGTGAAGGGATTGGCCATTTAAGACTGAGATGGGGAGATATTTCTTCACTCAGAGGGCTGAAATTCTTTGGAATTCTCTACCCCAGAGGGCTTTGGATGCTCAGTCAATGGGTATAGAAATTGCAGACACTTTATTACATATTAGTTGATCTTTTGTGGCGTTGAACATGGAGGAGTTTTGTAATTTTAAACTTACTGCTGGAGTGTAAAACTGGTATTGTGAGTTAGGCGATTGTCACAGAAACTGCACCTAACACTTTACTGATTTGAGTGGAAAGAAAAATCGGGCAGTTTCTATCATGAGCACCTGACTGCTACCCCAGCTTTACAACCCAGTAAGTTGAAAATTACCTCAGTGAGTCAAGACCAAATATTGGGTATAATTTTGACCTTGTGGGATAGTGAAAACCAGTGATAGCGAACCCACTGCCCTTTTTACAGCTCTCACAATTAGTGGAAATAAAATTTGGGAGAGCTGTATAACGGCTGCAGATTTACTATCACCTGTTTACACTATCACACAATGTCAAAATTACCTACACATGGTCTTCAGATGAAGCAAGATTAGAGGCTGGCAAATAATTAAACCAGGCCATTCAGAGGTAAGTCAATCCTTATTTTATCATTGCCATATAAATTCCAATATTCACTGCCTATGTAAAATTGTCACAATGAAATTAGACCCTGCTACCAGTGGTGGCGTTGCAGTTCCTCCACTTGGGGAACGATATAATTACAGCATAACAAATTTGCATGAATAGTTGCCATTTAAAATTATAAGAATTTATGTCAGTAACATTTGGCAAGGTGTGTGTGAGATCTTTTATAATATATATATGAAATATACAATATATATTATATTATAAATAAGTATATATTTATGTAAATGTTATTTATTCCCCTGTTCAACAATTGTTCATCAAATTGGTTTGGCATTTAAGCCATGAAACAAGGGCTGGTATATCCTGCTGCTGCTTGGGAGACATGAGGGGAGAATTTTGTAAAGACATGACAGATCCAGTGACTAAAGAGAGGTTTTTTGTTTATTCTGGGCACGTAATCTAATGTAACTTTATCAGAGTTTGTGGAGATACTCTCAAGCCTGTAGAGTAGCAAGATTCAGCTATGAGAACAGTCCAAAATACACTGTCAAACCATCCGTGGAAAGAAACAAAGAAAAAACTCAAACATGAAACAAAGGGTTCTAAGAGGATGTTTGGTACGCAAATATTTATACTTGTATGTTGCTTGTAACAATCACTCATGTATGCAAAGAACAAAGAGCCCTGGCAATTTCTTTATTATAAACAGAATTCTTTATTAACTGCCCACAAATTCATATCTACTCAAGTGTGCTTACAGTTATCCATATAATTAAAAGTCTTCTGACTCGTGCATGTTAATAGCATCACACCTTTCAAATGGGTTCCATTTTAAACTGTAACAGTTCAAGGGCATCTCACATCAAAAACAATACATCTTAAAAGCATTGTATGTCTTTCTGGTGATTGGCTCCAAGAACTCTATTTTCTAAACTACTAATCAAATATACAATTGACTTAATGTCTGACCAATCAAAAGTAGTTCCATTCATTCAGCAGATAGTTCAAGGTAATATTGAGTGGCAAGTAAACAAACACAAAATGAGGTAATCAATTTTTTTTTCCAAAGCTACTATTCACAAAGAAGCAAGTAGCAAAATTCAACCAGATCAAACTGTTTGTTACAAGCTCACAGGACACCAGTCTGGTGTGGACTTTGTCTTTAATGAAACTGACTGTAATGGCTGCCTGCAGTCAGAGTACCTCATGGTAGAGATCACATGACTACAGCAAGCCAGGAGGCACATTGGTACAGTGTTGCATTTCTATCCCAAACGTCCCCCTTTCGTACAAAAAAAACCACAAAAAAAATTTGCATGCATTATCGTTGACACTGTGAGTTGCCCAGGTTACCCACTATGCACACAACTGTTCTCATGCATTAGTAGTTCGTCATTCATGTCAGTCATGCATTGCACACATAGTAAATCGTGCCAGTCTCTTAATGGTGCACGTGCGTGTTGTCGTTGGTTGCTCATCTGGTTGATTTTCCTTCTCCGGCGAGTGTCGTTCCCTTGTCCCTTGCTGTGGTAACTGTTGTTGTTCCATTTACGTTGTTAGGGTGCTGTGGACCACTAGGACTGATGGTTGTTCTGTGGTCTGTGCTGTTGATGAGTTCTCATCTTCCTGATTGGCCGCCTGCCATGTAGGAACAGCTTCTCCAGTTGGGCGTGTGTGCCTGCGGTTGTGACGGTATCTCTGGTCCTTCACTACCACTGTATACAATCGAGGTGACAACTGCTCTATACAGGTCCCAAGTTGTAACTTGGGCTGACTCTTGTTGAGCATGTTGAAGGTTTGTACCCTGACTGGCTCTCCAATGCTCAGCTCTGGCAATGGTTTGGCAGTTTTGTCAAAATGAAATTTACCTTACTGCCATTTCACCTTGATTTTGTTTGCCCGCTCTATGGAATCCGAGCGCTCATTCCCCACAGCCTCCACCTCGGGCACCTGATCAGATGACTGCCAGATCTTCCTGGGCGCTTGAGCAGATGACTACCAGATCTTCCTCTTACTCGCTGCCTATATGACTCGCGTCACCTTGCAACTGGCAAAGGCGTTCTCGTTCCAGCACTGGCGCCCGTTCCTGTAGGCCATCTCCTGGGTTTTTTCTTTTTGCACGTTGAGGGTTACCAGTCCAAGCTTTAGACTTGCATCTGCTGAGATGAGCGGCTTTTGCTTGCAGTCTATGATTTGGAACTCCAGATCTTCGTTCTTGCCATTGCAATGGGCTCTCAGAGTAACTTGTCCTCTTGGCACAAGTATGGTGCCATCATATAGCCTCAACCTTCCTTTTGAGGGCCTCATCTTTGGATCGCCATGTTGAGCCACTTTGCACAGTTCTGTGAAGGTCATGGTGTTGCATGACGCGCCAGTGTCTATCTGGCACTTTATGTTGACTTGATATTCTCCTTCTGCAGGCATCATTCCTACAGCCACAAACCATTTGTCACCGATCAACCTGTCTGAACCAACCTGTTTTATGTCGTTTTGTGATTGGTCAGAATCTTCGGCTGATATCTCTCCAGTGGCCATCTGTACCTGCTTGTTGTGCTTCCTTCTAGCCAAACACTTGCGTGCAAAATGATTCAGCTTCTTGCAGTGAGAACACTGCTTTCCCCATGCTAGACATGCCTTCTTTTCCTGTGTGTGATCCCCTCCACAGTATTTGCATCCTGCCTTTCATCCGTGATCTTTCTACCCTTTCGGCCTGGAATGTCTATCAGCATAATGCAAGGTCTGGTCTGTTCTGCCATGAATATGCTCTAGCTGCTGATTTACAACCTCAGCGCTTCTGCACACGTCGATTGCTTTCCTGAGAGTCAGTTGCTGCTCTCTCAGTAGACGTGTGTTCACTGCGGGATCTCTTATGCTTAATACAATCCGGTCTTTAATTAGATCATCT
Organism: Heterodontus francisci; assembly: GCF_036365525.1. NCBI lineage: Eukaryota > Metazoa > Chordata > Chondrichthyes > Heterodontiformes > Heterodontidae > Heterodontus > Heterodontus francisci. The sequence continues at coordinate 201,388,975 of NC_090371.1, read as the reverse complement.
TTAGTTGCGCAAATTCATAGGATTCTGCACGCTGTGTTAATGCAGTCACATATTGATCAATGGACTCTTTTTTACCTTGGGCCCTAATATTGAACACATACCATTCACATGTTACGTTCACTTGGGGTTCAAAGCATGCCTTCAAGGCTTTCAAAATTTCTGCTGTCCATTTTTTTGTTCTTCAGAGAGATTTAGGGTGGATTTTACTTTGTAACAGTCTCTGCCCAACAACATAGCTACTCGCTGCCACTCAGTCGCAATTTCGTAATTTTGCCATTGCAAGTGGAAGAACTGCCAGTTCTGCTTCATATCACCTTTCATTTCAACCAGCGCAGGCAGAGGAAATTTGCAGCGATTGTCTTGCTGTCATGCTTTCAGCTGTTTCTTTGTTCCTCTTCTGTGGTTTTTAGCAGCTTTTAGCAGTTCTGACCATTCCTGTGGCCTTTGTTACGTAGCTGTGCTTTTCAACAGCTCTTTACCATTCAAATCTCAGCTCCACTCTAACACCATATGACGAACTCACCAGTCTGGTATGGACTCTGTCTTTAATGAAACTGACTGTAATTGCTGCCTGCAGTCAGAGTACCTTATGGTAGAGGTCACATGACTATGTCATTAATTTTTGTGCAACTTCTTTCAGCAGCCATTTTTTTTTTGAATCACTGACTAAATATACCTGAAAATGTAATTTGTAACATGAGCACATTTTTAAAATACTCAAAGAAATCATTAAATCTAGATAGAAACACATCTATTATGATCTTAAAAATCCCTGTAAAAAATGTTCCTGTGCACTGGCCAGCCTATGTCTCTACAGCTTGTGACCAGATTGCTATCAGCTTCCCCGTGCTTGCAATAGGTTTCCTGCCAATATTTCTCAAGTTTTTAGCATGCTCATTTGTAGCATTTGACAACTAGGAAGCTTCACAATTTTTACGCTTGGTAAAATCATACTCCTGAAAAAACCTCATTCACCACTACTGCAATAAATAAAGTTCTGGATTTGTGTGGCTCTACTTCATTTTATTTATTATGAAATCTCTACTCTAAAGAAAGTAGGAAAGAAAGTTAGGCTACACTTTCGCAAAATGGGACTATCAGGTATTGTTTAGCTAGCAAGCCATGGCTGCTCTACTGGCAGTTTCTAGCAAGCATTGTTTAGCCATTAACATGAGCATGAGTCCTGTTGGGTGGTTATTTGGGACGTTATGGGTAGTCATTAATGTAATTTGTGTGGAACTGGGTTTGTCTGCACTGACTACATTATGATGTATTTTTCACCTCATCAATTTGTTTTAAAGTCCATATCCACAAGAAAGAAAGCCGTAACATGCACAAACTCCTGTCTTTCTTTATTTCACCACAATTTTGTGTTTCTTGTTCATTGTATATGAATTGTATTTAATATATCCAGCTATTGAGCGTTAACTGGGGGTTCATTTGTGCTCCTATAACTAGGAGCAGATTGAAACTATGGTTGTTGGGACAGGAAGTGCATGTTTGTAATGTGTATCTCTGTAAATAAATGCTTATAGAAGTGTGTAAAGATTGGCTCCAATTCTACCCTTCACCACCTAGCTTTCTGCAGTAAAACACCTCCCAGCTTCTAGCCTGATGCTTCTTCTGACAGGCAGTGGAACAATAAATATAAGTATAACTCTATCTATATTATTTATAAGTACATAAAAAATGCGCATTGCAATAATAACATGCAAAATATGCAGTCAAAACTGTTGCCCACTAATTCTAAATTTTAAAGATGGACAACATGTAGCAGTTGGATTACTAATGCAATCCTACCTACTTATCTCAAGACCATTTATGTAGGCATCCTGTTTATTTTGACGGAAGAGTGAAGTTCCAGTCTCTTCTCTATATATTAATGCATTTATAAATTTATGTCAATGCCAACATAAACGCTGGTATGCTTAATTCAACAAAGCTTTTCAGTCCTTAACAGTATTTAATGGCCTTTTATTACCACTTATGTTGACAGGCCCTTATCTTCACTTTCTGCTGAGGGTAAATCTGCCAAAATAGTGTGGAGGAGAAATATGAAGAGCATTATTGTTGCTTTGTCTTTTGAGACGTAGACTTTCTACTTTTGGTCATCCTTTGAAAAGAGGCAGTTGGCAAGTAATAGTTTCAGACAAACAAAAACATTTCTTGTCAGACAGATTCTGGCTAGACTGAAAGTGAGATGTCAGCCATGGATCCCGAGTAGTGAGTACCTTTTCTTTTATTAAGAGCCGCATTTGTGGCAAGAAAACAAAGCTCTGAATGACTGACTGTCCGGGCCTATAAAACTGAAAAGGCAAGGTGCAGCAGGATGCAATAGGTTTATGTTGACAAAATTAGAATGGTCCCCAACACGCAGATTAACTGAGTACAACTGCAGTAATAACACAGCCAAAACTGATCCTCACCCAACCCAACCCAAACCTTGATTTCACTCTCCATCCCAACCCATGCCCTGGACCCCAGGCTCCTCATAAAAATACAAGAACACACATATCAGTATCCCCTCCCCCACCAATTCCTAGAGGAATGCCAGATAATTTCTGCAGCTATGGGACATTTGGGGCTGATAAAGGTATAAAGTACGAAATGTACAGGAAAAGAGACAAAGGTTTGGAAAGGGAGAAAGAAGCATACAGACCACTAGATGAATAGGAATAATGAGAAAGAAAGACGTACATACAGAGAAATGGAGAGAGAGAGAAATACAAAATGACAGGAATTGTGTGAGAGGCATAAAGAGTGAAGGCAGTAACCAGCAGAAACTTGCAGAATGAGAGAAAGAATGAGAAAAATAGTATGAGACAAGCCCAAAGATACAGAGGCCAGTGCCATAAAAATTGAGTAGTGAACGAGGCAGAAACAGTTACAAGAAAAAATGCACAATAGTTTTTCTTACTTTTTGTCTGGGAAAAAAAATCACAGGAATCAACTATGTTTTACATTTCATGCTCTAATGCTGCTGTTCTTCAAATACAAATGTACAATGTAAGGTGGGCAACTCAATGAAAAAATGGCTGATTTCTATTAATATTTATTGAAGCCTAGTTTCTTTTATCCAGTTTCTGCTAAGTAGAAAAAAATTAAACAAATCTATTCTTAATTTATTTCCAAATACAATGCCCATACATCAACTGGGAATCTTGTAAACAGATTTTTCATCAGGCAGGTAGTCAACAATGTTGGTATGTCATTTAATGATTCATTCATTCATAACATGGATATGTGCCATTATGGAATATCCACCTAATTGATTTTCACAAGACCTATCATTCACAGGGCATGAGGGACACAAACTGTGGGTACAAATCTTTGAAACTCCCTTTGCCACCAAAATTGTCTACCCATTTGGCCAGCCTAAACCCCACCCCAAATTCTGTGGGACAGGGTTATTTGAATAATAGTGCTAGGCATCTTGTTCCAGTAATGGTATTAGGGGGGCACTCAGTCCAGGAAGCCTGTGGTCTTTTGGATTGATAGCATAGTTATCCATCAGGGACAAAGGCCAGTGCAGCAAAGTAAACATTTGGTTCAATCTTTGGTCACGAGCTGGTCTGCCATTCATTTCTCTTAAACAATTTGATTTTGGGAGACAGCATTTTGCAACCCACTTACAGCCCTTTCACTGCAAGTATGCCTGCTTCAAATGGTGTCACAATAGAGGCGGTGCAGACAGAAGAAACACCCTCTGCCTCCATCAGATTTTTTAAATGGAGCGCCAACTGTTCTGAAATGACACCCCCAAAATCCAGGAATTTTGGGACTTATATTTCATGTCATCAGTTTAGAAAATGGAATTTAGAAGTCTTACTCAATTTTCAGTGCTAACACTATTGTATTATAGTAGGTGATTGGCGAAGCAGAGGATATTGGAGTGAAGACGACGATGGAGAAGGAGGACATATTTATTTGGATCAAGATGGCAGAAAGGTGAGGCATTAAACCAAAACTTGTTTGCCTTTCTAGGTGGATGTAAAAGGTCCCGTGACACTATTTGAAGAAGAGCGGGGGAGTTTTCCTTGGTGTTCTGGCTTTATTGTTCAATCAACATAATTGAAACAAATAATATAGGCATTTCTCATTACTTTACGTAGGAACTTGGCTGCCACATTTCCTACATTGCAACAGTGACTACACTTCAAAAATACTTAATTGACTGTAAAATGTTTTGGGATAGTGTGAGGTGATGAAAGGCACTACATAAATATATAAATTTTTGCTTCTATTACAGACATTCTGATCCAAGGGTCTTGAAATTATGTCATGCTTTTGTATGAACATTTAATATGTTGGTCAGAAATTACTCTCTCTCTTATTTTAGTGTAAGGACTAACTCATTTAAAATAAGGGTTAACATTTTTGCTAATATAGTGGAAAGAGCAATTTCAAACCAACAATTTAAGCATTCATATGCAAGCATGCAATGGCATAACTTCAGAGTCTATACTTATCTATGGATAAAAGCAAAATACTGTGGATGCTGAAAATCTGAAATAAAAACAGAAAGTGCTGCATAGTTTTCTCGATTCTTGATGAGGTTTCATTGATGTGTAGAATAATGGTAATTTCTGTAGTTTGAAAGTGTATTTTTGTGAAAGGAATACTAAATTGTAGCTCTGGTTTTCACTCCTTTTCTGAAACACAAATAACCACTACTGTTAAAGACAGCATTTTCAACTGTTTGCATATAGTTATGACCTCTTTTTCTGAGGTTTTCTAGTATTAACAGCAGCAGTGTGTATGTCTGGTCCTACAGGGCATACATAGATATAATGATATATCTCACCAAGCCAATGGGAAGGAGCAATCACACAATCGTTCGAAGAGCTGTGATCTGATTAAGTTTACCCCATTTATAAGTGGACATAGTAGGTGCATGTGGTCATCATCTCAAAGCATTCAGAGGTTTTGTCGCATGAAAAGTTCTTTACAAAATCGCTTTTATTTCAAAATTCTCCTTTTTCTGACTTTTTTCCTGAATATGCTTACATATATCCATTTTTACCCATTAAGCATCCAGCTCAGTACCTCTTATTGACCATAAAAGACAGAGAAAGATACTGCCATTTAGGCCGTGGGAAGCATGCAATAGCAAGTTAATGGCCCAGATTTTGTGGTGGTAATGATGTACAGTTAAATGTAGAAATCCAGAAGTTGCTGTCAATGACTCTATGGGCTGAATTTTATTCAGCCAGAAGGAGTGGGTTGAGAGTCATGGAGGGACAACAAATCGGGAGGGAACACGCTCGCCCGGAATCCTGATGTCATGATATCAGTTCCGTATTTTGTCAGCGGGAAAGGTCCAAGGCAGGGTTGCCACTATGACGTGGCAGGACTGAAATTCGAATTGCTGAGCATAATATGCATTTAGATAAAAAATTGGCTTAAGGGCAGCAAACAGTAAGTCGTGGCAAGTGGTTATTTTTCAGACTGGAGGATGGTAGACAGTGGTGTTCCCCATGGGTCATTGCTAGGACCACAGCTTTTTTTTTGCGATATATAAATGAGTTGGATCTTGGAGGTGACGCAAACAATGAGGATGATATGAACCGCTTGCAACAGATTACAAATAAACTATCAGAATGGGCAGACGAGTAGCAGATGGAATTTAATACTGACAAGTGGGATGTGATGTATTTTGGCAGAAGGACTAGAGAGAGGCAATATATACTTAATGGCACAGTCCTAAAGAGTGTGCATGGACAGAGGGATCTGGGGGTTCATGTGTATCGATCTTTGAAGGTGGCAGAACATATTGGGAGAGTGGTTAGTAAAGCATGTTGGATCTTGGGCTTCACAAATCGAGGCATAGAGTACAAAAGCAGGGAAGTTATGCTGAACCTTAATAAAGCTCTGGTTAAGCTCCAACTGGAGTGTTGCATCCAGTTATGTTCACCACACTTTACAAAGGATGTGAGGGTCCTTGAAAGGGTGCTGAGGAGATTTACCAGAATGGTTCCAGGGATGGGGGATTTTAGTGACAAGGTGAGGTTGGAAAAGCTGAGGTGGTTCTCCTTGGAGCAAAGGAGATTAAGGGGAGATTTGATAGAAGTGTACAAGATTATGACAGGTTTAGATAAGTTAGACAAGGAAAAACTGTTCCCATTAACTAATGGTACGAAGACTAGGGGATACAGGTTGAAGGTTTTTGGCGAGAGATTCAGGGGGAATGTGAAGAAGAACTTTTTTACACAGGTAATAATGATGTGGAACTTGCTGCCCACAAGGGTGGTGCAAGTGGAGACAATTAATGATTTTTAAAAGGAAATAGGATGGCCACTTGAAGGAAATAAACTTGCAGGGCTACTGGGATCAAGGGGGGGCAGTGGTACTGGCTGGATTGATCCACAGAAAGCTGACATGGACCCGATGGGCTGAATGGCCGCCTTCTTTGCCATAAATGATTCTATGGGCTCAATTTTGTAGTCCCGCTGCGAGAAGCGGCGGCAGGCAGGGAACATGCCCGCACGTGACCCACGCAGCCATGCCGCTGCAAATACATGACAAGCCGACATCACACTACATATGGCAGGATGGCACTGGTGACGCCGTGAATGGTGTCACCTGATGCAGGAGAAGGTGTTGGTGCCATCTTTAAAAGTCCGCCAGCCTGTAAACCGTGTATCCAAATGTAGAGGTACCCCCTCCCCCCACCCCACATAAAATAATGCAGAGTTGACCCCTTCCCCCCCTTATCCATAAAATAATGCAGAGTTGACTCCTTCCCAGCCTCGGTGCCAGCTTCTCATGGACGGGCAAGCGAAGGCCTGTGAGTGCCACACGTCGTGCTCAAGATTGGGAACGGATGGTAAGATCACGGTGAATTACATTCAAATGGATGCGAAGAGGTACTTACCATATTTAAAATAGGGTCCCATCACAGAGCAGCAGAGATGCCACCAGGCAGCTTCGCTGCCCCCGGGAAGATTGGAACCGCAATCCCATCAGGTTCTGTGGTGGCTGCAGCCACTCCAATTCTCCAGCACCCCCGCCACAAAACCCGCTATCGGGAGGAGAACAAGAGTCTGGCCTTATGACTCTATGCCCTCACTCCAATTTTATGAAAGTTTTTTAATTTAATCAACATGCCTTCTGATCCCCACCTGGTTAAAGGTGGCTGTACCAAGGTGAGGCATCAGTACTTTCCCCGGAAAAGCAGGCATAGAGAGCATTTGATGAATACAGTAAGGGTTACGGGGGGAACAGCAGCCATTGTCTGATGGCGGGGCAGCGCTCATGGCAAAGGTGGGTGCAGACGGGTTGCAGCCCTCATGGCAAGGGTAGGCTTTGTCTCGGGGTGGGCTCTCTGCAAGGGTGGCCAGTGAGGGGCATTAGCCTGTGTTCAGAGAGGTGTGGCAAGGGGAAGGTTCCAAAGGTCCTCTCTCCAAGGACATTGCACAGGAGGTGGAGGGACCACCTGGCAAGAGTCTCATGCCCCCAGTCTTTGTAGACCATTGCGCTGCGCAGCAGAGGCTCAGAGGGAAGCAGGACCAGGCGGTGGCTGGGCTAGCTGGTAAAGATCGATTAGGGGAGCCCCAGCAGCCGGCTATGCTAAGAAGGGTTTATCTGTGGCAGAGTGTGTACTGGCCTCACCTCAGCTACCTCCCTATGTCTAAGTAGCATTGTCAGCAGAGACTGCGGCTCCCCAAGGAAGCTGCCACCAACTTATGCACCATACTGTAGGATGAGCTGCGACTCATGGGCTTTGATGGACATCCAATGCCTGTGGGCCTGAGGATCACCGTGGCATTCAACTTTTACGCCTCTGGATCTTACCAAAGATCCACTGGGAACATGTGTGGGGTCTCCCAGGCAGCCGTCTACTGCTGCATCGAGCAGGTGACCAATGACCTGTTCAAGAGAGCCAGCGACTATGTGCGTTACTGGACCACCTCTGAGAGGCAGAGAGGCCCATCGGGTTCGGAACCATCGCGGGATTGCCCCAGGTGCAAGATGTCATCAATTGTACGTATGTGGCCATCAAGGTTCCCACTGAGCAGCCATCGGCCTTCATCAACAGGAAGGGCTTTCATTCCATCAATGTACAACTGATCTGCCGCCACCGAAGGCATTTCCTACAGGTGTGTGCCCGCTTCCTGGGAAGCAGCCACAATGCCTACGTACTTTGGCAGTCCCAGGTGCCGCAGTTTTGCCAGCCCCCCTTTAGCCTTCAGGGATGGATTCTCAGGGGCAAGGGATATCCTTTGAAGACATGGCTACTCATGAATGTGAAGAACCCTTACATTGCAGTAGTGGAAAGGTACAACATCTCATATGGGTCCACCCAAGTGACCAACGAGCAGGCCATTGGGCTGCTGAAGATAAAATTCCAGTGCCTTGATTGATCTAGTGGAACCCTGCAGTATGCCCTAACAGGGTCTCGTGTGTTGTGGTGGCCTACTATGCTCTGCACAATCCAGCACTGCAGTGAGGGGAGGCCTTGCATCGAAAGGACATGACTGAATGCCATTTCTCATTCAATGAGGAGGACACTGAGCAGGCAGTGCAAGATGATGAAGCCCTTGCACCAGAGGCCAGGGCCATTGAGAGACACGGAAGGGAGGCTCAGGACAATCTCATACATATCCAGTTCCTGCCACCATGATGCTCATTCCAAGTGAACTCAATAAAGACTCACCTCACTGTATTCCGTGTGTCACCTCTTATCTCACTCCCGCACCTTGCACTCAGGTTCACCAGGTGCACTCACAGAGCTGAGAAGGTGACCATACACAGCCTGCCCCTGCACTGGCAGCCCATTGAGGCAGCAAGCATGAAGATGACATCTGACAGGGCAGCAGACAAAGCATGAGAGAGTCTCAACAATGAAAGTGGCCTCCATTTATTTAAATTTTCACAATACCTAATAACAAGACTCCTGTGAAACCCCAAGTGCATCTAAATGCTCTTCTTTGCACGCTTCCATGATCTTCTACAAAGTGCTGGCAGCTGAGGTGGAGGCAAGCTGCTGAACGCACTGCCCCGTTGCCTGGGATGTCTTTGGTGGGAGTCCTCAGGCTGCCTGAGGCTTGGAGGGCCTCAGCTAGCTGAGGAGTTCCCACACAGGTGCAGGAACTTCCTCAGTCGTCGCAGCATCTGGAGCTGGAATCACTGGTGAAGGAGATGAGGAGCACTGTCCACACTCAACGGCCCATCAACAGCCGGGGGCTCAGCATGGGCCAGGTCTCCCATAGTCCTTTGATTGTCAGTGGCCTCACCTGTCGCGGCCTCCATCAGCTGCTCAGACGCATGTGTGGTGCTCACACCCACTTGTGACCCTGCATTTATGCTTGAGCGCATACCCACCGATGTGACAGTATCTGCAATAGTGTAGGATGCAGGGGAACTGTGTGACAGTGCACCGTCTGATGATTCTTCCTCCTCCTCAGAGGTTAGTGGGATTCCAGTGGCGCCAGCAGGCAATATTCCCTCTGAGGTACCACAACCAGCATGAAAAAACACAAACATTTAGGAGCTATGCTGCATGGATCTGCCCATGTGTGATGTTGTTCTTAGGAAGGGTTGTGGTGGGCACATGCAGGGATAGACACCAACATATTGCACCACAGAAATTTGACAAAATTATTGACTCAGCCACGGATATAGGGGCAATTAATCTGTATATAAAGTGTATAGCCAATCTAATACCATCAAAACACAGTCCAGTTTAAAACACATTTCTCCCTATAAATAAAGTAACTAAGCATGCAAACATCAATGAAGTGCAACACAACTGTATTAGCTGTCTAGCAAGCTAAACAGTATGCAGGGCCAATGCGAATTATATTTGTTGACAGAATAGAGCTAGCTACACCATGTCATGGGGTGGTAGATGGACTTTATTGGATGACCTCTATGGATTCACACTGTGCCAGGAGTACAAATTCATCCAATAAACCATGAAACTCAAGGAGAGGATTGTTATTGTGGTTATTGAGGTGAGGCAGTAGAAAAATCAGCTGTCAGAAGATGGACCATTTCTCACACTGCTGTTGTCGCAAGACAATTTAATCTGTTATGGTCAACATTTGTGCAACTTCTCCACCTCCTTGTAATATATGTCTGAAGCCAACAAAAGAGCAGTGATTTCAAATTCAGGAGAGTTTTATAGGATGGAGCAGATAGTACTTCAGAAGAGTCATGTAAAACAGAAAAGCAGAGTGGGACAGGGAGGGACAGAGAGATTAACAGTAGGTAGCCAAGACTAGTTTATTCATCTTGACAGGCTGTTAAACTAGGTCCTTGATTCTAAAATACAGAAACAACAGAGTCTTTCATGGACAAAATGCCATTTGCTCACCAAAGCTAGTGGCAAAATTAGATAAACATAATTACAAATAAAGAGCGCTCTTCAGTTCCTCCAGTAAAGCGATTCTCTGAATTTAACATGTCTGTATCTCAGTCTATCACTGTCGATTCTTATTCAGCTCTGACAAGATAATTATTAACTAAAAGCTTTTCTGCAAAAGGTTGAGTGGTTGTTACTGAATATATTATTCAGTTATAAAATGTTTAGTCACTATCTATAAGATTGTCCTCCAGACTAATCATTTTATGTCCAAGCCAAATCTCTTATCTGTTGGTAAAGGTATACGTTTAACATGATATAATTATATGATACAGACAACTTTTCAATGATATTGGCCACTCAGGTTACCTGCCCTCAAACTGGATTGTAAATGATGCACATTGCAGTTACTGATCTTTGACACACTTGTAAAACTTGTTCTTTAATCCAGTTTGCAGCAGAAAAATCTGTTAATGACTGTTCCTAACATGGTCATTGAAACATAATAAATTTTGACAATGTCTGTCTGGACAATTTTTAAAACTGCAAATGCAGCATGGATTTTGTTATGGAATCACAGACAGTTCATCATAGAGTAAGGTTTATTAAAGCTATCCACTACATTGTATTTACTAACTATTGTATATGCGTTAGCAGCATCTTATTTTTGCCAATTTCACTCAGCCCATTACACTGTACTCTTGTATTCGCGGGGAACTTACAGTGCTGACTTCTGGCAAGCCCTTGGATTTTCTTGCCTGTTTTCCCCTCAGTAAACATTCTGGAACGATATGATTCCAAATGGATAGCAGCGGAATTGTGACATTTATATAAAAGTAAAAGTCCAGCAACTTTCAACATGTCACTGACCTTGTGTCCCAAGTGAAATAATATGTCATATGGCATATAAATAGAGACATTACCGAAGTGACTTTTGCCATTTTAAACTGAGTTTACAAAACACAAGCCTATAAACTTCTGTTTTAAAATAACCTAGCTGCTAGGGGAGAGAGACAGAGAGGGGGGAGAGCGAAACTGTATTCCCCTCTCACCTGTTCATATGGGGGGGCACATTACAATTTTTGTCGTACATAGAGGGCCTGTGGGACAATTTCAAAAAAGATAAAGGCATTAAAAAGTTATCTTACTATTAATCAGAACAACAACAAATGTGAATTTTTGTGAAGAAGCTTTAAATGAGAAGATTAATTTATTGACTTAAATTCTCGTCACTTTGTTGGACACTGATTTAGTGAGATACCTAGCATTTTTGTTGCTTGCACAAGTAATCAATGTCTGCCTGTACTCTTGTTGTAGTGATGCAGAATATTCTGGATAGATGTCCATCTGTCAGGAATGATCTTGATCGCTCTCTCTCCCTCCTCTCTCTCACCCTCCTCTCTATCCGTCTGTCTCTGTCTCTCTCCACTTCCCTCTCTGTGTCCCCCTCTCTATGTTGCCCCCCCCCCTATGTTCACCCCTCTCTGTGTTTGCCCCTCTTTGTTGCCCCTCACTCTATGTTGTGCCCCCCTCTCCGTGTTGTTCCCCCCATCTCTCTGTCCCCCTCTTTCTGGCCCTCTCTTTCTGTCCCCTCTCTCTGCCCCGCCTCTCTTTTTGTCCCCCTTCTCTCTCTGTCCCCACCTTCTTTCCCTCTGTCCCCCCTCTCTTTCTCTCTGTTCCCTCTCTCTTTCTCTCTCTGTCCATCTCCCCTCTCTCTGTCTCTGTCCCCACTCTCTCCCTCCATTCCCCTCTCTCTCTGTCCCTTTCTCTCTCCCCTTCTCTGTTCCCTCCTCTGTCTCTTCTCTCTCTGCTCCTCTCTCTCTGTCCCCTCCTATCTCCTCTTTCTACCCCCTCTTCCTCTCTCTGACCCCTCACCCTCTCTTTCTCTCTGCCTCTCTCTCTCTGCTGTCCCCCTTCTCCTCCCTCCCCCCCACACTGTCTCTCTGAAACAAGGGGCAGCGGTTGCTGAGAGTAGGAACAGCGGTTTCCAAACGTTGGACAGCTTCTGAGTTTTCCAGCGGACGTTTTTTTAAAAATCAGAACCCGCCAGAAAACAAAAAAACTGTCCGAATTTCAGAAACACTGTTTTGCTTCACCACTTGTCAGCTGTGAAACTGACAACTGCGATTTTTTTTTAAAGCCGGTCTGGTCAGAAAGAAGAAGTCAATGGGAAATCTCTTGTCCCTGAAATTACCAATCACGGACCTCAAAACTTTTTACCATGGACACTAGTGTCCATGTATGGGCACGTTGCTGACCCCTGGGCACATGAACACAATGCCTCCTCGCCCTCTTGGGTGGACACTGCAGTCTCTCCATCTGATATGGAATGGCCACCCTGGGAGCCCACAAGTTCCAGGCCCCGCTCCTCTGCTGGGGTCAGTTTTTGGGTATCGGGGATTCCACCTCCAAGTTCTGCCCTTTCCTTAGTTAGTGGACCGTTTTCTCCTCCAGGTAGAAAGAGGGACACAGTTAGTCTTCCCAAAGAGACCCACAGGACACTTGTTCTGATGGCAGCCCTTCGGCCCCTGAAGGGAGCTGCCGAATGCCCACTCCTCACGTCCACTCACAAGAGATGTGCGGGGGGGCAAGCTAGGACAGAAAGCCAGCTATCTTGGAGATGCAGCCATGCATCTGACATGATCTGCTGTTGCCTCAGCCCCTTGCCACCCCCTTTGCAGCCACTCCATGACCATGTCACACTCCCTGCCGCGTGCCACATGCAAGCCCAAAGATGATATGGGAATGGAGGACTCACCTTGGCAGAGCGAAGGAGGTCATTGACCCTCTTACGGCACTGGGCCCAGTTTTGGAGGGTGACCCCAAGGCTGCTGACCTCTGTGATCTCCATCCAGGCTTGCTTGTCAGGCGGGAGAGTCTCTTCCTGCTCTCCCTGGCAGTGAAAAGACGTCCTGCCTATCACACAAATGAGTAATGTAATATATGAATTTCAATGCCAGTGTGATGCTAGGTATGTAGGCCGTACATCCCAAGTACTGGTGGATTGTATCAAACGACATGCCCCTTCTGCTGTTCGCAATGGGCAAGGTACAGGCTGCACCCAAACAGCCCGTGTTTGCAAAACTCAAAACACAGTGTCCAACATTAGATGTGATCCCATGATTGGACAACATTTGCTGAATAATACTCACTGTGCTAAGAATTACACTGACAACCAATTTAAGATTGTCAGATTTGGGCGGCACAGTGGCGCAGTGGTTAGCACCGCAGCCTCACAGCTCCAGGGACCCGGGTCCAATTCTGGGTACTGCCTGTGCGGAGTTTGCAAGTTCTCCCTGTGACCGCGTGGGTTTTCACTGGGTGCTCCGGTTTCCTCCCACCGCCAAAGACTTGCAGGTGATAGGTAAATTGGCCATTGTAAATTGCCTCTAGTGTAGGTAGGTGGTAGGGAATATGGGATTACTGTAGGGTTAGTATAAATGGGTGGTTCTTGGTCGACACAGACTCGGTGGGCCGAAGGGCCTGTTTCAGTGCTGTATCTCTAAATAAGTAGGGCCCGCAGTGTGGCGCATTTGCGCATACTGGATGCTACATATATTAATACACAGGGTCCTGTTCTTTGCAGACAGAAAGAACATGTACAAACATTGCACCTGTTTCAGCTAAACAAAATAAGTGACAGCCATTCACTGGTCAAGACATTGCCCTGAGGAATCAATCAGAGTCAAGCTGCCTGGTTTAAATTTCAAACAAAGCTTGGCAGTTAACTGTCAGTCACCGTAAACTGGTTCATTCTCCTCTACCAATCAGAGTTCACTTGCCAATCAATCACCTCTCTCTTCTCATACAGTATAAAGTTGTTGTTTCCCTTACATTGGTATTCTTGTGGATTGTCCTGATGAATGCAAGACGAAAATCTTCGACAACATGTCTCTATTTTCAGCAAAACTACAATCAGGGAATATTATTTAAATCAGATTCCTATGTAGGCTAAATGGGCTCAAAAGAAAACATAATCATTAGTTGATGGCATTTATCCTATAATGCTGAGCGAGTTTAATAAGTAGATTTGTGAGACACAGACAATCATTATTAGTGATTCACTGGGCATTGTGAAAGTACTAGTAGACCTGAAGCTGGCTAATGTAGTGCCCATATATAAAAAGGGGAATAAATTGACATGGGCAACTATAGACCCATTAATCTTACCTCCCAATAGTGTATATAATGAGATGGAATATCAGGTGTAAATTTGATGATTATTTGCACAACAATACCCAAGTAGTCAGCAGTCAACATGGCTTCAATATGCTAATGAGCTAAGTTCCAGGATGTAGTCATGTGACTCGAAGACATAGTCACTCTGCAATTGTAACTCCCTAGACAAAGGTTCTGTACATAGTTTGCTCTGTATTGTATATAATAGTTAGCTGTTAATAAACCTGTTTGAGATCTTCAAGGAATTGGAATCCATGTACCTCATTGTGTTGCTTAAGACAACACAAAGAATACATGACAGAAGATCTTGCCTAATCATAATCTTCCACTTCTATGAGAAAGTATCAACCTAATTGGACTGTGATAGACTCTGTGATATTGTGTACTTAGAATATGAGAAGGCATCTAACAAAGTTCCACATGAAATGCAATCAGTTTAAACTCAAAAATGGAGGGATTTGTCGTAAACCCTAGGAGTGGATAAGAAGTTGGCTGAGGGAAAAAAATCAATGAATGCTCTTTGAAGGAGTTATGCAAAGTGGGGAAGTACTGATAGGAGGTTTGGTATTGGGATCATTACTGTTGCTAATTTACATAAATAAGTGGAATTCAGAAACTCAATGCAAAGTGGTCAGGTTTGCAGATAATGCCAAACTAGGAGAGAAAGCTCATGCATTTCTGAAGAAGTTGGATTAAATTTGTATGTTACAGAAGTTTACTGTAAAGAAATGTAAAGTACTGCGCATGCTAAGAAAAAATAAGCAACATGCACACAACAGGAACGACGTTGAACTAGCCAAGAACGAAGCTGCAGGAGACCCAGGAGTCACAAAACTTTGACATTCAACATGTTGAACCAATGCACAGCAGCAATCAACAAAGCTAATAGAATATTCAGTTACATAGACTAAACAGTAGAATGCAAGCCAGGGGAAGTCATGACCAAACTGTATTATGCTCTGATCAGACTGCACCTTCTGCTGGTTGAGGCATAAAGGTGATATTCATCTGCTAGAGGTAGTGCAGAGAAGAGTCAGGAGACTGAGCAAAGAGCTAAACTATGGGGAGAAACTGGAAAAACTTGACTTTTCAGCCTGGTGAGTTTAAAGAGGTGCATTAGACAGTCATGGGAAAGGTAAGTTCAGAATATTACTTTAAATTAAATTCTGATAGTTGAGCTAGGGGCCATAGATTTGAGCTAGTAAAAGGTAAATTCAGGACTGATATTCTTCACACAACGAGTGAGCAACATATCGATTAGACTTCCAAATAGGGTAGTGAAGTTGGAAACCCTGGAACTTTTAGCAAACAATTGGATATTGGAATTGCAGCCCTCCAGCAAGTCTCTAAATGGATGAATTAGAGTAGCCGAATGGCTTTCTTCATCTGTAATTATCACGCAAAAATATGTACAAGTTGGACTGAAACCATGCAACTAGTACTTAAAATATCAGATTGGTATTTCTTCAGACATTTTTTTGCAACTGTTTAAATAAAAGGAAAACAGCATCAGATTGGATCTATATTTTGGTCTCAGCTCAAGCCACTAGTAAATCATTGACTGTAGAAATCATTTCCAGGTGAAGACAAGTTGGTTAATACTGAAGGGAGAGATGGAGGCCACTGTTGACTCCTTTGATCTTGACCCTAAATCATCATCTCGAAGCCCTGCTGCTGATAGAGAACTGCTACAAAGATCAAGCAGTGAATCACACTTTCAAACAAGTAAGTGCATTTTGCACATTGGCAATTTAATTCCCACTTAGTTCTTTGACAAACTGATTATTTTACTCATTAAACTGGAAAACATTGAATGTTACATCTGAGCTGGAGATCAAACCAATTAGATAGGTCCTGGTTGACTAAATTACAATCAATTTGTTACAGGAATTCCTCACTCCAAATCAGCTTCCCTTCCTGGTTATGGAAAGAATAGATTACACAAGGTAAACATGTTTTATGCTTAAGATTTTTTTCTAAATGACCGGTATGTTAATGGAATAGTGCACATGTTGCAAAACAACCTGAGAAATATCTGAATAAAACAAGTCATAGTGAAAGAGGAGGTAGTTGAGACACTGGATGGGCTAAAAATTGATTAAATGGAGGTATTAGATAGATTGGCCCTGCTTAAAGTTGATAGGTCACCAAGGCCAGAGGAGATGGATCCCAGGATACTGAAGGAAATAAAGGTGGAAACTGTGGAGGCCCTGGCCATAATATTCCAATCCTCCTTAGATAGAGGGTTGGTGCCAGAGAACTATAGAATTGCAAATGTTACACCCTTATACAAAAAAGGGTGCAAGGATAAGACCAGTTACAGGGCAGTCAGTTTAACCTCGGTGGTGGGAAAGCATTTATAAATGATGGCCAAGATTTTGTGAGGCCCCCTGAGGCGGGCGCAGAGGTGGGGGGCACGGAGTATCGTGGTATCGTGACTGGTGGCTAGGGTGGGGGGGGGCAATGGGGTGGGGGCCTTGTCGCCTCCCCATTGCCCAACAATCTTCCTGAGGGTGGGATAGGCCGATGACAGCCTTCCTTCCCAGAGACCAATTGAGGCCCATAAAGGGCCTCTTCCCACAGCCCCTAGGATCTTAACAGCGGTGGTGTGGAGGGGGGGGGAGCCCTCCACCACACGGGGAGGATGCTTTGTAAAACGAGGCACTGTCCCTGCAGGCTTGATGAGGTGGGGGGTCCCTCCTTCATGGGCAATTTGTGGCCCACGCAGGACTCGCCCTGGGCAAAAGTTTACTCCCCTGGACTGCATGTCCACTACCCCCCCCCACCCACCTCATTGGGGCCTTCCGGACTGGCCCCGGTGACCCCACCTCACCTACCTATGTTCCAGGGTTCCACCACTGTGCCTGGGTCTGAGGCCTCTGCAGTACCGGCAGTAGCCACTGCTCCCAGTGGCACTGCAGATACTGCTGGCCCTCTGATTGGCCAGAAACTTTTGGAGGCAGGATCCCCATCCCTTTAAAGAGATGGAGATCCCACCTTCTAAAACTTTGATTCAAAAAGACCAGAGGATTGCTCTCGGTGGGCATGAAAAGGCAAAAGCGGGGTTCCCCCCCGCCTTTTCGGCCCGGCACCCAGAGCCCTGCCTCCTACACAAAATCTAGCGCAACAATTCTGGACAAAATTAATAGTCACTTGGACAAATGTGGATTAATTAGGGAAAGCTAGCATGGAATTGTTCAGGGCAAGTCATTTTTAACTAACTTGCTTGAGTTTTTTGATGAGGGTCATGCAGTTGATGTGGTGTACATGGACATCCAAAAGGCATTTGATAAAGTGCGCATAACAGACTTGTCAGCAAAATTAAAGCCCATGGAATAAAAGGGACAGTGGTAGCATGGAAACGAAGTTGGCAGCGGGACAGGAAACTGAGAGTAGTGTTGAACAGTTGTTTTTCAGACTGGAGCTAGATACAGACCCAGATGTCAGTGTTAGGGCCACCACTTTTCTTGATCTATACTGATGACCTAGACTTTGGTGTACAGGGCATAATTTCAAAATTTACAGATGACACAAAACTTGAAAGTATTGTGAACTGTGAGGAGAATATTAACAAGAGGACTTAGACAGGCTCGTGGAATAGACGGGCAAGTGGTAGATGAAATTTAATGCAGAGAAGTGTGAAGTGATTCATTTTGGTAGGAAGAATGAGGAGAGGAAACATAAAATAAAGGATATAATTCTAAAGGGCATACAGGAGCTGTGAAACCTGGGGGTTTATGTACACAAATCATTGAAGGCGGCAGGGCAGGTTGAGAAAGCAGTTAATAAAGCTTATGGGATCCTGGGCTCTATAAATAGGGGCATAGAGTACAAAAGAAAGGAAGTTATGATGAGCCTGTATAAAACACTGGTTCAGCCTCAACTGGAGAATTGTGTCCAATTCTGGGCACCACACTTCAGGAAGGATGTGAAGGCATTAGAGAGGGTGCAGAAAAGATTCATGTGAGTGGTTCCAGGGATGAGGAACTTCAGTTACGTGGATAGATTGGAGAAGCTGAGGCTGTTTTCCTTGGAGAAGATTAAGTGGAAATTTGATAGTTTTCAAAATCATGAGGGATCTGGACAGAGTAGATAGGAAGAAACTGTTCCTGTTGGCGGAAAGGTCGGGAACCAGAGGACACTAAGGTGCATGGCAAAAGAAGCAATGGCAACATGAGGAAAAGCTTTTTTGCACAGCGAGTGGTTAGGATCTGGAATGGTCTGCCTGAGATTGTGGTGGAGGCAGATTAAATCGAGGCCTTCAAAAGAGAATTGGATAATTATCTGAGGCGAAACAATTTGCAGGGCTGTGGGAAAAAGGCAGGAGAGTGGAACTAGGTTAGTTGTTCTTGCAGGGACCTGGCACAGACATGGAGGGCCAAATGGCCTCCTTCTGTGCTGTAACCATTCTATGATTCTAAGAGCTAAATCCAATTTGGTTTAATATATAATAGAGACTTTCCTGAGAACATACTCCTTTGGCATGGTGGGTGAGTAAAATTGATCTAAAAGCAGAGAAAAGAGCACGAGAAAAGTTTACATCTCTGAAATTCTGGTGGGCTCCGATGCCGAAGGTTCCCCTTTTCCCAGCACAATTGAGACCTGCTACATGTGGGAAATGGCCCATATCAGCTTCGAGATGGTGGATGTGGACTGCATTGTGGTGGGGGTGTGGGGGTGGGAGGGGAAGTGCAGGCTTAGGAAGTCACTAAAAACTGGTCAATTTTTTTACATTCGGAATCAGTATCCTTATGTAAGGGCCTTAGGGAAAACTGCATGTTATCTGCAAGGGTCCTGAACAAACTCCCTGCAAAAACAGCCAGACAGTGTATTTTCCTGCCAGATGTGCGGCAGATATGCCCCTGTAGTGGCAAGTGTACCTGCTAGCCATATGCAAATTAGTTGTTCTCCCACTGACCCCAGAAACACCTCGTGGGTCAGTGCTGCAGGTGTGATTCCAACATCCAGAGGTTTTCACAGCCTATAGGTTTAATATAACAAGATAATTATAATGCTGTAGCTTTATTTTCTCAGCAGAACTCAATAATTCCAATTTACTTTTTTCCTGTATTTTTCAAGCATGGGTCTCCCAACCCATTTTCATTCCTTTGGAATGGATAAGCTTTGTCCTACCCCTGAGACAGTAGAGAGCCCGGATGAATTGGCTGATGTTTTTTATTTCTAGTTCTTGGGGAAAACACCTTGACCCAGACTTTCCTCGGAGCTGTTTTTACTCCCTCACCATAACTTCAGCATCACTGCATTGGACACCCTATTTATGTGTGTACATGGTTGTGGAATGGGAACACCTCTGATGAAACTCTAGGTCCTTGCCTCTGCTCACACTCTACTTAGGTAGTCTTTTCATTCTATGAGGCCAGTTCAAGCAGCATAGCTTGAAAGCAAGACTTGCATTTATTTGGCACCTTAACATGTCTTTACGAAATGGTGCACAGCAGGTGTTATTTTGAGATGCAGTGACCGTAAGATGAGTTTAAACAAAGGCTATTTTGCAGAAATCAAAATGCTAAAATTAGCATCAGACTGCTCGCCTGTTCACAGGCACACCTGAATATTGCATCAGGTGAGAGTAGGGGTTATAAATGGTGTAGCTAAGGTGTGCCTCCCTACCCCATTTTCAGCCGCTGTCTGCCCATCTTTCAGGCGCGAGCTGGACGGTTGTGAGTTGATTTTCTCTCCAATGGGACCACTACCCATTGAACTAGGCTGGCAGTGAGTGGTACCAAGGCAATTATTTCTGACAATTTTACTTTCTGAAATGTTTCTTGTGACTATAATTGGTCTGTATGTAATAGTATTGAACAGCAGGTTTCACTGAACAATTGAAGAAGCACAGAGAGCAGAGAGGTCCTTTGCTATTTGTTTGCTTATTACCCCAAATTTGAAATGTATGTATAGTTTGTAGACAGGAAACTCGGAACATACATACTTGTTTAAAAATAATTATAACAGGAACAGTTTGCAATATATAAACAGAAATTATACTAACCTGCAAATATTGATAAGTTTTAAACAACAGCAAAATAACAAGATTTTGAAAAGAAATTCTAACAGTAAAATTACCTAATCCTTCATCCTCGTGTACAGGCCTAGAAATTGGATCACGCCCAAACTGGGGCGCGAACCGGGTGCACAAGCGGCTGCATGCACCTAAAGAGACCGGGAGCAGGATCACAAGAAATGTTCTGCCAGCCTTGTGCATTTTACCAGCGAGCTGTGGCTGCCAATTGCAGCCCTAGAGGCAGTCGTGGAAATCAGTCTGATGCACCCAGACATTAATGAGAGGTTGAGCCCAAGGCAATTTTAATGGCCTTATTTCCATGAATTTAATTAGAAGCCATTCAAACCCAGCCAGATCCAGTACCTGGCCAGTGGGCAGGACCAGAAATTCAGTGGCAGGCAGCTGCTGCTGGAAATAGTCGCCAGAAGACAGTTAAGTGGTGTGTAGGCTAGAGGGTTCTGGTGTGATCAGACAGACAGAGGAGCACAGGGAGAGGGAGGCACTAGGCTTCCCTGTAAAGCCCAAAGGCTGCTACTGATCCACAAGGAAAATTTTTAAAAATTAACAGTCCTCTTCTGGCCTACGATCCACCTCCTGGCAGGTCTGGCTTGACCTGGAAATCATCACTGCTCTCCATTCAGGCCTCCAACTAAAATTGCAGATTTAAGACCCAATCAGTATATTTAAAAAGGCTGTGTTTGCTGACAATGCAACCACTAGGTGGCGCAGTACTAGCACACATGCACATGCAGCTTCTTCCACTGAAACGTCAGTGTCTGCGACGTTTCAGGCAACTGCCAGGATTAAAGATGGCACTGCTCAAATTATCACAAAAAACAAATTCAACCTGAAAATCCCTCAATGGCTGCCATCACCGCCTCCATCCCACCCCGGACAGTCCCCCGCTCCCTCCTGCCATTGCGCTTGTCTTTGCCAGTCCCTCCTGCGCCCGTCTTCACACCACTGACTCCCTGCTACTTTCCCTTAGCCACTTGCTCAAACCTCGCCGCTCACCAACACCCCTCCGACAACCAGCCGCTCACTCCAGAACCCCCCTCAGCCGATCGTACCCCACTCCTCGCTTCCCCCCCGCCACCCCACTCTCCAGCCACTCGCTCCCTCCTTCCCTACCCACACCACCCCCCGCTCCCCTCCCCCAGCCATTAGCTCCAGGCTGCGCCACTTCCCTCCTCTCGGCCACTCACTCCCGCGTTCGATCGTTCTCCGCCACACTGCCCGAAGAAGCAAGGCAGGCTGCGAGGGGTGGTGAAGCAATGTAGGAGTGAGTGACCGAGAGGAGGGAAGCTGAGCGGCCTGGAGCTAACAGCTGGAGGGGCGGGGGTGAGCTGGTAGCAAGCAGCCGGAGAGCGGGGTGGCGGGGCAGGAAGCGAGGATTGGGGAACAATCAGCCAAAGAGGGGGGGAGGGCAGTGGTGATGTCTGGAACGAGCAGCTGAGGGGGGGAACCATCCGATGGGGAGGAGGGGGGAGAGGGAGAAAGCGTCGAGGCCTGGAGCGAGTGGCTGAGGGGAAGAGCCGCCAGTGAGACGGGAGCGAGTAGCTGAGTGGGGGGAAGCGGGCAGGGGGAGCAAGTAGGGTAGGCAGCGGTGTGTCGGGGATTGACCAGTGTGAAGTGGCAATTGAAGCAGGGAAGGTAGGAAGGAGTGAGGTACTGTTCAGGTGAATGGAGATGGCTATTGAGGGGTGAGGACATCATTGCGTGGTGACGTCATGCGCGCATTCATACTGGCAAGCTGGCAAATGTTTGCACGCATTGATGACGTCTGCACTCGCTCTGCGCATGCTCTACATTGTCAGGAGTCACTTTGATTTAAAAATGACGTTACTGCCTGCCTGTGGGTGATCTTCTCACCTGCTCAGGGAGCAGGTTAACATTGGGACATGGCCGGATAGCAATGGGATAAGAAGGGATAAATGATTGCTCTCATTTCAACTACCATCCTGCCCCATTTCTGCCAGACAAGGTTAGTTAAGATCGGGGCTGATATGGGCAGGATGCATTTTGGCGGTGGAAGCAGAAAGTTGCATGATGAAATTTAAAGGGATGTGGGCAATTGAAGAGGAATGTCAGAATAGGGAGACAACAATCTTTGCATCCTTAGGAAAGGCTGAAAAGAAATTTCAACTCATTGACAGTCTTTTGCCAAAGCTAAACAGAAAAAAGGTCTAAGAATTGTCAGGTAAAAATTAAGTAAAAGAAAGCCTAATGTGCAGACAAATGTCTGCAGCCAAGTAACAGAGCATCTCAGCACCTGACCCCCTCCCCCCTCCACCATCCCACCACTTGATAGCTGCCAAAATGGAGATAGTGCTGCATTTGGTGGCTGCATGAAGGTCGTGCTTGTCATTCCATAACCTGAACTGCACAAGTCATCATTGCAGCCTGCCAGGAAAGAGATGGAGGCAAGTTTGAGCCTTGGTTCGTTGGCTATGCCAGCCCAATGCTGCATGTTAACTGTAGGTATCCTTACAACAGATGGCGCAATGTTGTCAGCTCTTCTCTGCTGAGATAAAGCCTGTGAAAATAGGTCCACATGGTCATTGCCAGGTAGATACAAGAGGATATGCAAACACACAAGGTGGCACCTTGATGGGTGTAGCCAAACAAATTATTCTGCCCCAAAAGCAAAATACTGTGGATGCTATAGATCTGAATGACCTTTGCTGTCAATCTGAAATGCTAACGCTGCTTTCCTCTCCACAAATAATCTTGCCAGATACTTTGTTTCATACAAGTCACTTAAAGCCTGACCACTGTCTACAAAAGATTGTAAGCTCGGTGGCTTAGTGATTGGCCTTTTCTGCTCCACCAACCTGCTCATATTTATATCAAACCTTTGCACCAGCCCATAGAATCCAGATCTATAACTGTCTAAAACAAACCATCTCTGCTGACAATAAAAAGTTCACAAAGATTGTATATTGGCGAACCAGACTAAAGAGTGCATTACTCTTCACAAAACCTAGGGGAGTGTGGTGCTTTTTTTTAAAAAAAAGGTTTCTGACATCTGATATTCTTAATCTTAATGAACAATATATTCACGCAAAATAAAACTTAAGAAAAAAACTTTAAAGACTGCAGAAGTTTATAACGTAGCAAGAGTTAAAAGAAATTTGTCAGCTTTTTGACATTAATAAAAGCTTCTAATATCTTTATTTGATATCTCCTATCAGACATCAGACTTTGAATCAACTCATGATACCAGCTGGGGAATGCGAGGTGAGGAGTCATTTCAAATAAGGTTTCAGTGTCATTATCTACAAATAGAGCTACTTTGATTTCAGTAATCTGATCTATTTCTTAAAGTCATTTCTTAAATCTCACTGAAATGAACTCTTGTTTTTACAGAATACAAGGTAAGAAGTTAACTTTTCGTCTTAAGTCCCTGGTTTCCATCCACCAACTGCATCTGACCAGGTTAAGATCTCGATCTTTCTTCCCTCATGTTTTATTTAATTCTGTATCGAATATTAAAAGCATATAAAGTAGTCCATGCTAGGCCACAGAATGATGCAAGAGCCAAATCATTGATTCCCACACAATGGGTCTAATTTTCAAGCCCTGCTGAGATCAGGAACGGAGGTGGCAAGACCTATAAATTAGTGCCAGCAGGTGTGCCAGTTTCCCGGTGCCAGCCATTTTTGTCGAGGTGGGTTTGGGGTCGACAGCAGGGTCACGAGGCGGGTAGCCAATTCAACTCATTGAGAGCCTTATTAAGCATACTTAAAGGAGGTCGACTGGGATTTTTCCAGTTAACCTCCAGTTTCCCGACCTGTCAGGGTGGGGGTGAGACAGTTTAATTGCTTGGAGGCGGGCATCCAAGTGGCACCTAGAGGCCATTCTTGCCTGCCTGAATGTGGGTGCAGTCAAAGGCCATCCTATAGAGGGATTCCACCCCCCACCACCACCACCCCGCTCCCCAGCCAAAACAACCACAGTGGTGGCCTGCCTGCTGTATCTATTTTTTTATTTAAACTTTTTAAAAAGTTAATGAGAGGGTATCTCCAATTTGAAGTGCCCTCTCAGTTACTTACCATTTGTTGCAGGCTGCTGCTCCTCTCAAGCTGGAAGGCCTCTGGTTGGCTCTCCAGCTTTGAGAGCCCCCACCCACCACCCTTAATTAGACAGGGAACCTGTCTCCATGCCAATTAATAGGGTGCCTCCGTGAAAATCCTAAAGAGTGACTGTTCACACCCAGGGGGAGTTCTGGGACCCAGAAACGGTCTCGACTCCTGTTTCCTGCCCCGGATGGAAAATCCAGCCCAATGAAATCTTGATGTCAGCAATCCCATCGGAGAGGTATAAAGACTAGTGGTGTCTCCCCACAAAGACAGAAAGAACATCAGAGGAGATGTTATTTTCAAGTTGCCACCCTGTAGTTCCTAATGAATAGTTATCAAGTGTCATTGTTAGGAAAAAGAGAGAAAATACAAAATTACTTACTTCTCATCAGAAACAATTTGTAGAATCAATGTGAAAAGATTTTTTTTTTCCCAATGCATAACTGGCTCATCTCACTCTCCAGAGGGTAAATCTCTCCATCTTCCTTCCATCCCTCTTTCCACTCTCGAACGTTTGGAACACTTTATTGATCTTCTACCTTTCCTCTCTGGAATACCCTGCAAAACTTCCATTTGCTTGCAAACAAGATCCATTCATAACCTCATCCTGATGAAGTCCATTGATACCCTGTGCCTGACTGAAATCTGGATCGCTGACAACTTTTACCCCACCCCCCCTTACCTAGGCCACCCCACCTGGTTACACATCCCACCACATTTCCTCATGCACAAACTGCTGTACCAGCATCACAGCACTCACCTACAACTCCCACTTTGCTCTGTCCCCTTAATTCTCTGCCATTTACTCCTTAATTGAGTTTCTAATTCTCTGCCACTCATTTTGCCTCTCTTTCAAAGATCTCATTGTTGCTACTTTCAGAGCTGCCTTCCTCACTGAAATCTTCTCTGCAGTCATTGTATAGCTTCTGCACTAACTGCTTCCTTACGTACAGTGATTTAAATCTCCAACTAAACTTCCCCCTGTTCTCACCAGATTTCATATTATGTATAGTCTCTCCCAACCACATTCATGAGGATTTAGATTATATGGCGAGGTCAGACAACAATTGGCAGGTTCAGTTTAATGTAGCTAGAATGAAATCATGCACCTCGGTTACAAAATAAGCACTTAAATTATACTTATTAGTGGCAAAATACTGAAAGCCATAATAGGAAGCGAACTAGATAAATCTCCCAAAATGTAAAGTCAATGTCTGATTTTTGTTAAGAATGAAAGTGGGATGTTAGGCTAACTGGACAGCAAGAAGGTGGGCTTGATGGATCTTTACCAGCTTTAAGATTTCCCATGATGCTAACTTGGCATCAGAAATGAAAAAAATATGAGGTACAACTGAACTTGTCCTATTGAGTTACTTTTACTTGTTGCAGATTTATCCTTATGAAATGTTAGCTGTTACAATGAAAGCTCGTGTCAAGCTACCAAAGGATGTGGACAGAACCAGGCTGGAGGTAAGAATGTTTGTGGTGAATGGAGGCATTTCCAAAGGACTCCTCTTACAATTAGAGTTTTTGTCTCATAAATATCTTCCTCTCATGCTCGATCTTGTATGGAGTTCATAGTGTGAAGAGCCAAAAGTTGAGATGTCAAAAAATAGAAAATGCTGAAAATGTAAACATGTGTACAGCATCTGAAACAGGCTGACAGGCTATAATCTCGACTGGGACGCTTTATTAAACCTATTCTCTAAAGTTATTAGCCTATTCTTAGCTTTCAGCTGCTCACTAACCTGTGTATTTCCACTATTTTTATGTGAGATGTCCAACATTTGCAGTTTTCTTAAATTGCTTCAGTTTAAATGTGAGTGCTGAGCCATGTGCATTTTCAACAATAAAGATAATAACACTTGATTTCCTTTAATAATATTCTGTTTGATAATTACAAGTTGTAATAATCACAGCAATCAACAGAAGCAGGACTCAAAATAATGTTTCTACTTAATAAGCATTGCTGCCATGAATAATAAAAGGGCAGATTAGCAGGTAGATTATGATTAGAAACGTTGTTACAAACTGTCTAGCCATTTTCAGACAGATGTTGCTGATAATAGAGATCACCAGGGATTCAGATCAGGAATTTGCATTGCATCATGACAAGCTCATGAAGTAAATTGTTATGTTTTCAGTTATTTTTTTGCCTCAAGAAAACTATAATAAGGTGTTTTAAATGAACAAAAAAAAATTAACTCAGGAGAAAATTACATAGTAAACTGTATTATACAATTGCCGTCTAGAACTGTCTGAGAGCTGTCCAAAATGTGCACTATTAACAAGGGAAATTTTATGAGAGAGCAGTTGTTCACAAGGGAGTCACACCTGTGTGTTATATCACAGACTGTGTTGAGATGTGTTGGAGAGAGGAAAGTAGCTTTTCCTGGGCAAGCATTGTCTCAGGGAAAATCAGTAGAGTCCACTAAAGGTTCATTCCCTCAGGCTGGTCAGCTTTTCATGTGATCTTCCTGAGGAACTTTATTGTCATGCGTTGAGGTGGGTGGCAGCTGGAGGGCTGACATTGGATGCACATGGAGGTGCGCTGTTGGTGGGAGACACACATGGGACAGAAGCTTCAGACAACTTTGGGGCCTTAAAAGATAGCAGCGCCATTAAAGGGACAACAACAGCAATGTGTACCTATATAGCACCTTTAACATCATAAAATGTCCCAAGCTGCTTCACAGGAGAGTAATAAAGCAAGATTTGACAATGAGCCAGGTAAGGCAATATCAGGGCAGATAACCAACAGCTTGGTCAAAGAGGTAGGTTTTAAGGAGCTGCTTAAAGGAGGAGAGATAGGGTGAGAGGTTTAGGGAGGGAGTCCCAGAGCTTAGGGCCTAGGGAGCTGAAGGCACGGCCATCAATGGCGGAACGATTAAAATCAGGGTTGCTCAAGAGGCCAGAATTAAATGAGCACAGATATCTCAGAGGATTGTGGAGCTGGAGGAGATTACAGAGATAGGGAGAGGTGAGGCCATGGAGGGACTGAGGGTTTTCCTGGATTTTGAGGATTTGTGTGTTCCTTCCCTGCAGTGGAGCACATTACTGTCCTCTTCTGACGAATTCATCTCATTACACCTTCTATTTTTCTAAGCATTTTTACATCTATTTGGGGGATTCTGAATGGAAAACTTCATCTCTAATGAAATATTACGGTATCATTATTTGCAGGGAGATAGGGAGGGAACAGTGGCAAAGATCATCAACTGATAAATGCCATATCACAGAAAGGCAGAGGTCCAGCCAAATTTGATGGCAGCACCTCATTTGAATTTTCCTACTCAGTTTCCCACCCAGTAGCTAGCTAGTTTGAGAGGCTAGCTGGCTGCTGGGTGGGAAAGCCTGCACTATCCTTTGTCCTCTCAGCAAGTTTTGTTTCTTGAATAGAATAAACAGTTTCATCGTAGTCAAATGTGGTAGGACAGCTACCAAATAAGGCAAAGGATTTAGCCTACGTCTGAAAACTATGCCAATTTTTCTGACATTGTAAGTGCATTGAAATTAGAAATTGATTTACTTTTCTGGATAAATGGAATGTATTGGAATAAGTAATGGCTGTTTCAGATATCGTTAGAAATGTGGACTCATAAGTTTCTTCTGTCGAATTTACAGCTGTCTTGGAATTTTAGTACTTATCTGATATTTTACACATATAGAGGTCACAGTAGGGAGAGATGTAGAGATCAGAGGGATTAGTGATTGTGGTTAGGGAGGCAGATAGCAGTAGATTAGTTTTGGGAGGTGGGGGGAAGCAGTACTTAGATGCTGCAACCGACAATGCTCACCTCCCTTCAGCTGTTGGATTACTCAAGCCCTGGGAAACTCGGTCCACAGTCATTAAATCCAAGTGACTGCTAAAATCTGAGGCCTAGAATATTATAATTACTGACCCACCCCTCAAGACCAGATTACTCTCTTCCCTCCACCCCCCTCCCTCACCCACCCTGGTTAAACCAGCAGAGATTTGTCTGTATTTAATTTATTTATTTGGCTGCATATATGCAGTGGTTTTCTCCAAGCTATTACTGTGCACTTGTACGAGCAGCTAACCTTTGGCTTTTACACCTACCATCCTGGGGAGCTTAAAATTTCCCTCTAAGGTTCTGAAATTTCAATAGATTACAATTACTTTAATCTCATTAATGACCCCTTTTCATCAAGCCACAATTGTATTCATCCACAATTTAATTTTTGATAGGCTTTTTGAGCATTAAAGTGAAGGATGCTGGGGACTTTCCAACTTCTGGTACTCAGAGTCACCGTGAAGCACCCCCAATTTAAGTGTAACCGTAGTTAGGTGCAGAGTAAAATTCCCTCTATTCCCCGATAATGGAGGTTATTGCTCTATTTCAGCAGAGTGACATTTCCATTTCCCTCACTAGCTATAAATGGGAATTTGGGAATTTATTTTGTCAGTTGGTATCTGCTGCTCCTGAGAAAAGAAAAATTGAAAGTAACAGAAATAGGAAACCGCTGCATTTTAAATGATCATTACATAATCAAAAATGGCATTTGGACCACATAAGCTCTGTGTTATAACTTGAGTACACCCTTGAATATTCTGCTGCTGATGATGGTTGTGAGGATTCACTCTCAGCCTTCTCTCCATTCCTCCTCTGATCCCTGAAACTAGGTCTTGCTCTTAGACCTTCAGATGTACTTTGTTGTCTTTTGATCTGGAAACAAACAGGGAGCAGAGGATACTGATATGTTAGTGGGAATTTGTCAAGGATTCGAGTTGCTGTTTTGGGGAGGTCAATTTATAAATTGATTCTGAGCTTGACTGGATTGAAAATAGGCAAAAATCCATAGTCCTTCTGACACACACACACCATGATTTCAGCAGCACAACAGTTTGAAGGCATTAGGTTTGGAATTACAGAATGTTCCCATGTCAGAGGGAACATGGCTGGTGGAGGGGATTCTTGGGTGGGTAGTTTCCTTGTTCCTGCCCTGAGAATCCAGCGAGCCAATTGAAGTACAGCATATCTGGGGATCCAAGCCCAGAATCTAAACATTTTTCACATTTTTTTAAGAAGAGGGCCATTGAGGCACGACAGTCATCTTCCTCCACTAGGAGGCTCCCGAGATACAACCCAAGTAGTATGGGCTCTTGCTCAGATTATTAAAATGAAGAAACCTCGCCGTGACCACGCAGACTCTGCACAGCCAGGTGCTGCAGATTTCTGGTGAGCACAGCCTGGCACTAATGCCTTCACAGATCATCTTGTCATAATTTAGGCTGACATTCTACTCTTGTACAGAGGGAGTGCTGCATTGTCACAGATACTGTCTTTTAGCTCGCCTGCCTGTTCAGGTGGGTGTGAAAGATCCCAAAATGCTTTTGTTTTGACCACTGTTTACAATTAGTCATTGCTTCTTGTGGGACTTTACTGTGTGAATTGGTTGTCAGGTTTGCCTACATACTAACAGTAATAACTGATTAAAATACATTGGATGTGAAGTACTTTGAAACATCCTGAGGACATGAAAGTTGCGACATAAATGCAAGTGCTTTCTTGTTATTTTTCTCCTCCTTCCAATCCATGTAACAAAGTGTAGAAAAAGACTGCTTGTGCAGCAATATATTTTCAGAATGCAGTAATATAACAGTAACATGCATTATTCAAACACAACAGCCTCCTTGAAAATTAAAAAGCAAACTACTGCAGATGCTGCAAAATCTGAAATAAAATCAGAAAATTCTGGAAATGTTCAGCGGGTCAGGCAGCATCTGCGGAGAGATAAACAGAGTTAACTTGCAGAATTTTCCTGTGGGCTTCGGGACCACAATATCGGGACCAAATGGAGGCCCCAAGACCCCACTTGCTGGCAGCGAGACTGCATCACAAGCTTCTGGGAGGCGGCCTCCTAATTGGCCCAATAAACTCGGCGGGCGTGTTCTCGATGCTGCTGGCCCAATGAGGGCTGGCAGCGCGAGAACCAGGCAGCCCCCTAGAGGTGAACGCTGATGATGCAGGTTGGGGACTGCAAGGGCACCTCAACATTTCTTTTTATTCATTCATGGGATGTGGGCATCGCTGGCCAGGCCAGCATTTATTGCCCATCCCTAATTACCCTTGAGAAGGTGGTGGTGAGCTGCCTTCTTGAACCGCTGCAGTCTATTTGGGGTAGGTATACCCACAGTGCTGTTAGGAAGGGAGTTCCAGGATTTTGACCCAGCGACAGTGAAGGAACGGCGATATAGTTCCAAGTCCGGATGGTATGTGACTTGGAGGGGAACTTGCAGGTGGTGGTGTTCCCATGTATTTGCTGTCTTTGTCCTTTTAGTTGGTAGAGGTCGCGGGTTTGGAAGGTGCTGTCTGAGGAGCCTTGGTGCATTGCTGCAGTGCATGCATCGGTGGTGGAGGGAGTGAATGTTTGGAGATGGGGTACCAATCAAGCGGGCCGTACTGGACCTGATATTGGGGAATGAGCCTGGCCAGGTGGTCGAAGTTTCAGTAGGGGAGCAATTCGGGAACTGTGTCCATAATTCCATAAGTTTTAAGGTACTTGTGGATAAGGATAAGAGTAGTCCTCGGGTGAAGGTGCTAAATTGGGGGAAGGCTAATTATAACAATATTAGGCAGGAACTGAAGAATTTCGATTGGGGGCAGCTGTTTGAGGGTAAATCAACATCTGGCATGTGGGAGTCTTTCAAATGTTGGTTGATTAGAATCCAGGACCAGCATGTTCCTGTGAGGAAGAAGGATAAGTTTGGCAAGCTTCGGGAACCTTGGATAATGCCGGATATTGTGAGCCTTGTCAAAAAGAAAAAGGAAGCATTCATAAGGGCTGGAAGGCTAGGAACAGACGAATCCCTTGAGGAATATAAAGACAGTAGGAAGGAACTTAAGCAAGGAGTCAGGAGGGCTAAAAGGGGTTATGAGAAGTCATTGGCAAACAGGATTATGGAAAGTCGCAAGGCTTTTTATACGTATATAAAGAGCAAGAGGGTAACTAGGGATAGGGTTGGCCCACTCAAGGACAGAGAAGGGAATCTATGTGTTGAGCCAGAGGAAATGGGCGAGGTACTAAATGAGTACTTTGCATCAGTATTCACCAAAGAGAAGGACTTGGTGGATGATGAGCTAGGGAAGGGAGTGTAGATAGTCTCAGTCATCTCATTATCAAAAAGGAGGAGGTGTTGGGTGTCTTGCAAAGCATTAACGTAGATAAGTCCCCAGGGCCTGACGGGATCTATCCCAGAACACTGAGGGAGGCAAGGGAAGAAATTGCTGGGGCCTTGACAGAAATCTTTGCATCCTCATTGGCTACAGGTGAGGTCCCAGAGGACTGGAGAATAGCCAATGTTGTTCCTTTGTTTAAGAAGGGTAGCAAGGATAATCCAGGAAATTATAGACCGGTAAGCCTTACGTCAGTGGTAGGGAAATTATTAGAGAGGATTCTTCGGTACAGGATTTACTCTCATTTGGAAACAAATGGATTTATTAGCGAGAGGCAGCATGGTTTTGTGAAGGGGAGGTCGTGTCTCACTATTTTGATTGAGTTTTTTGAGGAAGTGACGAAGATGATTGATGAAGGAAGGGCAGTGGATGTTATCTATATGGACTTCAGTAAAGCCTTTGACAAGGTCCCTCATGGCAGACTGATACAAAAGGTGAAGTCACATGCGATCAGAGGGGAGCTGGCAAGATGGATACAGAACTGGCTCGGTCATAGAAGACAGAGGGTAGCAGTGGAAGGGTGCTTTTCTGAATGGAGGGATGTGACTAGTGGTGTTCCGCAGGGATCAGTGCTGGGACCTTTGCTCTTTGTAGTATATATAAATGATTTGGAGGAAAATGTAGCTGGTCTGATTAGTAAGTTTGTGGACGACACAACAGTTGGTGGAGTTGCGGATAGTGATGAGGATTGTCAGAGGATACAGCAAGATATAGATCGGTTGGAGACTTGGGCGGAGAAATGGCAGATGGAGTTTAATCCGGACAAATGTGAGGTAATGCATTTTGGAAGGTCTAATGCAGGTGGGAAGTATACAGTAAATGGCAGAACCCTTAGGAGTATTGACAGGCAGAGAGATCTGGGCGTGCAGGTCCATAGGTCACTGAAAGTGGCAATGCAGGTAGATAAGGTAGTCAAGAAGGTATACGGCATGCTTGCCTTCATTGGTCGGGACATAGAGTATAAAAATTGACAAGTCATGCTGCAGCTGTACAGAACTTTAGTTAGGCTACACTTAGAATATTGCGTGCAATTCTGGTCGCCACACCACCAGAAGGACGTGGAGGCTTTGGAGAGGGTACAGAAGAGGTTTACCAGGATGTTGCCTAGTCTGGAGGGCATTAGCTATGAGGAGAGGTTGAATAAACTCGGATTGTTTTCACTGGAACGACGGAGGTGGAGGGGCGACATGATAGAGGTTTACAAAGTTATAAGCAGCATGGACAGAGTGGATTGTCAGAAGCTTTTTCCCAGAGTGGAAGAGTCAGTTACTAGGGGACATAGGTTTAAAGTGAGAGGGGCAAAGTTTAGAGGGGATGTGCGAGGCAATTTCTTTACACAGAGGGTGGTGAGTGCCTGGAACTTGTTGCCGGGGGAGGTGGTGGAATCAGGTACGATAGCGACATTTAAGAGGCATCTTGACAAATACATGAATAGGATAGGAATAGAGGGATACGGACCCCGGAAGTGCAGAAGGTTTTAGTTTAGACAGGCATCAAGATCGGCGCAGGCTTGGAGGGCCGAATGGCCTGTTCCTGTGCTGTACTGTTCTTTGTTCTTTTTTGTCCTGGATGGTGTCGAGCTTCTTGAGTGTTGTTGGAGCTGCACCCATCCAGGCAAGTGGAGAATATTCCATCGCACTCCTGACTTGTGCCTTGTAGATGGTGGACAGGCTTTGGGGAGTCAGGAAGTGAGTTACTCGCCTCAGGATTCCTAGGCTCTGACCTTCTCTTGTAGCCACAGTATTTATATGGCTACTCCAGTTCAGTATGTGGACAATGGTAGCCCCGAGGATGTTGATAGTGGGGGATTCAGCAATGGTCATGCTATTGAATGCCAAGGGGAGATGGTTAGATTCTGTCTTGTTGGAGATGGTCATTGCCTGGCACTTGTGTGGCGCGAATGTTACTTGCCACTTAACAGCCCAAAGCTGGATATTGTCCAGGTCTTGCTGCATTTCTACACGGACTGCTTCAGTATCTGAGGAGTCACGAATGGTGCTGAACATTGTGCAATCATCAGCGAACATCCAGACTTCTGACCTTATGATTGAAGGAAGGCCATTGATGCAGCAGCTGAAGATGGTTGGGCCCAGGACACTACCATGAGGAACTCCTGCAGTGATGTCCTGGAGCTCAGATGGTTGACTTCCAACAACCACAACCATCTTCCTTTGCGCTAGGTATGACTCCAGGGTTTTCCCCCTGATTCCCATTGACCTCAATTTTGCTAGGGATCCTTGATGCCATGCTTGGTCAAATGCTGCCTTGATGTCAAGGGCAGTCACTCTCACCTCACTTCTTGAGTTCAGCTCTTTTGTCCATGTTTGAACCAAGGCTGTAATGAGGTCAGGAGCTGAGTGGCCCTGGCTGAACCCAAACTGAGCATCACTGAGCAGGTTATTGCTAAGCAAGTGCCGCTTGATGGCACTGTTGATGACACCTTCCATCACTTTACTGATGATTGAGAGTAGGCTGATGGGTTGGTAATTGGCCGGGTTGGACTTGTCCTGATTTTTGTGTGCAGGACATACCTGGGCAATTTTCCACATTGCAGGGTAGATGCCTGTGTTGTAGCTGTACTGGAACAGCTTGGCTAGGGGTGCGGCAAGTTCTGGAGCACAGGTCTTCAATACTATTGCCTGAATATTGTCAGGGCCCATAGCTTTTGCAGTATCCAGTGCCTTCAGTCCTTTCTCGATATCACGCGGAGTGAATCGAATTGGCTGAGGTCTGGCATCTGTGATGCTGGGGACTTCAGGAGGAGGCCGAGATGAATCATCAATTCGCACTTCTGGCTGAAGATTGTTGCAAATGCTTCAGCCTTATCTTTCGCACTGATGTGTTGGGCTCCCCCATCATTGAGGATGGGGATATTTGTGGAGCCACCTCCTCCAGTTAGTTGTTTAATTGTCCACCACCATTCACGGCTGGATGTGGCAGGACTGCAGAGCTTAGATCTGATCCGTTGGTTATGGGATTGCTTCGCTCTGCCTATGGCATGCTGCTTACGCAGTTTGGCACACAGATAGTCCTGTGTTGTAGCTTCACCAGGTTGACACCTCATTTTGAGGTATGCCTGGTGCTGCTCCTGGCATGCCCTCCTGCACTCTTTGTTGAACCAGGGTTGGTCTCCTGGCTTGATGGTAATGGTAGAGTGGGGGATCTGCCGGGCCATGCGGTTACAGATTGTGGTTGAGTACAATTCTGTTGCTGCTGATGGCCCACAGCGCCTCATGGATGCTCAGTTTTGCATTGCTAGATCTGTTCGAAATCTATCCCATTTAGCACGGTGATAGTGCCACACAACACGACGGACGGTATCCTCAATGTGAAGGCGGTTCTTCGTCTCCACAAGGACTGTGCGGTGGTCACTCCTACCAATACAGTCATGGACAGAAGCATCTGCAGCACGCAGATTGGTGAGGACGAGGTCAAGTACGTTTTTCCCTCGTGTTGGTTCCCCCACCACCCGCCGCAGACCCAGTCTAGCAGCTATGTCCTTTAGGACTCGGCCAGCTCGGTCAGTAGTGGTGCTACTGAGCCACTCTTGGTGATGGAGATTGAAGTCCCCCACCCAGAGTACATTTTGTGCCCTTGCCACCCTCAGTGCTTCCTCCAAGTGCTGTTCAACATGGTGGAGTACTGAGTCATCAGCTGAGGGAGGGCGGTAGGTGGTAATCAGTAGGAGATTACCTTGCCCATGTTTGACCTGATGCCATGTGACTTCATGGGGTCTGGAGTCTATGTTGAGGACTCCCAGGGCAACTCCTTCCCTACTGTATACCACTGTCCCACCACCTCTGGTGGTTCTGTCCTGCTGGTGGGACAGGACATACCCGGGGATGGTGATGTCCACATCTGGGACATTGTCTGTAAGGTATGATTCCGTGAGTATGGCTATGTCAGGCTGTTGCTTGACTAGCCTGTGGGACAGTTCTCCCAACTTTGGCACAAGCCCCCAGATGTTAGTAAGGAGGACTTTGCAGGGTCGACAGGGCTGGGTTTGCCGTTGTCGTTTCCGGTGCCTAGGTTGATGCCGGGTGGTCCGTCCGGTTTCATTCCTTTTTATTGACTTTGTAGCGGTTAGGTACAACTGAGTGGCTTGCTAAGCCATTTCAGAGGGCATGTAAGAGTTAACCACATTGCTGTGGGTCTTGAGTCACATGTCGGCCAGACCAGGTAAGGACAGCAGCTTTCCTTCCCTAAAGGACATTAGTGAACCAGATGGGTTTTTACAACAATCGACAATGGTTTCATGGCCATCATTAGACTAGCTTTTAATTCCAGATTTATTAATTACATTCAAATTCCACCTTCTGCTGTGGTGGGATTCGAACCCATGTCCCAAGAGAAATACCCTGGGTCTCTGCGTTACTAGTCCAGTGATAATACCACTACGGCACCGCCTTCCCATGCTCGCCGGCCTGCACATCAAAACTTAATTAGCCTTGATATAGACTAGTAGGTGATTCGGATTGGAGGGGAAACCCCTCTGTCGGATCGGCCTCAGCCGCGATCACGCCCTTTTGTTAATTCTTCCCTTTTTGCAGCATGAAGACCTCTTCAGGAATTATGTTGTCACAACTCTGTATATCACACAGTAGCTTATTTTTGTACTGCTTCCTGCCCATTTGTCACCTATTTCATTTTATTTTGGAGCAACCGTCTTTTTAAGTGCAAAGACAACTTTAGGCAAGCACAGTCTCTTTCTTAGTCACCTGATTCCGACTCTTCGTTTAGATCATACTGGTTAACATCACCAGCCCTCAGGTTAATGCAGGATTTAAATGAGTCT
Source organism: Heterodontus francisci (assembly GCF_036365525.1). NCBI lineage: Eukaryota > Metazoa > Chordata > Chondrichthyes > Heterodontiformes > Heterodontidae > Heterodontus > Heterodontus francisci. The sequence continues at coordinate 201,352,392 of NC_090371.1, read as the reverse complement.
CATTGCATTGGTCTCAGCAGAGTTGCAGCTCTGTGGCAGGGAGGGCAGCCGCATGTATCCACCATCTTTTGTCTTTCTGCAGTTACATTTCCCTACTTAAACCAAGTACTGCATCTCTCTCTATTCCTGGTATTTAGGGTCAAATCCTCAAGGGTTAGAAACAACCTCACAAGACTGTGTCCTTCTTCCTCCAGGGCTTATGTCAGCCCAATTTAATATATATTTATTTTGTCTTGATAGTGGAGGATGACTGTTGCTAGATTGTTATCAGCAGGTGGCACTCTCAGCAGGCTCTTGAGCTCTCTACTGTTGCTCTTCTAGAGCTAATTATGTGTTTGACTACACACCTGATTGGTAAAATGTCCACTATTTTGTTCACAAGGGCCAACTGAAAATATCCCAAATGTAATTTATTTTATTAATTCCAAACTGAAATACCAATTTCTTGCATTAGACCTTTGTATTGTGCTTCTAGAAGACATTTGATAAACTTCCATGTAAGAGATCACTAGCAAAAATGAAAGCACATGAATTTGGAAGTAACCTTGTGACATGGGTTGGTAATTAGCTGGGAGATAGGAGACAGAGTGCAGGGATAAAAAGAGTGCCCTTTGATTGGCAGGATGTTCGCCATGGATCTGTGCTGGGCCCTCCGCTTTCCACCATATATATTATATGACTTGGATGAAGGAATAGAAAGTTATATAGCCTAGTATAGATGGGGCAGTAAGTTACAAAGGGACTTGGACAGGCGAACTGAGTTGAAAAAGTTGTGGCAGATCGCATTCATTGTGGAGGAATGTGAGGTCATCCACTTTGGATTCAAGAAATACAAATCAGAATATTTTCTTAATTGTGAGAAACTAGGAGCTGTGGAGGAGGAAAAGGAATTAGATGTCCATGTACAAAAATATCAAACAAATGCGCAGGTACGAAATGTCATCAAAAAGGCAAATGGAATATTGGTCTTTTTAGTTCAAAAGTGAGGAAGTGATGTTTCGGTTTTACAGAGCCTCAGTCAGACCCCCACTTGGAGTAAAATAAAAGCAAAATTCTGCAGATGCTGGAAATCTGAAATAAAAACAAGAAATGCTGGAAATACTCAGCAGGTCTGGCAGCATCTGTGGAGAGAGAAGCAGAGTTAACGTTTCAGGTCAGTGACCCTTCTTCAGAACTGACAAATATTAGAAATGTAAAAGATTTTAAGCAAGTAAAGCTGGGGATGGGGCAAGAGATAACAAAAGAGAAGGTGTTGATAGGACAAGGTCACAGAGAAGAATTGACCAGAAGGTCATGGAGCAAAGGCAAACGATATGTTAATGGTGTGCTGAAAGACAAAGTGTTCGTACACAGAGGGTGTGAATTGACTGTAAAGCACGAAGCACTCCAAGCACAAACATAATTTTTTTTTAAAGAAACAGTGGGTAGGCACAGTAGAAACAAACTAAACACACTAAAAAATCTAAAATAAAATAACCAAAGAAAAAATAACTAAACATAAAAAGGGGGGCCTGTCATGCTCTGAAATTATTGAATTCAGTGTTCAATCCAGCAGGCTGTAGCGTGCCTAATTGGTAAATGAGATGCTGTTCCTCAAGCTTGCGTTGATGTTCGCTGGAACACTGCAGCAAGCCCAGGATAGAGATGTGACCATGAGAGCGGGGGGGGGGGATGTTGAAATGGACAGCAACTGGAAGCTCGGGGTCATGCTTACGGACTGAGTAGAGGTGTACCGCAAAACGGTCACCCAATTTGCGTTTCCCCAATGTAGAGGAGACCACATTGTGAGCAGCGAATACAGTATACTAAATTGAAAGAAGTACAAGTAAGTCGCTGCTTCACCTGAAAGGAGTGTTTGAGGCCTTGGATAGTGAAGAGAGAGGAGGTAAATGGGCAGGTATTACACCTCCTGCGATTGCAGGGGAAGGTGCCGTGGGAAGGGGACGAGGCGGTGGGGGTAATGGAGGCGTGGACGAGGGTGTCGCAGAGGGAACAGTCTCTTTGGGATGCTGACAGAGGAAGGGAGGGGAAGATGCGTTTGGTAGTGGAATCACGCTGGAGGTGGCGGAAGTGGTGGAGGATGATCCTTTGAATGTGGAGGCTGGTGGGGTGGAAAGTGAGGACAAGGGCAACCCTGTTGCGGTTCTGGGAGGGAGGTGAACGGGTGAAGGTAGAGGTGTGGGAAATGGGCCGGACACGGTTGAGGGCCCTGTCAACCACGGTTGTGGGGGAATCCTCAATTGAGAAAAAAGGAAGACATATCAGAAGCACTGTCGTGGAAGGTAGCATCATCAGAGCAGATGCGAAGGAGACGGAGAAACTGGGAGAATGGAATGGAGTCCTTACAGGAGGCAGGGTGTGAAGAAGTGTAGTCGAGGTAGCTGTGGGAAGGCGGTGGGCTTATATCGACAGCCTATCCCCGAAGATGGAGACAGAGAAGTTGAGGAAGGGAAGGGAAGTGTCGGAGCTGGACCATGTGAAGGTGAGAGAAGGGTGGAAATTGGAAGCAAAGTTGATAAAGTTTTCCAGTTCCGGGCTGGAGCAGGAAACGGCACGGATACAGTCATCAATGTACCGGAAAAAGAGTTGGGGGAGGGGGCCTGAGTAGGACTGGAACAAGAAATGTTGGACATATCCCACAAAAGAACAGGCATAACTAGGACCCATGCGGGTACCCATAGCAACACCTTTTACTTGAAGGAAGTGAGTGGAGTTAAAGGAGAAGTTCTTCAATGTGAGAACATGTTCAGCCAGGTGGAGGAGGGTGGTGGTGGATGGGGACTGGTTGGGCCTCTGCTCAAGAAAGAAGTGGAGAGCCCTCAAACCGTTCTGGTGGGGGATGGAGGTGTAGAGAGATTGGACATCCATAGTGAAGAGGAGGCAGTTAGGGTAGTGTGTTCAGTTTTTGGCACCTAACTTCAGGAAAGATATATTGGCCTTGGAGAGAGTACAGTGTAGATTCACCGGAATGATTCCAGTAAATTATGAGGCCATGTTGCATAAGGTAGATCTATATTCCCATATGTTTAGAAGGTTGAGGAGTTATCTAATCAAGGTGTTTAAAATGATTAAGGGATTTAATAGGATAGACATTGAGAAATTATTTTCTCTGGGGGAGGGGAATCCAGAACAAGACAGCATAATAAAATTAGTGCGAGGCCATTTAGGAGTGAAATCAGAAAGTGCTTTTCCAAACAAAGTGTAGTACACATCTGGAACTCACTCCCACAAAAGGCTGTGGATGCTGAGTCAACTGAAGTTTTCAAGAATGAGATCATCCATGCCTTTGTTATCTCTAGACTTGACTACTCCAACACATTCCTCGCCAGCCTCCCACATTCTGCTCTCCGTAACCTTGAAGCCATCCAAACTCAGCTGCCTGCATCCTTACGCCAAGTCCCGTTCAACTATCACACCTGTGATCACTGATCTACTCTGGCTCCCAATTAAGCAACCCCTTGATTTTAAAATTCTCATCCTTGTTTTCAAATCCCTCCATGGCCTTGTTCCTCACTATCTCTGTAATCTGCTGCAGCCCCACAACCTTCCGAAATATCTGCACTTCTCTAATTTTGGCCTCTTGAGGATTCCTGATAGCTCCACTATTGGTGGCTGCGCCTCCAGCTGCCTCAGCCTTAGCTCTGATATTCCCTTCCTAAACCTTTCCATCTCTCTAACTCTCTTCCTTTAAGATGCTGCTTAAAACCTACTTCTTTAAGATTTTGGCCATCTGTCCTAATAACTCCTCATGTGACTGCGAGTCAGATAGGTAAGGGGATTGAGAAGGTGAGATTGGAGAAGCCTCAGCCCTTGCAATTGAGAAACAAGTTCGGGGTTGTTGCAGCTTGTATGGACAAGAGTGAGGGCTGTAGTGTGGATAAGCAAACTGACCGTGGCAGCATGGTACAGGAAGCAGTTCAAGTGGGGGGAGCAAAAAGGAAAGTAGTGGTAGTAGGGAACAGTATAGTGAGGAGTGCAGTTCTCTGCAGCAAAGAGTGAGAGTGCAGAAGGCTGTTTTGCCTGCCCGGTTCAGGACATCTGCTCAGGGCTGGAGAGGAACTTATTGTGGGAGGGGGAGGATCCAGCCCATCGTGGTCCATGTAGGTACCAGTGACATAGGCAGGGCAAGGAAAGAGGTTCTGCATAGTCAATATGAGGACCTAGGCACCAAATTAAGAAGCAGAACCTCAAAGGTAACAATCTCTAGATTATTACCTGAGCCACGTGCAAATTGGAGTAGTGCAAATAAGATTAGAGAAATGAACGGGTGGCTCAAAGACTGGCGGGGTAGAAGTGGGTTCTGGTTCGTGGGGCACTGGCACCAGTACTGTGGAAAGTGGGGGCTGTACCTTTGGGATGGTCTACACCTGAACCGTGCTGGGACCAGTATTCTAGCAAGCCGCATAACTAGGTAAGTAGAGAGAGTTTTAAACTAAATAGTGGGGGCAAGGGATCAAATTTGGTAAATCCAGGAGCAGAGACAACGTGACGCAGAAAGGTATTAATATGGGAAAAGATAAACAGACCGTGACAAGAAGGGACAGAGAGTACAAATCTAAGAGTAAATCAGCAAACAAGGCTGGAGGTTACAAAATTAATAAAAGGTCAAAACTAAAGGCTCTACATTTGAATGAGTGTAGCATTTAGGAAGGACAGGAAGTTTGGAAGAGGTGCAGAGGTGGCTCTGTTAATTAATGATGGTGTTAGCACAATAGAGAGGGATGACTTAAGTTCAGGAAACCAGGATGTAGAAGCGGTTTTGGTCGAGATGAGAAATGATAAAAGGTAAGAAGTCTCTTGTGGGAGTGGAGTACAGGCCACCTAACATTAACCACACTGTAGGATGGGGTATAAAGGAAGAAATAATGAGTGCTTGTCAGAAAGGTAGGGCGATACTCATGGGGGATTGTAATCTACATATAGACTGGAAAAATCAGATGGGTAAAGGTAGCCTAGATGAGGAGGTCATAGAATGTTTTCGGGATAGTTTCTTAGAACTGCATGTTCTGGAGCCAACCAGAGAGCACACTATACTAGACCTGGTATTGTGCAACGGATAGCATTAATTCATGACCTCATAGTGAAGGCGCCTCTAGGCAGCAGTGATCATAATATGATGGCTGCGTTTGCTGACAATGCTACCACTAGGTGGCACTGCAGTGGCACATGTGCAAATGCAGCATGTGCCACTAAGATGTCAGTCTGCGACTTCAGCCAGCTGCCAGAACTAAAGATGGTGCTGATCAAATAATCACACGAAGGCAACCTAACCTTAAACACATGACAGCACACAATGGCGGGAGGGAGAGAGTGAGCGAGCAGTCCGGGGATGGTCGGGGGGGGGAGCCGAGCGGGACGGGGAGGGGGCGAGCGGGCCGGGGACAGGGGTGGGGGGAGCCGAGCGGGACGGGGACGTGGGTGGGGGGGAGGGAGCCGAGCGGGCCGGGGACTGGGGGGGGAGCCGAGCGGGATGGGGAGGGGGCGAGTGGGCCGGGGAGCGGAGTGGCCGGAGAGAGCAGTGAGGGGGGAAGCGGAGCAGCAGAAAGAGCGGAGCGGCCTGGGAGAGCAGCGAGGGGGGGAGTTAGCCGTTAGCGTTGCATTGCTGTACGAGTAAAGTGCATGCGCAGAGGCCGTCCTGGCGCATTGCCGAAGATGCACACGTCACGTGATGACGTCATCGGCACATGCGCTAACCAGTCCTGGCAAGTCGGAACGCAGCGCACGCGCAGAGAGCAGGAGACAGTCTACGCATGTGCGCGCCTTGGCGCAGCCTGATGACGTCAGTGGCCGGCTGTGTTGTCAGGAATCACTTTGTAATATGAATGAATTTTACATTCAGTTTGAGGGAGTGAAGAGTGGATCTAAGACTAGTATTTTAAAATTAAATAAGGACAGTTATGAGGGCATGAAAGCAGAGCTAGCAAAAGTGAACTGGCAAAGTAGGTTAAGGGATATGTCAATAGAGATGCAGTGGCATACATATAAGGGGATATTTCAGAATACACAGAATAGATATATTTCAACGAGAAAGAAAAATTCCAAGGGGAGGACCCACCATCCGTGGATGACTTGGATGAAGGGACCGAAGGTATGGTTGCGAATTTGCTGATGACACAAAGATAGGTAGGAAAGTAAGTTGTGAAGAGGACATAAGGAGGCTACAAAGTGAGTGGGCAAAGATCTGGCAAATGGAGTATAATGTGGGAAAATGTGAGATTGTCCATTTTGGCAGGAAGAATAAAAAAGAAGCATATTATCTCAATGGTGAGAGTTTGCAGAGCTTTGAGATGCAGAGGGATCTGGGTGTCCTAGTGAATCATAGCAGCAGCAGCCGCCACGGAACCCGATGCCAGGATTGCCGGTTCCGATCTTCCCAGCAGCGGCGAAACTCCGTGGCAGCAACTCTGCTGCTCTGCAACGGGACCATACTTTAAGTATTTAAAGTATATCTTTGCATTCGTTTAAATGTAATTCACTGCAATCTTACCTTCAGTTCCCAGTCTTGAGCTCATCGTGCGGCACTCATCTGCCTTCACTTTCCCGTCCATGAGAAGCTGAAGACACCAAGATAGGGAACGAGGTCTACTCTGTATCATTTGTCTGGGGAAGTGGGGGAAGGGGGTCAATTCTGCATAATTTGTTTGGGGAACCAGAGGGGGGGAAGGGGTAAACACTGCAAGATGTAGTGTATGGGCAAGAAGGGGTCAACTCTGCATAATATTTAACTGTTTGCAGGACTGGCAGCCTTTTCAAAATGGCACCTGCTCCTGCATCAGGTAAGGCTGTGAATGGCATCGCCAAGTCACCCCCGCCACATGATTTTGGGGGGCAGCCACCATCAATATGTTAAATGGCCCTCGTCTCATAATCACGGCGGCAGAGCCATGTTGGGGATGACCACTGTTTGGGATCGAAATGGAATACTGTACCAATGTGCCTTTTGGCTTGCTGTAGTCATGTGACCTCTACAATGAGGCATTCTGACTGCAGGCAGCCATTATAGCAGATACATTAAAGACTCAGTACACACCAGACTGGTGTCCTGTGAGCTTGTAACAACCACCATGTGCCACGCCCACTGCCACTCCCGGCTGCGGGACTACAAAATCCAGCCCAATGCGTTAATTAAGGAGAAAGATTTTTGATTTTGGTTCATTCTATTGTAAAATCACTTAAACTTATTATCTGGAACTCCGATATTGGGATGAATTTAAACTTCTGAGACCACTCACATCAGGGCAGACTGACAGCAGGTCAGGAATCCAAAAGGTCATGGAGCGAGTTTTTCCATGGTTCTTTAACTGAGCCATGGCATTAGCAATCCTCCTTCTGTGCTTCCTAACTAATGGGAGCAGGTGAGTGTGATTAAGACCCACACTTAACTTTTGAAGTCGTAGTATTTAAAGGGATGCTGCAAGGAACAGAATGGAAGCATTTTGCAATGACACCTGAGAGACAGCAACAGGATTGACGGAGCCTCAAAGAGGGAAGGCTGCCCCTCAGTTCTCTGAGGCATCTGTTCCATTATTTGTTCCTTTTAATATGTTGATTGTTACAAAATTCACAGAAACACAACTAATGTACGAAGAATACATGGGTCTTTATTGTATCTTAAACTGGTACTTATATACACACAACGAATACTGCAACACACCTACACATGCCTTACTCTGTTGGTCTACACCGACATCTCTCTGGTCATATGTGTTTTTGCGACATCACTTCCTTCTGTGACTCTCCATTTCAGTCTCTTACAGTGATCCCACAACAGCATCTGGAGATCATGCTGTGGGCTACAAGAGCCCACAGAGTCATTTTGTTCCCAACAGACAGGAGGAAGAAGCCTGCCTCTGAACCCAAGCAGACATGGCTGGAAGTCGCTGAGGTGGTGATCAGCGTAGTCCCTTGCTCATGCATACAGTGCTGCAAGAAGTTCAATGACTTCATCAGTGCAGAAAAGGTGAGTGGCATAGCAGATTCAAGTGCCAACCCTCTCACTCTGACTTCTCCTACACAGCATTCTTTAGACCTTGTAGCTCCACCAATCTCTCTCAAGGCACTTCCTCACATCCCCATCTGAACAGCCACCACTGATATCACCCTCATTTTATTGCCATCTCATACCCATCCCTCACAGTCACCCTCCACAAATGTTGTCATTCCATCCTGTTAACACGCTTCATTTCTCACATCATAACTCTTCTCTCATACAAACATACGAATTAGGAGCAGGAGTAAGCCACTCGGCCCCTCAAGCCATTCAGTAAGACCATGGCTGATCTGATTGTAACCTCGACTCCTGCTTATCCCCGATAACCTTTCACCCCCTTGCTTATCAAGAATCTATCTACCGCTGCCTTAAAAATATTTAAAGTCTTTTGAGGAAGAGAGTTTAAAAGACTCATGACCCTCTGAGAGAAAAAAAATTCTCTTGCAGAAGAGAATGCAGAACTCCAGGGAGAGGCAGAGAACTGGGGGCGGCCCTCCAGTAATAGCACCCTGACCGCTGCGAAGGAGGAGACACTGGAGTTAAGCAGTGTCGGAATGCATGGCCATTGGTAATGAGAGATGGGGGTTTCCCAGATACCTGGTGACAAAATTAAATGTAACACAGCCACATGGCATACAACACTCATTCAAGTTGTCTTGATATCACCAGGTAACTGAAAAATGATGATTTGCACAATGTTAACTTTGAACCTTATCAGTTCTAATCCATGTCTTTTATCTCCAGCAGGTATTTCAAGTGTCATTCAGGAGTTGTAGCGGAATGTGTCTGAAGACTCCTTAGAGGAGGTCGCACACGCTGAGGAGGCAGCATCAAATGTCTTATGCGCACCCTTCAGCAGCTCAGATACACCACCTTGGTAGGTCCAGCATTAGAGATAGCTAGGATGGCGCAAGGTGAGGAGCACATCACAAGTGAGCAGGAGCAGGTGTTAGAGACAGGGACAGCAGTGGTGAGCCCTGTTGGAGGATGGAGGACCCGCCAAGCACAGCTCAGCTGGACACAGATGCTGAGCCACAGAGGCTGTCAATGAAGAGAACTGTTCTGAAGCTGCAGCAGAGAATGTGCGAGGTTCTGTCAGCCTTTCCATAGGTACGTGCACGATTTTAGAGATTGGAGAAGTCCATCTCCACCATGAATGCCATGATGTCTCAGGCCTCTGCGCTGATGTCTACCTCCATGGAAAGAACTACCACATGCATTTTCATCAGACAGGGCAGACAACCAAGTGCATGCTGGCCCTATCCAATGGCCTGCACATTCAGTCAGCCAGTTTAAATAGGATGGAGAAAAGCCTCACCTTGGCTGTTCAACACCTCAGTGAAGTGCAGCAAAGTGCTCTCCAGCTCTGGACTAGCTGGAAGTGCTGGTGAGCAATGAGAGGGACGATGGAGAAATGGGACGTTTAAGTGGGGACTCGACTCAAAGCGTTCCCATTCCTCCCCCCCTTGCCCACCCTCCCCCAAGTCCGACATGCTTCTTCCTGACCCAATGGTCGAATCTTCCCTTGCACAGGTCTTTGACAGGGCCCTCATGGGCTCCAAAATCCGGAGGATGTCAGCCATGAACATCTCAGCAGTCAGAGCAGAGGAACCAGCATAAGAACAGAAAATACTGGAAACAAACAGCCTGTCTCCAGCTCTGCTGAAGCCATGGGGGTAACACCACATAGGAGTAATAGGAAAAGGAAGAGAAAGACATAGTAGCTTCACAAGAGGAACCACTTGGGTCTTTAAAAGCTTGTAAATTGTCAGTTTTATTGTCAATGTTTATGCAATATAAACTTTATTTCAAAGCTCCAGAGGGTTGTATTTTGTTCACATACGCTGATCACATCGATTTCCCTGGGGGCAGACAGCACCACAGGCCCTTACCTGTAGCAAATTTAAGGTTGAATTTGTTCTGTTAGGGCCGGGTGGGTGATGTCGTGGATTGTTTCCACTTTTCACCTCCCAACTGACCATAGACAGTGTTTTTGTTTAATTAGTGTTTCAGCTCTTGTGTTTAGTTAGCCAAATAAACTGACAGTGATGGGTTTTCTCATAGGTTTAAAACAGAAAAGTTCTCCTTGTGACCGCGTGGGTTTTCGCCGGGTGCTCCGAGCCAAAGACTTGCAGGTTGTTAGGTAAATTGGCTGTTATAAATTGCCCCTAGTATAGGTAAGTGGTAGGAGAATTGAGGGAAGGTGGGGATGTGGTAGGAATATGGGATTAATGTAGGATTAGTATAAATGGATGGTTGATGGTCTGCACAGACTCGGTGAGCCGAAGGGCTGGTTTCAGTGCTGTATCTCTAAATAATTTTTTTTTAAAATAAATAAATAAATAATAAATATTTATTAAACAATAATCACCCAAAATGTCTGTAACTCATGCACGCATTCACTCTCACAAGCACACTCCAGAAGAGAGAAAAGATAAGAGGTGTTAAGAGTTCAAGGTGTAAAAGTCTGTTGTTTCAGGAAAACCTGTGGGATCCTCTCAGAAAGTGAGTTTTAAAGTTATAGGTCTGTTTTTTGGTTGTCTTGTATCTGCTGGGTTGCTGAAGACTTCTGGCGGTTCACTTCAGTTTGAAGACGGTGCTCATAATCTTGCTTCAGTTTTCACAGGTGGAGGAGTTGTTTCAAAGGCATTCTCTTTTCTTTGCTGCAGTTGGCTTTCACCTTATTTCAGCAGGGTTCAAATGTGTTAGCTGGAACTGGTCTCTCTTAGTGTTGTGCTGAAATTCAAGAGGGCTTTCGATGTTGACCGTGTGGTTGGAGAGACCAGACTAACGTTGATGACTGAACTGGAAAAACCCCTTTAGTCCTTCAAAATGATTACCTTTAAAGGTGAACTCATAAGTGTTAGTTTAGCCCATGTGACTTTAGGTTTCAGTTCTTGACGGACTGGTATAATAGCTTTTTGATGGTGCCATTGTGATAATATGAGGATTGTTCACACTATTATGGTGAAAGGTAGCTGGAAATGTAGAGACTGGGAGTGTGTTTTAGCTTGTTTTCTGTATCGTTCATATCCATGTGTGATAAGCTGTCTCATCTCCATGTAGACAGGGTTAATTAAGATATGGATGTGTATTTTAATGAAGGAGTTGGTAGGGGTCATGTGACGACCTCCCTTTTGTTGACAGCAATGTACCAGTCTTTTAAAATTGTTCTAATTTTTATAATTCTTCCGTTTGTTCCTGTATTTTCATCGCTGCATTTCTCGTGAGCATGACAGTTCAGTGATATTTGAAATATCACATATATAAATTCAACCCAATGTATTTCATTTATTTTCAATTTTGTATAATTTTATGTTTAATTTATTAAAGATTAATTTATTTTAGGTTTTAGTTTCTTAAAGATGATAGTAATTTTCTAAACTTAAGTAAATAAAGTCACGCACAAAGTGAAAATGACACACTAACCTTGACCGTGAAATAACAATTTCTAAAAAAAAATCCAGGATTAAACTGTTATAATCTGTGAGAGGGCATGATACATTCCTCTCTATCGTATCACTGAGATAATATATGTGGAATACATTTAAAAACTATGGATAACTGGAAAACAAAAGCCTAGAGCTTCCTTTAACCATGTCTGAGGTGCCATATAGATGCAGGGAACAATCACTGTGCCCAAATATAGACGTCCAAGGATCACAAAATATTGGTCCTCGAGCCTCATCTAACTATTCTGGGTGAGTTACCGGCGCTTATCGCACCTCTTAGGGCAGCTCACCCAATGGCAGTGGCCCTTAGGTAAGTTTCAAGAGGGATGAGGAAACATCAGTTAATGGGATGGTGGGGAGGGTACATGATCACAGCTGGCAGAAGTACTATGGATCCAGGACGATCACCCTTGTTCTTTCCAGTTCTAGAGCAATTTAACAAGTCACTTATCTCTTCAATGGTGGCCTCTGGCTAGTGGCATCCATGCACTGAAGCAGAGCAGTCCTCCGATTTCTGGTGAGGGTCCTTAAAGTATTGCTGAAAACAGAGACATTTTGTTGAAGCTTTTTCTTCTTGCACTCATCAGGATAATTCGTAAGAATACCAATGCAAGGGGAAGCATCAAATTTATACTGTATGAGATGACAGTGCTGATTGGTTGGCAAGTGGACTCTGATTGGTAAATGCATTGCCATAGAAAATGCAACTGACAGTTGCTGACAGTTATGGTAACTGACAGTTAACTGCCAAGCTTTGTTTAAAATTTAAACCAGGCAGCTTGAGAAATGAACCAGCGAATGGCTGTCACTTATTTTGTTTAGCTGAAACAGGCACAATGTGTGTACATGTTCTTTCTGTCTGCAAAGACAGTTCTTTCTGTCTGTGTATTAATATATGTAGCTTCCAGTATGTGCAAATGCGCCACACTGCGAGCCCTACTGACAATCTTAAATTGGTTGTCAGCATAATTCTTAGCACAGTGAGGATTATTTAGCGAATATTGTCCAATCACGAGATCACATCTAATGTTGGACACTGTGTTTTGAGTTTTGCATGCACGGGCTGGTTGGGTACAATTTGTACCTTGCCCATTGCGAACAGAAGAAGGGAGATGTTGTTTGATAAACCCGCCAGTCTTTGGGACATACGGCCTGTATACCTAGCATCACACTGGCATTGAATTCATATATCACATTACTCATTTGTGTGATAGGCAGAACATCTTTTCGACAAAATGTCTGTTTGCAGCAATGCACAAATTTGAACATTGTGCCCCAAACTTGGTCCTTTCTGTGCCAATTTTACACCTGTAAAATGAGCGCAATGAGGACCAATTTCTACCTCAGATACTTCAGTGCATTCAAGAACTATTTTGTGACATTAGCCTCACTGCTGACCTGAGTGGTTTTATTTAGAGAATTAAATGACTGGTCATTGCCACCTTGAATACACCAAGATTGTAAAGAATAGGGGAGAAGAGAAGGACGTAGTTTGCTAAAACCAAGCTTTGATATAGATATCAGAAGGAAGGGAAGACTGGGGGAGGTAAGGAGCTACATAGTTTGAGGTGCTCAGAAAATTTTTTAAGAGTTTCAACTCTGGATATATGATACATAGATGGTCCCAAATATTTGCCGGGGTGCCATAGTGCTGGGAAAACCTGGCAAGCCCGGGGACTTGGAGGTCCTATCTCATTTAATGACGGGACCTTGTTACAATTTTTTTTCTTTGATTTTTCACTCAGCAGCCAGCCAAATTGACAGGCTGGCCGGCTGCCAAGCTGAAAAACAAGTGGCAGGAGGTTGCAGCCAGAGACCCTTGACAATAGTCCCTGGCAATCAGGAGGGATCCGGGTTTATGGGAGGGAGGGAGTGAGAGATCAGGTTTTGAGTGGGAGGGGGGGAGCAGATGGGTGGCGAAGTCATCCTTGAGAGGTGAGGGAAGAACTCCTGCTGCTCCTTGTCTGCAAGGAGTGCTGTAAGAACCACTTACCTTTTTGAGCCAGAAACTCCTGCTTTTTTTTACTGCCAGGTTTCTCAAGCTCTAAACTGTTAAATTTAAATCAGGCTACCAATTGGATTGTGGGAGCCTGATTTAAGCATCTTAATTAAATGTCTTGCCTCTCAAGACATTTGCACCACATAAAACCCATTGGCTTTAAAAACTGCAAAGGGTGCCTTTACAGAAGGTTGGGGTTGCATTCCCCAATTTTAAAATTTTTAACCACACCCAATCCTTTCCTGCCATCATGGGGAAGTTAATATTGTGGGAATAGTCATAATAAATTGAAAAATAGTGTTGATGACAGTTAAAAGTAGATTAAACTGATGAATGTAAGAGAGTTGTGATCTTATCATTGTAGAATAATAGTATTCCGTAACTAAACTGTACATTGGAACAGATAATTAGATGAATTGGCCAACTTTAGATGAAGATCAAAAGCCAGCTCAAGGACGCTGTTGTGGTAACATTAATTTTGAGCAATTTAAACTTTTTTTGTGCTCATTTAGTGAGAGATACTAGTGCTTAGGAACAGAAACATTTTGTGCTATAAATATACTTCCCACGTCAGTTGTAACATGGCTAAATGTAGAGTAAAGCAAGCTCTACTCAGCCACAACAATATGTGTTAACTTGAACATTGACAATGCAGACACTACTGCAGTAATGTTTTACTTTTCCATCTCTTACACCAGCCACCTTTGTGGTCCCAATAAGTGAAATTGCCGACGTTAAATTAGTGCCAGCTTTGTGCTTTGAACTCATGCCCAGAAGGAATTGAGTTGAGGCTACTCAAACCAATTTCACAAAGGATTCTTACAGCAGAGAAGGGAGGCTTTCGTGCAATTATTACGTATTCATTTACCTGAGCATACTTGTGATCATGGCCCGCCTTTTTCCGACAGCTGCTGTCTGGTACTTCAAAATTCGCTGTTGAATCACCCCATATATAGATGATGCTTTGGCCATTTCACAGAGTAAATTAAAATCCAGGTCTCAATCTCAGAGCTGGCTTTTCTGTGAAACAGTAACACTAGACTTATCAACAGCTGATGAGGATGTACTACCCGATCGTTGGGGAAGAAAAGCTGGTTATTTAATAGTACTCCTAACACTAACTGAACATGTGCATCCTTGAATATAAAGCCAAGGACATTGCATTTAATTCAAGTTGATCTTGATCCAATTTGAATATAATTTACAGAGAGATAAAATTGTCTGATGCAGTAATTTTTAATAATGCAAAATATGAATGCTCCAGGTTGATAATGTAATGGAGTTTTGTTCCATGGGTGGGGATATAAAGGTTTTGGCCAAAACGAGGTGAGGCTTAGTAAGGATGTGCTTCAATGTTGGAGGGCTTACTCAACATCTGGTAAAAGCTTTTTTCCATATGTTATTAACATGCTCAAACATTTTGAAACTGACTGCAGTCTGAATATTATCGTCAGTTTAACCACTGTTTGACTCACATTTTTATTTTCTTTGGAGTGCAATTTATTTTAATATTTTCTGCCCTTCCTGAATCCACCAAATTCTTCCTCGTGGAGAATTGCTTGGCCTCCACTCCTCATTTCCTCCGAATGATGAGGCTGAGATCAGAAACTCATCCTATAAAAGAATGAGGGCACTGGCAGGCATGTGACTGCTCTATTCAATTTATTTTAAATGCACTTCCATTGCTGTAGTATTCACAAAAGCCTCTTTGCCATGACCAAACAAGATTATCACTTCCAAGTAAGGCATACGACGTTTAGGTAAATTGCCAAAGCATCAACCAAATAAATTTGTGCTGTGTTTGAATGCTAAGGTTTGACTGGAACTTGACACTGGAGGTGTAAAAATAATAGTAGAGGATTTCAACTTCCCCAATATTAACTGGGATAATCTTAGTGCAAAAGGCTTAAAGGGTGCAGAATTCTTAAAGTGCATCCAGGAGAGCTTTATGAGCCAGCACGTAGAAAGTCCTACAAGAGAAGGGGCGGTACTGAACCTAACCTTAGGGAATGAAGCCAGACTAGTGGTAGAAGTGTCAGTGAGGGAGCATTTTGGGGATAGTGATAATTCTATAAGATTTAATGTAGTTATGGAAAAGGACAAAGATGGACCGGAAATAAAGGTACTGAATTGGGGGAAGGCCGATTTCAATATGATAAAATAGGATCTGGCCAAAGTAGACTGGGAGCAGCTACTTGTAGGAAAGTCTACATCAGACCAGTGGGAGTCATTCAAAAAGGAAATAGTGAGAGTTCAGAGCCAACATGTTCCCATAAAGGTGAAGGGTAGGGCCAGCAAGACCAGGGATGTCAAGGGATATAGAGAATTAGATAAGGGAAAAAAAGGAGGCTTATGGCAGATTCCGAGGGCTGAAAACAGCGGAGGCCCTAGAGAAATACAGAAAGTGTAGGGGGTACTTTAAAAAATTAATTAGGAGAGCAAAGAGGGGGCATGAGAAAACGCTGGTGGGCAAGATAAAGGAAAATCCCAAGGCGTTTTATAAGTATATTAAGGGCAAGAGGATAACCAGGGAAAGAGTACGGCCCATTAGGGATCATAGTGGCAATCTGTGTGTGGAGCCGGAGGACGTAGGTTAGGGTTTAAATGATTACTTTTCATCTGTGTTCACTATGGAGAAGGATGATGCAGTTGTAGAGGTCAGGGAGGGGAACTGTGATATACTTGAACAAATTAGCATTGAAAGGGAGGAGGTATTAACAGTTTTTTAGCGGGCTTAAAAGTGGATAAATCCCCATGCCCAGATGAGATGTATTCAGGCTGCTTTGTGAGATCAGAAAGGAGATAGCAGCAGCTGTGCCACAAATTTTCAAATCCTCTCTGGCCACAGGAGAGGTGCCAGAGGACTGGAGGACAGCAAATGTGGTACCATTATTCAAGAAGGGCAGTAGGGACAAACCAGGTAATTACAGGCCAGTGAGTCTATCATCAATGGTAGGGAAACTATTGGAAAAAATTCTGAGGGACAGGATTAATCTCCACTTGAAGAGGCAGGTATTAATCAAGGATAGTCAGCATAGTTCTGTCGGGGTGATCATGTCTAACAAATTTGATTGAATTTTTCAAGGAGGTGACTAGGTGTATAGATGAGGGTAAAGCAGTTGATGTAGTTTACATGGACCTCAGTAAGTCTTTTGATAAGGTCCCACATGGGAGATTGATCAAGAAGGTAAGAGCCCATGGGATGCAGGGCAATTTGGCAAATTGGATCCAAAATTGGCTAAGTGTCAGGAGGCAGAGGGTGATGGTCGAGGGTTGTTTTTACGATTGGAAGCCTGTGACCAGCGGTGTATCGCAGGGATCGATGCTGGGACCCTTGCAGTTTGTAGTGTTCATTAATGATTTAGACATGAATATAGGAGATATGATCAGTAAGTTTGCAGATTACACGAAAATTGGTGGTGTCGTAAATAGTGAGGAGGAAAGCCTTAGATTACAGGAAGATATAGATGGGCTGGTAAGATGGGCAGAGCAGTGGCAAATGGAATTTAATCCTGAGAAGTGTGAGTTGATGCATTTTGGGAGGACTAACAAGGCAAGGGAATAGACAATGGCTGGTAGGACCCTAGGAAGTACAGAGGTTCAGAGGGACCTTGGTGTACTTGTCCATAGATCACTTAAGGCAGCAGCACAGGTATATAAGGTGGTTCGGAAGGCATATGGGATACTTGCCTTTATTAGCCGAGGCATAGAATATAAGAGCAGGGAGGTTATGATGAAGCTGTATAAAACGCTAGTTAGGCCACAACTGGAGTACTGTGTACAGTTCTGGTCACCACACTATAGGAAGGATGTAATTGCACTGGAGCAGGTACAGAGGAGATTCACCAGGATGTTGCCTGGGCTGGAGCATTTCAGCTATGAAGAGAGACTGGATAGGCTAGGGTTGATTTCCTTAGAGCAGAGAAGCCTGAGGGGGGACCTGATTGAGGTTTACAAAATTATGAGGGGCATAGATAGGGAAAGACTTTTTTCCTTAGCAGAGGTGTCCATAACCAGGGGACATAGATTTAAGGTAAGGGGCAGGAGGTTTAGAGGGGATTTGAGGAAAACTTTTTTCACTCAGAGGGTGGTTGGAATCCGGAACGCACTGGCTGAAGGGGTGGTAGAGGCAGGAACCCTCACAACATTTAAGAAGTATTTAGATGAGCACTTGAAACGCCATAGCATACAAGGCTGCGGGCCAAGTGCTGGAAAATGGGATTAGAATAGATAGGTGCTTGATGGCCAGCATGGACACGATGAGCCGAAGGGCCTGTTTTTGTGCTGTATAACTCTATGAGTTCATGACTCTATGACACATTAATGATCCAAAATATCCCAACCAAAGGTTAATGTTACAGCTTTCATGTGATTCATTGAACATACAAGGTATTATTTTTGCACCCTTGATTTTCACTGGTTTGCATTCATGGACTAAAGGAAATTCAGTACAAATGATTACCAAGAGATGAGCAAATATCAATGTTTAAAATCTGCTATTTGTTGCCAGAACTGTATTTGATAATTAACAGCTGGCAGTTCTGCTTACTGTCCCTTTGTTGACTTGTCGTACAGCCAGAAAAATCATGAGTAGAAAGCTGATGATAATTTACACTGGGTGTCACTGAGTTCAGCAGGCATAGTAATCACTTTCAAAAGAACGAACCGATGTTCAATCATCATTAATTTGCTTGACTGCAAGTGCTTACTGGGTGCCAGTTTCAGTTTACCACCTGAAAAAGTAACATGCAAGTTTAAGTAACAATACGATGGTTTTGTTCAAAAGTGACAATGTAATGCTTAGAGTTGACAACATATTTATACTGCAGAATCAGTGGAAGTGGCTGTGCACAATGGAAAGCCTACTGGTGTTCTGAACTTTCACCATTTAGATTGTGGGACAGATTCACAGCAGCAGCAGCAATGTGCTGTTGGTTAAAACTGGCATTTGTTTATGGTCAGAAGATTTCCCCAGTGTTAGGCAAAGTGCAGTAAAAGGCAGCAATGTAAAAATGTACCCCACAGGCTTGGAAGAGCATGCTGAGAGCTCCACCCATCTGCAGCCAGAATACAACTAGTGATATCCAATGTCCCATGTTTGATAAAAAGCATTTGATAAAGTGCCACGTAATAGACTTGCCAGCAAAGTAAAGCCCATGGAATAAAAGGGTAAATGGCAGCATGGATATGTAGTTGGCTGAGTGACAGGAAACAAGAGACTAGTGGTTAATGATTGTTCATCAAACTGGAGGAAGATATACAATGGAGTTCCAATGGGGGTCAGTATTAGACCACTGCTTTTCTGATTTATTAATGATCTAGACTTGGGTGTGCAGGTCATAATTTCAAAATTTGCACATGACACAAAACTTGGAAGTATTGTGGGCTGTGAGGAGGATCACCAGACTAATTCCTGGAATGGTGGGATAGTCCTATGAGGAGAGATTGAGGAGACTGGCCTCTCTGGAGCTTAGAAGAATGAGAGGCGATCTCATAGAAACTTACAAAATTCTTAAAGGGATTGACAGGGTAGATGCAGAAAGGATGTTTCCCCTGGCTGTGGTGTCTAGAACCAGGGGACACAATTTCAGAATAAAGAGAAAGCCATTTAGGACTGAAATGAGGAGAAACATCTTCACTCAGAGGGTGGTGAATCTTTGGAATTCTTTCCCCAGAGGGTGGTGGAAGCTCAGTCACTGAGTAAGTTCAAGACAGACATCGATAGATTTCTAGTTGCTAATAACATCAAGGGATATGGGGATAATGTGGGAATATGGCGTTGAGGTAGATGATCAACCATGATCCAGAATGGTGGAGCAGGCTCGTAGGGCTGAATGGCCTACTCCTGCTCCTATGATCATGATAGACTGCAAGAGGATATAAACAGACTGTTGGAATGCGTGAACATGTAGCAAAAGAAATGTAATGCAGGCAATTGTGAAATGGTACATTTTGGAAGGAAAAATGAAGAGAGGCAATATAAAATAAAGGGCACAATTTTAAAGCATGTGAAGGAACAAAGGCATATGTGCACAAATCATTGAAGGTGGCGAGACAGGTTGAGAAAGTGGTTAAAAAGGCATATGGGATTCTGAGCTTTATAGAGGCATAGCGTACAAAAGAAGAGACATAATGATGAACCTTTATAAGACACTGGTTTGGCTTCAACTGGAGTATTGCATCCAATTCTGGGCACCACACTTTCGGAAGAAGGTGAAGGCTTTAGAGAGGGTGCAGAAAAAGATTTACAAGAATGGTTCCAGGGATGAGGTACTTCAGTAATGTGGATAGATTGGAGAAGCTGGGTTGTTCTCCTTTGAGAAGAGAAGGTTGAGAGGAGATTTGATAGAAATGCTCAGAATCACGAAGGGGCTGGAGAGAGAGTAGATAGAGAGAAATTGTTCCCATTGGTGGAAGGGTCAAGAACCAGACGACACCAATATCAGGTGTTCGGCAAAAGAACTAACAGCGACATGAGGAAAACCTTTTACGCAGCGAATGGTTAGGATCTGGAATGCACTATCTGACAGTGTTGTGGAGGGAGATTCAATTGAGGCTTTCAAAACCAAATTGGATAAGCACCTAAAGAGAAAAAATTTGCAGGGCTGTGGGGAAAAGGTGGGGCAGTGAGATTAACTGCATTGCTCTTACAGAGAGCCAGCATGGATAGTTGGGCCAAATGGCTTCCTGTGCTGTAACCATTCTATGATTCCATGATATGTTTATATGTTTGCCATGGTCAGGATGCCCTATTGGATATCAACCTTGTGGGATGGATCTGCTTGCCTCCAGAACTGCTCACATTGCTTTGTTTGTATTATAGCACACTACCTACTAACCAGTCCTATAATAAGAACAGGTTATGAGATATATCTCTTACTAATGAGCATGTGTGGACACTTTTAGTGATTATCCATCCAAGATAGAACCATGAACTCTTGTTAATAAAATAGTATGATACAACATGTTAGGAGAAACAGAGAATGAAAACTGGAAGAAAACTTAACTCCAAAACCAAAGTATTAATAATCAATTTCATGGATGATAAATGGCACAAATGTGCAGATTGTAGTAAATAAGTACATATAAGTAAGTAAGTCTTCAGAGTCAGAATGTTTATATTAATATGATACATTGAGAATATACAGGATACATAGATGAAGCAGTATGCTGGTGTAACAATGCGCTGTGCCATGAAGTGGTGTAAAAGGTTTGCTGAGATGTCCTGAAATATAGTGTCACAGAAAACCATGAGTAGAAAGTTACTTTCTAGAGTTTCAGTGCATCACTGGGAACAGCCTCGTGGAAAATGATCAAAGAACCTTAAAAGTAGAGGAAAAATGAATACAAACCTAAAGATAAAAAAAAGTATATGGGTGAAGATTTTGTTTAATTATAATAGTTTACTAAGAACTAAATTGTTGGGGTAGATTTACATCTTTACTACCTGGACAGTAATCTGGCAGGGCAGATTTCACATCTTTTCCAGAACCTGATGGAGTTGCTGCTCCGTGTGCTCCTTGGCCTCCATTCACAATCTGACTGTCTCTAGGATATTGACCTAGCTGAAATTTAGGGTTGTTTCCTCAATTCTTTCCCTCCAGAAAAGGAAGGCAAGAGAGCACCATTGGGAAGCAGGATTACCCCTGCTTTGTTACAGCCAATGAAACTCTTCTAACAGTTTCTTTTAAACATAGAACTTCAGTCCTTGGTGAGAAATTTGTTGGTGTAGCACTTCTTCGAGCTTCAATTGATATAATTGAAGAATAGCAAGCAGGTAGAGGCCCATGGCACTATCTGTCCCCTGGGGAATCGACACAATCTGTGAGACACTGCCAGAAGCTGGACTACACAAACGAGTTCCCACACCCCAGCCCAGCCCAGTCAACCTCCGACTGTTTTATTCCTTCCCTTGTGGAAGTGCCTGGACTCCACTTAGCAATTGCTCATGCTTCCACAACGGAACTCAAGAGCTCATTATGTAGGCAACTCCAGGCACAGACTCTGTGGTAAATATGTTGAGGTATTCATAACCCCAGAAAATAACATCAATTGGGATTGTGCTTCTTAAGAAAAAGTCAATGAGTACACTACCCTATACAGTTCAAACTCATGATAGCATAATAATTGGGAGTCAGCCAAACAGACATATTATAACTGGAAGAACACTGAAACTAAATCCCAGCCTTATCTTTGTTATTGTCATAACACTTACTTAGGGCAGGTAGTTATGTTTGTTTAATTAATGGTGTTATGAAATACTGTCAGATAACAGCTATTTAAAAACTAATTTATAAAATTCACCTTGGTCAATCAACAGCAATGAAATGATGGCACTGGCTCACAAATAGCAGGAGAGAAATCAATCTCTAAAATGTTTATACCGACTGTACTTCCAGCAACTGATTGGATCAGCCATTTAGATGTTTTTAATTTCCTGCCTTTGGTACAATATATTCAGAAAAACAGCTATTTCAGAAAGAGGAAAGAAAAACCTGCTTTTATATGGTGCCTTTCACATCCTCGTGTCTCAAATTGCTTCACAATGAATCACTTTTGTGAGTGGAATCACTGTTACAAAGGCAACCACAGTAGGTAATGTATGCCACCAAAGTGCAGAAACATCAAATTGAATACCTGATCTGTTAATCTTTTTTGGTGAGGGATAAATGTTGGTCAGGACACTGGAGTAACTTCCTGCTTTTCTTCGACTAGTGCCACAGGATACTTTTTATCTACTTGAACAGGCAGATGGGGCTTCGGTTTAGCATCCATCCAAAAGATGGTACCTCTGAGAATGCAGTATTGCCATGAAGTGCCTGTATAGGTTATGTGATGAAATCTTGGAGTAAGGTAAAGGTGCTACCAGCTGAGCAAATCCGGTACCTTAAGTAGAAACAAGGAAACCTGATGTACATGAGAAAAAAGAACAAGAAAATCTCGATTAGACAAACATGTTGACCACAGTGTCTGATTGGATTCAGGAATGACAAAGACACACTTCACCCAGTCAACCCTGCAAAGTCCTCCTCCGTAACATCAGAGGGGTTGTGGCAAAATTGAGAGAGCTGCCCCACAGACTGGTCAAGCAACAGCCTGACAGTCATACTCACAGAATCCTGCATTTCAGCCAATGTCCCAGCCTCCGTCACCATCCCTAGGTATGTACTGTCCCACCAGCAGGACAGACCCACCAGAGGTGGTGGCACTGTGGTATACAATTTGGAGGGAGTGACCCCGAATGTCCTCAACATTGACTCCGGACCCCATGAAGGTTCATGCACCAAGTCAAACTTAAGAAAGGAAACCTTCTGCTGGTTACCACTACTGCCTGCCCTCAGCTGATGAATCTGTACTCCTCCATGTTGAACAACATTTGGAAAAAAAATAGAATAGCAAGGGATGAATATATTCTGGGTGGGGAACTTCAATGTCCATCACCAGGAGTGGCTCAGTAGCACTACTACTGACCAAACTGGCCAAGTTCTAAAGGACATGGCTGCCAGGCTGGTATCGTAGCAGGTGATGAGATAACCAATATGAGAGAAAAACCTACTTTACCCAGTCAACCTGTCGCAGATGCATCTGTCCATGACGGTATTGGTAGGAGTGACGAATCGCACAGTCCTTGTGGAGACAAAGTCATTTCTTCACACTGACGACACCCTCCATCATATTATGTGGTACTACCACAGTGCTAAATGGGATAGACTCAGAACAAGTCTCGCAACTCAAAACTAGGCATCCATGAGGGGCTGTGGGCTATCAGAAGCAGCAGAATTGTATTCCACCACAATCTGTAATCCTGTAATCTCATGGCCCAGCATATCCCTCATTCAACCATTGCTATCAAGGCAAGGGATCGACCCTGGTTCAATGAGGATTGTAGAAGAGCATGTAGGTGCAGGCATACTTAAAAATGAGGTAGCAACCTGGTGAAGCTACAACACACAACTTTATGCATGCTAAACAGCAGAAGCAGAGTTAAGTGACCCCATAACCAATGGATCAGATCAAAGCTCTGTAATCCTGTCTTATCCAGTTGTGTGAATGGTGGTGGCAAATTAAACAATTAATGGGAGGAGGAGGCTGCATGAATATCCCAATCCTCAATGTTGACGGAGCCCAGCACATGAGTGCACAAATCAAGGCTGAAGTAATTACAAACATTTTCATCCAGAAGTGCAACTTAAATACAACTTAACCTTCTCCTGAGGTTGTCACAACAGAAGCCAGTCTTCAGCAAATTCAGTTCATTCCATGTGGTTTACTAGATTGATACCTGGAATGAGCAGGTTGTCTTATGAGGTAAGGTTGGACAGACTGGACTTGTTTTCACTAGAGTTTAGAAGAGTGAGAGGAGACTTGATTGAAGTATATAAGATCCTGAACGGTCTGATAAGGTGGATGTGGAAAGGATGTTTCCTCTTGTGGGGGAGTCCAGAACTAGGGACCACTGTTTTAAAATTAGGGGTCGCCCTTTTAGGATAGAGGAGAATTTTTTTCTCAGAGGGTTTTGCGACTTTGGAACTCTGCCGCAGAAGGTAGTGGAGGTGGGGTCATTGAATAATTTTAAGGCAGGGGTAGATGGATTCTTGCTAGGCAAGAAAATCAAAGGCTATTAGGGGTAGATGGGAGTGTGAAATTTGAGACACAAACAGATCAGCCATGATCTTATTGAATGGCGAAGCAGGCAAGAGGAGCCGAGTGGCCTAATTCGTATGTTCGTATGTATGTTTGTATATTAAGAACTGCCTGAGTGCACTGGATATAGCTAAGGCTATGAACCCTGATAACATCCCGGCTTTGTACTGATGACTTGGGCTGCAGAACTAGTCTTACTGCTACAACACTGGCATCTGCCCAACAATGTAGAAAATTGTCCAGGCATGCCCTGTCCACTAAATGCAGGACAAATCCAATTTGGCCAATTACTGCCCCATCAGCCTACTCTCAATCATCAGCAAAGTGATGGAAGCTATCAAGCAGCATGTACTAACCAATAATATTCTCATCAGTGCTCAGTTTGGGATCTGCCAGAACCACTCGACTGCAGACCTCATTAAAACCTTGATCCAAACAAGGACAAAAGAGCTGAATTCCAGAGGTGAAGTGAGAGTGACTACCCTTAATATCAAGGCAGCCTTTGACCAATTGTGGCATCAAGGAACCCTAGTAAAATTCAAGTCAATGGGAATCAGGGAGAAGACATTGGTTACAGTCATACAGGGCGGAATTTAGTCAGCACAGTTGAGATGGGCTGGGAACGGAGAGATGGCAAAATGGCTGTGGATGGCGTCAGGAGGGAAGCCCGATGTGTTTATGCCGCTATTGGATATGCACCAAGCTGGCCAGACTGGCAGGTGGAGGCTGCGCTTGAAGGCATCGAGAAGGTAATTAAGCCTGTTGAACAGGAAATTAATGTGATTTTACCAGCTTTATAGAATTTTTCAACAGGCACACGAGAACAATGGAGCTTCAGAGCCTCGCTAGCTATAAAGGAGGTGGAAGCTCAATGGAAGGTCAGTCTTGGCTGCAGTCGGCAGCCACTGTGAGAGGTAGCATGGCACTGTAGGAAGAGTGATAGTCAATAAACAGCAATAGTAGCAAACTGGGCCTGCAGCACCTAGATGGACACCAGGATCATGAGGCTGTCAGGGGTTACGGACAAGGAGGTTGCAGAGGGGAATGCAACCAGCCTCTTGTGTGCAGATGATGCTACCCATCAAGAGTCTCTGCTTCCTGCAAATGTCAGAGCAGCAGTGTCACTGAAGACTGCACCTCTCCAGGGAAACAGTCACCGAGGTGTGCTTAGTGATGGAGGAGGAGCTGAGCCTACGGGGAAGTGGCAGGCACCCACTGCCTGTGGTGGTGAAAGTCACCGTGGCGCTGAAAACTTCTACCCCTCAGGAGCATTCGAGGAATCTTCTGGAGATATCTGTGGGATCTCCCAGTCTGCGGTTCATTGCTGCATCAAGATGGTGAACAATACCATGTTCAAAAGGGCTGGCAAATATGTGTGGTTTTGCACTGATCTGAACAGTCAGGCTGAAAGGGCTGTAGGATTCAGGGCATGGCTGGATTCCCGCAGGTGCAGAGCATCATCGACTGCATGCATTCGGCCATCAAAGCTCTCAAAGACCAGGAAGTAGCCTTCATCAACCGGAAAGGTTACCACTCACTCAATGTGCAATTGGCCTGCGACTATCAAAAACAGATCCTTCAAGTCCGTGCAAGGTTCCTAGGGAGCTGTCATGACACCGACATACTTGGGCAGTCCCAGGTGCCCAACCTTTTCTGGCCCTCCATGTGCCTTCAAGGATGGATTCTGGGTGACAAGTGCCACCCACTGAAGACATGGCTCCTTAAGCCTGTGCAGAACCCCAGTACATATGTGGATGAGACATACAACTGCTGCCATGGGACAACTCGAACGACCATCGAGCAAGCTATAGGGCTTCTAAAGATGTGGTTCAGATGCCTTGATAGGTTTGGTGGAGCCCTTCAATATTCCCAGCAAGGGCCCTGTGTACTGTTGTGGTGTGCTGTGTTCTGAACAACCTGAGGGGCGAAACTTTGAACAATGAGGACATCCTGAAGTGTAATGCCTCCTCGGAGGATGAGGATTTAGTGGAGGCTGATGACCAGGCAGAATATGATGAAGACCCCAAGGGACTGCAGGCATGGCGCAATGAGATACATGCAAGCAAGGCTTGCGAATCACTAATACAGACACATTTCTCAAGTCTTCCTTACACACCTATGCAATCAAATAAATCTTCCACCTTCTATAACCCTGTTGCCCTTTCCTTGAATGTCCTTACCATCTGTAAACCCATCATCACATTAGGCCAGGCATGGGAAATGCATTGACCTCATTTGCTGTGGTCCTTTGCAGGAGCCATTGATCTATTAATGGCCCAGTCATGCAATAAATGAGTAAATGTTTTTTTTGTGGTGCAGCATATCAGACTTCATTAAAGACAAATAAACAGCAAGATGACATCAAACTACATAATATAACCCTGTACAACCCAAATGCAGCTAGGTGGACTTTGTCACACACTTGCAAGTGCTCCTAATTGGTGCTCCCCTTGCACTGTCAAGTAAGGTGGAGGCAGGCTGCTGACCTTTCTGCTCCATAGCCTTCAGTGGCCATGGCAGTCATCCTCTGGTTGCCTGAGACCTTGAGGGCCCAGGCATATTTGTGGTCTCCTGCACAGTTGCAGCAGCCGCTTCTGTCATAGTGGTTTCCTGAGGCTTGGTGTCACCGTCAGAGGGGACAAAGACCCACCGTCCACACCAGGAGCACCCTGAAAGGAGCCCCCAGGTGCTTCAAACAGCCACTGCTCTACCCTTTCAGGGCACACTTAACCCCTGCTCACCTGAGGAGGTTGAGCACTTGGTGATGACTCCAGGCATCTTGTACCCGTCTCACCAGCCATTACTCCACAGAACTCATGGAGGATGCAATGACATGCAGGTCTGCACGCATCTCTCGCATCTATTGTGTGGTTTGCTTAATGTGACTCTTCATGAAGGTTCCCGCTCTCTCCCATGGAGGATGCCATGTACACACATGACAGATACATGGCTGCACACATGGCTTGGATGAACTCTTCCATATTTCACTCTTGGAAGCTCTACCAGATATTCACACACTTCACACTGCAGCTCCAGCATCTCATAGTCATAGAGTCATTAAGGCACAGAAGGAGGTTCTTTGGCCTAACGAGTCCATACTGGGACTCTGCAGGCTTGTTGATGATTCTAGAAGAATGTCATCAGCCTGAAGCTCAGCATCGCCGACCCCTCCCACAGTCTTCTGAATGTGCGTGGCCGTAACTGTCATTGCCTCCATCAGCTGCTCGGGCATATCTGAGCTGTGCTTACCAGATTGTGACCCTTTTGCTACTCGAGCAACTACCCACTGAAGTGAGAATATCTGCCCGGTGGAGAGTGCATGGGGATAATGTGACTGTCTGCTCTTCCTCCGAGGTGGAAGGCTGTCCCAAAAGCTTTGCAGCTGGCTGTTCTTGTCCATGACCTGTGAGAGAGAGAATTATAAGAGAACAATGCACCTTCCAACATGTCCTTCTGACAGCTCATTATTTGGAGCTCTATTTGACCAGTGTGTACGCATGTGCATTATCTGTGTGCTCACCAGAGGGTTTTTTGCATCTATCCATTAGGCCGCTCACTGTCTCATGGATCCACACTTGTCTCACCATCAGCAATAGCCTTCCCTTCCTCCATGCCTCCCAGCTCCAATGCCTCTTCCTTCATTGGCATGAGGATCGCCATATATGGGACGTGGCCTCTAGTTCTTGCTCTTTCTGGAGTATTGTGAGCTCTCTTTCCCTGCAAGCAAATAAAGGAATATTGTCACTCACCCATCCTAAACAGCCACCACGCCTATGTTAGTGGCAGCCTAACTGTCCATTGTGGTACCACAGGGATGCCTCCTGCATGCGGCCATTCAGTGCTGGCAGTGCAGAGGTCAACTCTGCCTGAATGGTGCCCTTCACAGAGAACACCCATGCATGTAGGAGCCAATGCTGCTGACTGGGCGGGCATCCTTTTGTCACATTCATACTCATCTTTAGCACATTTAAGGAAACAAGCTTAGTATTCGTGCTGCACGCCCTTGCCAGAATGCATCAGGTCATTGATCGTCTTTTGACACTGCAGCCAAGTTCATGGGACCACCCCGCAGCTGCTCATCTCCTCTGCTGTCTCCATCCATGCCTTTTTTGTCTGGCAAGCTGGTCTCCTCCTCCCATCCTGAGGGAAAAGGACTTGCCTCCGAGCCTTTGGCACCTGGAGAAGCACCTCCTGGGGGGCAACAGAGAACCTAGGCCCACCCTTGCTCTGCTTTCTGTCATTTCCCGATCTCTGCAGTTGTCAGGGCTCCCTCTCAGATTCCTCCATGGCTGCTGCCTTTAAAAGTACTGCTAACTGCCTTTTAAAGGTGACGCCAGCCTTTCCTAGGCCAGTACCTCTCCCTGTGCTTCCTACATGTCTGGCTGCTAATTGGACAGCCCTGACAATATCGCTGTCCCCCTTGCATTCCCCTCCCACGCAGCCACCCCACCCGTTTTAGGTCCAATGTAGTGTATAATCCTCAATCCCATGTGCTCTAATTTTGTTTACTATTGTCCTGTGTGGGACCTTATCAAAAGCCTCTGAAAATCAAAATAGCAATATAATCATCCAGAAAAACATTGAAGTTCTCCCCCTGCAGCATCCAATAGTTTTTAAATTGGTTTTTTGCTCCAGTACTTGCAGTCCATTGTTTGTGTGGCAGAGAGCTTCCTGATATTAGTCCTAAATTTGCCTTTTACTAATTTGAACCTGTGTCCCTTTGTTGTACTCTTGCACATTAGTTTCACTTTTACATAATTCCTTTTGCATAGCATTACCCATCTTATCAAAGCAGTTCTTATCCTTAACCTTAGACCTTTGAGAATAGGGAGCAGCCTCTTGGCTCTACTGTACACGACATTCAACACTTTGATGTTTGATCATGACCTTCTCTGGCCTGTGCTCTTCTGGATGTATTTTTGTTATTGTTACAACCAGGTGAGAAGGGGTCGAGGGGTTCCCTCTCAGCCTTTGCCTGGTTTAACCGTAATAGGGCTTAATTTTAAAACACCGTGTTTTTATCTCTCCCTTAGTGAATCCTTGTTCACTTCTCCAATTGTAAGGCAAAGAAATCAAACAGGTTTCCTTAGATGTAAACAAAAAAGGTAGAAGTTTATTAATCTTAAACTCTAATCCAGTTAACGACTATGAATATTTGACACGACCACGCTAGCATGCATACATGATAAACACACATGCAGATAGAGACAGAAAAAGTAGAAGGAATAAAAGGGAAAAGTTTGAGGCAATAGTTACAGTCCTTTAAGTTCAATGTGGAGTCTTTGGTTGCCGGTAAGTCTTGCAATTCGTTGGGGCCCAGTTCACGCTTCAACTTGTTCCGAAGTAGGAGTCTTTTCTCTCTTGAGGTTTACGTGTCTTCTGTGGGTCTGGTGGCTTGGGAGAAAGCGAGAGAGAGAAAGAGGCTTCCTTGTTCCAGCTTCAGTTGCGCACTGCCTTCTGAATTCAAGCTGCCCTGTGGCTAGTTCAAAAAACCTGGACCAGCCAGTTAGTCATGTGAGCAGCTGGTTTAACCAGTCCTGGGCCTGTGGACTGTATCATCTTAGCAGGACCTGGAATGCGCTTCCTTACACCTTCAATGTCTGATGATCAAAATCCATTTGGGTTAATTGGAGCAGGGAATAGTCCTTTGTCTCTACAAGCAGCATCTCTTAATATGCAAATGTCCTTCCAGCCCAGTGTTTGGTGATCTTCAAACAAGTCATTTCTTCATTCCAGCAACAGTTTAAAATCAATTTTCTTATGACAAAATTAATATGCCTCATTCTTGGCAGGTGGAGGTCTCCATGACACCTCCACACCCAGCAGAATGAAATGCGATTTTTAAAAAGAGTGTTTCGTTGAAAGGGCATAGAGAGAAGATAAGGACAGGAAAACACACGTGCATCTCTCATTCATTCAGAACCCTAACAATTGTTACAGCCTGTCTTTTCTTGGTAGCAGTGCTGTTTTAAATGGCCCTTTTAGGCATCCCAATAAACATGTGGTTTTTGGGAAAGTTTTTCCCAGTTTGCACGTTTCCATGACTGCGTAAGGGGTCTTTGTTCTTGTTCAGGTCTGCAGGGGAAGGGGTAGGTTTAATTAGCCCTAGGTTGGAGTTCTGCTCCGGGGTGGCAGCTGTGGGCGGTTCCACTCTGAGCTCGCTTTCAGTGCTTTGATGAGTCATGCAAGGGCTTTTCACCTCAGGAGATGGCTGGTTCCCTTTTTTCCTAACTCTGAGGTTAGATTCTTTGCTAATCTTCCCTTTGTCTTCTCGGACACTTCTGCTTGCAGGTATTTGTCCTGATTCTACTGCACTCCCCTGCGACACTTCGACTATGTGAGGCATCACCCTCATGGTTTCTCTGCCCTCTTGAGGACTTTCTTTGTCTCTGCAGTTGCCTGTAAATGTTGTTAGCAACTCTGGTGGGGTGTTTCTAGTGTCTGCATTTACATAGGAGAATATGAGGTCTAACTTTTCAAATATTTTGGTGTTGGCTAACCGGACAGTAGGGGTTTTCATTTGGGATTTCTCCCGGTCTTCCTGTAACCTGCCCTCTTGGTCCCTTTTTCCCCGTTACTTTCTAACCTGTTGCTAGCCTTGTGCCTGCCTGTCCCCTTCTGTTCTCAGCAGGAGTCCCTTACAGTTCACCAGCCCTCTGCTGGAGGGTCCTGCTAACACCGGTACAGGACTTAGGGGTGCAGTTTTCACTAAGTTGGGGTTTCCCCTCAACCTGGCATATGTGGCAACTCCTACAGTACTCCACCACATCCTTTTGGAGTTTTGGCCAGTCAAACTCTTGTCTTATGTGGGCTTTGTTTTTTTGTATACTGACATGTACAGCCACTGCAAACTCATGGGCCATTCTTATGATTTCTCTGTGGCACCATTAGCTGATGACCTACTGTCCACTCCTTGCACTCAGGTCTGTGAGGAGAACTCCATTTCCTCATCAGTACCTCATTCTTTAAATAGTAGCCATCAGGGACGCCCTCTGCTTCAGTTTCAGACTGGGCAACCTGTGCTAACTCTCTCAGTACTGGGTCAGCTCGCTGAGCCTCAGCTAGGGAAGATCCATTTAACTCATTCCCTGGGTCTTCTAACTTTCTAAAGAAAGTCTCAGACTGACTCAGGAGGAGCTGATTTGATAATGGCTGCACTCATTACACGTACAGGGAAACTGCAGGGGACCGTCTCCTGCCACTGCCCTGTCTCTCTGACCTCTGCGGTCTCTCTTTCACTACTGGGGAAGCTGCTACTTTCAACCCTGCCAGATCATTATCTAGGAGGAGGTCAACCCCATCCACAGGCAAACTAGGGACAATTCTTATGGTCACCAGTCCCGAAACTAGGCCGCACTCCAAGTGCACCCAGTGTAAAGGTACAGGCATTAACTGCCCTCTAATACCATTGTGATGTTTACTGATCTCTCTGGGGAAAGGTCAGGCCTTTTCCCAGTAAAAGCGATCAGGTGGCCCCTGTGTCCCTGAGAGTTACTATGGGCTTGCTTGCCCCACTCGAGGGGTATCGGGTTACTCTCCCTTCAGACACAAAAATGTGATAACCCTCAGGAATCCTATTAAATGTTCCTGCACTTGCAGCAGTAGACTTCTTGGGTCTCACTCTTACTGCAGTTAAAGCACATCTTGTTCTGCTGTGGTTTCCATCAGGGCCCCTTCTTCACTGAGCGGGTGTGCCCTGATTAACCCTGCAGGTTCTCCCTTTAGTTTCCAGAAGTTAGCTCTTAAATGCCCTGCTTTATTATACAGGAAACACACAGGTCTCTGGGTCTCACTCCAGCTTACAGCACCTTCCTTTTTAGCTGGAGTGGGGCCCCTGTGTCTCCTACTTTTCTTTCCCTCCCAGGACTGCTTGGACTTCTATCACCTTCCCACCCTTTGTCCTTTTCAAATTTGTGGGGGTGATTAGGAAAGGTTTTCCCATGGGAAACTGACTTATAAATGAGAGCAAACTCATCGGTCAGGACTACTGCCTGCTGGACTCTATGAGCCTTCTGCTCTTCTACATGTGTCTTTATGGAGAATGGGAGAGAGTTTTTAAATTCCTCTAGCAAAATTACTTCTCTGAGATTTTCATAGCTGAGCTGTACTTTAAGAGCCCTCAGCCACTGGTCAAAAGCCAACTGCTTACTTCTCTCAAACTTCAGGTAAGTTTCATCAGCGATAGGTTTCCGGTACTAACTTATATGCCCCGAGGATAGCATTTTTTTGTCAGTTCATAATTTGATGAACTCTCGTCTGGCAACATGGAATAAACCTCATGGGCTTTTCCGGTTAGCTTACTTTGTAGCAGGAGAGTCCAAGCCTCAGCTGGTCACTTTAACTGCCTTGCCAGTTTTCAAAAGACACAAAAAATGCTTCCAGATCTCCCTCATTGAATTTTGGGATCAGTTGGGAAAGTTTTAACAATCCAGCCTTTGCCTGGTTTAACCATAACTGGGTTTAATTTTAAATCACCATGTTTTTAGCTCCCCCTTAGTGAATCCAATTGTAAGGCAAAGAAATCAAACAGCTTTCCTCAGATTCAAACAAGAAAGGTAGAAGTTTATTAATCTTAAACTCTAATCCAGTTAATGACTACGAATATGCAAGGCAACCACACTAGCATGCATACGCAATAAGCACACACGTAGATAGAGACAGAAAAAGTAGAAGGAATAAAGTGGAAAAGTTTGAGGCAATATCTGGTAGTTACAGTCCTTTAAGTTCAATGTGGACTCTTTGGTTGCCAGTAAGTCTTGCAATTCGTTGGGGCCCAGTTCACGCTTCAACTTGTTCTGAAGTAGGAGTCTTCTCTCTTGAGGTTTACGTGTCTTCTGTGGGTCCGGTGGCTTGGGAGAAAACGAGAGAGAGAGAGAGAGGCTTCCTTGTTCCAGCTTCAGTTGCGCACTGCCTTCTGAATTCAAGCTGCCCTGTGGCTAGTTCAAAAAACCTGGACCAGCCAGTTAGTCATGTGAGCAGCTGGTTTAACCAGTCCTGGCTCTCTGGATTGTATCTTAGGGCCTGGAATGCGCTTCCTTACACCTTCAATGTCTGGTGATCAAAATCCATTTGGGTTAATTGGAGCAGGGAATAGTCCTTTGTCTCCACAAGCAGCATCTCTTAATTTGCAAATGTCCTTCCAGCCCAGTGTTTGGTGATCTTCAAACAAGTCATTTCTTCACTCCAGCAACAAATGTTCATATGATAAAATTAATCCGCCTCATTCTTGGCAGGTGGGGGTCTGCATGACACTATGTATTGGTTGGACATGTAAAGAATATGTTTACAATATTGCTACACATAGAACACAGAAGAAATCTTACTCTGTGGCTCTCAATCGGCACTAGACCATTTGGGGCATTTAGGAACCATGTAACTGATGACAGAGAAGGAGAGAACATCTAACTGGTGATAATCATGAGCTACTCTTAGGTACCCTATGAACAACATAGTGAAAGATCTCAGGAATATGGCCCATCTCAGCCAATGTCTAGTATAGGGGACCAAAAGAGGATGGAAAATGGAAATGCTTTCAAAAACATTGTATATAAAAAAAAAATGAAAACAGCTACAGTGCAAGCCATATGCTAATTTATTTGTGCTGCCTTGCACATTTTGTTATTCAGTGGATTATTTGCAAGTTAAAGCTGAGCCAAGAATTTGGAAATGTAGGCAAAGAGTTACTTCAGAGGGCCTGGCAAACTGTTAATATTTATTATACCCCATGACACGATTTCTGAGTAGCAGGACAGTACCCTTGGTTAAAGGCAATTATGCCCTTTGACCTACTTCCCTCTGATTTTGTTCCTCTTTGTGATCCTGAATTTATTTCTTTTTGGCACTTGAAAAATTCCAACCGTCAAGGGAAGAGTCAGGAATTGTACAAATAATTTATTTCAAACCCTAACAGTAACGCACAGGAATTCTATCAAGATGTTAATTTTTTTCTATTATGCAAAACAATTCTGTCCTGATTTAATTACACACAGTTGCTATCTGAAAAACAAAATATCCTCCAAAAGAATGCCTTCACTTGCCATGTTTTTATTCTTGGTGTTGATTCTATTCTAGTTGAGAGCAGCAGTTTTAGATGTAGCCTATAAACATCCATGAAAATATTTTTTAATGTAACATATAAAATGACAAATAGAAACTCACACTCCACTGAACAGTTTCTTCCACCAACAAGCCATTTATATTCGACAAACTTTACAATTCTTTAGGATATTGAAAACTATAAAAGATGAAGAAATAGATAGAGTAGTAGGTTAACGCTTTGTCCACAGTTACCTGGGTTTGAATTGATCTCAGACTGATGAAGTCAATGATCAGGATTCACAGAAATAAGATCATAAACAAGACAAAGGGCACAATTGTCTTCCACTAAGGCTCATGTCCCACGACCCAGAAATTTTAACCCCAAAAAACAGATGGTTTGGGGTCAGTTGGGATGTTAAAGCATTAAAAATCTGAATGCTGACTCTTATCCACCCACTTCTGGTTTTACTAGAGACGCGCAAGGGGGGGGCAACCATCCTGCTCCCAGGAGGGGGATTGGTCATTTAAATATTATAATGAGGCTGGCAGCCTAAAATTGATCCACCATTTCAAATTTAACTCTGCTGGCTGGGCTTCCTAGGCCTCAGTAAACTCAGCAGTGAAAAATAGAGAAAATAGGAGCAGGAATAGCCCATTCGGCCCTTCCAGCCTGCATCGCCATTCAATACAATCATGACTGGTCATCCAAACTCAGTACCCTGTTCTCGCTTTCTCCCTGCATCCCTTGATCCCTTTAGCCCTAAGAACTATATCTAACTCTTTCTTGAATATATTTAATGATTTGGCCTCAGCTGCTTTCTGCGGTAGAGAATTCCACAGGTTCACCACTCTCTGAGTGAAGAAATCCCTCCTCAACTCAGTCCTAAATGGCTTACTCCTTATCCTTAGACTGTGACCCTTGGTCCTGGACTCCCCCGCCATCGGGAACATCCTTCCTGCATCTAGTCTGTCCAGTCCTGTTCGAATTTTGTAGGTTTCTATGAGATCCCCACTCATTCTTCTAAACTCAAGCGAATACAAGCCTAATCGACCCAATCTCTCTTCATACGTCAGTCCTGCCATCCCAGGAATCAGTCTGGTGAACCTTCAGAAGGCAAGGACTGCTAGATCCTAGAGGTAAGTTCCTTTTACACTTCAGATCCACTGTACCTGCCCCGCTAGTCCCCAAATCCTTCCAATCTCCCCACGAGGCCTCCAAACTCCCCTACGAAGCCACCAACCTCCCCCGAGATCTCTAATCTCATCCCTGAAGCCTCCGTTCTCACCCATCCACCCCCACTTCTGATCCCCCACCTCCCACTCAACAACCTCAGACCACCCCTGCCTCCAATTTCCCGCATCCCACGCCTGTCAGCCTCTAGCGTCTGATGTCCCGCCACCTGTCCTCCAATCCCGCTGGCTTCTGATCTCCGAACCACACCCCCACCAAACCCCCAGCCTCCAATCCCTGACCCCCAACCCAGCCTCCAACACCTCCTCTGTGCTCCCCACCCCACCCCAGCTTCCAATTCCTCAGGCCTCCAAACTCTGACCCTGCCACACCCTGCTTCCCATCCCCCCCTCCCTTTTCGTGCTGTCCGGCTGCATCCAAAGGCTTACCTGCTTGACAGCCAGCCAGTCTCTAAATCAACGTTCTCTCTAAGCTGCACAAATCCACAGTCAAGCAGCAATAGGGAATGTACTGTGCAGGGGACAAATAGGGTGTGCAAAGCAGTGGTCCCCTTAAGATGTGTGCGTGCAGAGTCGCACATGAATCTTAAAGGGACCACGCAGTGTGACAAATGGGCCACACCCAATGAATGGAAATCGGAGGGAACGTTGCTCTTGTCTGGTTGGCTGTAGCAGGGAATGGAGAAAAAAGATGCTCTAAATTCGGCAGGGACTGACGGAAACCTGTTTTCCTGGGTTTCCCGACCTCGGTCCAGCCCCCTACCCCTTCCCTGCTTCCTTCAGCTTTGCTGTAGGTATGATAAATATTACCAGTTTGCTTGCCGCTCTGACTTCGCTGTGCTTTACATTTCCAAATTTATGGCTCAGCTCATACTTACAAATAACTGGCTGTGAGGCTCATTTGTGAAATAATTTGGACATTCACAATCCAGTTCATGGTAAGGAGTGGTCCAGATGTCAACAATGCTCATTAATCAGTATCAACTTGTCAGCATTACAGAGACCGCGGATATGGTTGCCATAACATGTTGAAATAGAAGTGGAAAAACAGAAATCACACTGGTGCAATGGTAGTTGTCTATTTGAGTTTGGGATAAGACAGTGTATTGAGAAATGTAGGCAATGCTTTACACTCAAAATAAAAATCTTAACTGAGTGTGTTCGATACTTCCACTGGGTTCCAAAAGTGAAAACAGCATTCTATTCTTCAACCTAACACCTCTCACCTGAACAAAGTGAAGAAAATAAACAAGATCTAAGAAATATGTGTGTTTGCTCTGCTCTTTAAGATCTTGTCATTCTTAAGACCCATTGGGCTGGATTTTCCCAGTATATTAGTGACAGGCTGAGAGGTGGGAGGGCTGGCAAAATGGTGGAAGGAGATATCGGGAGGGGAGCCTGGCATCTTCCCACTGCCATGCCATATTACCTGCAGTGAGAAACTTGGCAGCCCAGTTGCCCAACGGGTGGCTAATTGAGCCACCTCCACAGGCATTTTGCCCATGACACAAGGGCCCACCACTCTGGTGGCCTCCCAGCATGTTCTTGTGTGAGGGAGCCATCCTTGATGGGCGCTCCATCATGGCCCACAGAAGGGCTCCCTGGTGACAATGGCCATCTTCACGGCAACAGCGCCACCGGTGCTCCACAACCACTCCCCCTCCCCCAGTCGCCGGGGCCTGGCTTCCCCCAACTACACTGATCTGTCTTCGAGACTGCAGCACCATTGAGGCAATCTCTCCCTGGTGTTGCAGCCTCAACAATAGCCATCGCTCGTGGTGCTGCTGAGACACCAGCTCTCAGATTGGGCCAGCAGCACTTGGGGGCAGGCCACCATCCTTAATTGGATGGTGGCACCGGTGGCAGCCTCTTAGTTGGCCACCGACAGCAATACGCCGCCCAGCATCCTGCTGCCAGCCCAAGCAGGGCCAGTTCCTGCTTTTGGCCCCAGCAGTGGGACTTCACCATCACTGTCCAAATTCAGCCCATTATATGAGTTTTATTCATTTAACGTGAATAAATGCAGAAACTCCCACCAATGTTTCCTCTAAGCTGCGCAGGAACCAGAAAGTCCCCATGCAAGCCGTGCACAAGTCAGCCCCTTTAAATTACCACGTGTGTGCGACCGCACATAAATAATGAAAGGGATTGCACACTTAAATAACCCACGCACTTCAAAAGTAAAATTAGAGGGAATTCCAATCCCCACCCCAGTTGCACTTATGTACGCATGTACACACACAGATGGATGGGGGGTAGAAGGTTATCGGGGTAGGTGGAAATGTGGAGTAATCAGTTCAGCCGTGAACTTATTGAATGGCGGAGCAGGCTCGAAGGGCTGAGTGCCCTACTCCTACTCCTAATTCGTATATTTGTATGTTCATATGTAAATAAAACAAACTCCAAAGAGCTTAATTTTTTATTATGGCTTCTCTTTAGTGCTGTAATGGTCAAAATAAGAAGCAAATAGGTTTGCACGAGTGAAGCAAATTGTTTAGCTATTTTCATTATTGTAAAAGATATGGGTATTATATTTCAGTCCAAATGGAAAAGTGCCACAATGATCAAGAAGGATTTATTCAGTGTAAGTAGAGATAACTTGGCAGAAGCTGTTGTGACCTAATTGTATTCGCTCTTTGGCAGCTGAAGCTTCTCGCACTTTGTGCTTTGGGTAATAATTGCTTAAAGATCAATGGATTACAGCTGATTGAATGTCAAAAACATAATTGATACCAAGTTATTGTTTTCTTTGAGTGAAGAAGCATTGACATTATTTTTCCCTAAAGGTTTTAAATTGTAACTTGAGTACCGTATTCACACAAGCTTTTAAATAAACGGTTGGCAATACTTGATATCCCAAAGGAGCTGTAAAAAAGTGTATATTTTAACTGTATTGTGAATTGCTTCTGAGTAATCATTTTATAATTAAAAATTAATTCTATTAATCTAAAATTATTAAATCATTATTTCTATTAATCTAATGCAGAGTTCCCTTTAAATACCTGATTAAAGCCCTCCAACTCGCCACTGCTTCAGAATTTGTAAAGTCATCGGTATCATAAATAATTAAAGCTGACAACAGAAATGCAAGCCTACCAATATTTTTACAGAGGCATATTTTCAGCACTTTTAAGAGAACGATGTTCACAGTGTTCAGTTGATTAAAAATTGTTACCCTGATGTTATGCTCTGGAACATTAACTTAAGAATACTTCTTTTCAAATTTCCTTGTCTGATATTTTAACAGAAGCAATAACCGATTTATTTCACCCATTAAAATAGTGCAAGAGAAACTCATGAACATATTATACATGAACATTAGTGTCCCAGAGTGTAATTTTAAGGCCTACATATTTTCTCCTTAGATGTTATTACAAAGAGGCCTGTAGACTTGCATTTTTTGCCACCTTTGATTCATTGATTATAGTCCTAAAACTCACCTACTTCAGTCTGAATGATATCTACTCACCCATCCAGTGTAATCATTATATCTTATTGAACTGTTTCAATGTCTGAATGTTTAGGGATTTCCATTAATGGATATTCACAACTATTTTTGGGATTCTCTGGATACGTGTTTTAAGGGCAGACTCAGTATACACATTGTGCTGATGATCAGAATGTTAGCTGATCAAATTGGCTTGAAGTTAACTTCTGTAACATTCTTTGCAAGTAATATGTGTGCTACACAAGTGCCAGGCAATGACCATCTCCAATAAAAGCGAGCCTAAGCACCTCCCTTGACATACCATCACTGAATCTTCCATCATCAATATCCTGGAGGTCACCTTGAACCAGAACCTTAACTGGACCAGCTAATAAATACTGTGGCTACAAGAGCAGATCAGAGGCTGGGTGTCCTGTGTGGAGTCCTCACCTCTTGACTCTCCAAAGCCTTTCCATCATCGACAAGGCACAAGTCAAGAGTGTGATGGAATACTCTCCACTTGCCGGATGAGTGCAGCTTCAACAACACTTAAGAAGTTTGACACCATCCAGGACAAAGCAGCCTGCTTGATCGACACCCCGTCCACCACACTAAATATTCAGTCCCTCCACCACCGGTGTTCGGTGGCAGCAGTATGTGCCATCTACAAGATGCACTGCAGCAACTTGCCAAGACTACTTCTTCAGTGCCTCCCAAACCTGAGACATCTGCCCTCTAGAAAGACAAGGCTAACAAGTGCATGGGAACATCACCACCTCCAAGTTCCCCTCCAAGTCACACACCATCCTGACTTGCAAATATATGGCCATTCCTTCATCGTTGCTGAGTCAAAATCCAGGAACTCCCTACCTAACAGCAATGTGGGAGTACTTTCACCACAAGAACTGCGGCGATTCAAGAGATGGCTCACCACCACTTTCTCTAGGGCAATTAGGAATGGGCAATAAATACTGCCCTTGGCAGTGATGTCCACACCTAATCTAGATGGAAAATTTGGGCGCAGTGCTTTTTAATGAACAAAAATGTATAAGAAATGAATGATTCCGTAGTTTAATATTGGCCTGGATTTTGTGGTCAGTGGTGAAGCGTGCCTCTGACCTTGAAGAAAGCTGCCCACAAAGATCTAGCGATCTCTGAAACGTGAACTTCCCCGTTCCCAATAACAGTTTAAATTGCAGCAAGTCAAGGAGATTTCTTACTGTGCAGCAGCAGTGATGTCAGCAAGCTAGTAAGCAGCCAATCACATTGAAGTATTCCCACACAGCAAGCCAGGAAGTTAAAAGCAATGATTATCCTTCACTTTTAATTTAAATTTTCAGGTATTGAAATAAATGATTATGATTGGATCAAGATAAAACTTAAAATATCACAAACTAAAAAAAAATAAAATGTGTGAATATTTTATCAAAATGGAGAAATTTGATATTCCACAAATATAAAATTAGCTTTTCTTGGTCAGTGAGGATGTTTCACAGTAATTATGAAGTTGGTACGCTGTTAAAAACCCAGTTACACCTCATTCAGCAAATTGCAACTTTTTCAAGGGTCTTTACAGTCAATCGGATAGCCTAAGAGTGGAATTTCACATCAATTCGTAGGTTTTCCATTGATGGCAGTTCAGGGGGACCTCAACAGTGTAACCTCTGGAGAAGCTTTTTTTTATTCACTCATAGAGTGAGTGTCACCGGCAAGGCCAGCATTTGTCGTTGAAATTAATTGCTTTTGAGAAGGTGGTGGTGAGCCACTTTCTTGAACTGCTGTAGTCCATGTGCAGAATCACTGATGGCAATTTCTGGTTTTCAGCATTATTCTGCACGTGTGTGGACACCCGATTGACTATCTGATTTATTTACGTAATAATGGTGAATGCTGACGTTTTCGCTGTCATTACCACTGCAAAATCCCGTTCATTGTGTGTGTATTATGCAGTTGGGGCAGAGTTAAAACTTACATCCAACTAGCATCATGCCACCTGACAACTTATGCACAAATGTAGGAATAGGTAGGGATTAATGCTATGTCTTCCTCTCCCTCCCCCATCACATTTTATATGAAATGCCCACTTGATATAAAATGCTCTTTATGGTTCCTGGGCACCAGCAGCAAGTGATAACTGAGCAATGGCCATGTAACATCTGGTATTAATGGGTAGTAAGCTTGACTCTGGGAATTGATCCCAGCTTTTTATACACCCACCTCACTTTGACTTCAGAAATGCAGATGCTGTTCTTAGCATTTGCGTTGCTGTTAACCGATTCTGTTCATATTGGTGGTGTTCAGTGTTATTCTTAATTGGGATAAATGAGTAAACTGTGTACAAAATGTCTGGAATAATTAGAAAATAGATGAAGTTGTTGAAAAATTTGGCTTTACGTAATAGATTTCTTTTAATTCTTGAAACCAAAGTGAAGTATAAATGTACATGGCAGGTTAGTTCTTCTCTATTTCATTTGTAGCCTGTCTGAATGAGATGTGGAATAAGTTGGCAGCTGTCAACTATGAACCATAAATAACCCCCAGCTGTTCATGCTGTTTCTCTAGTATCCGAATCACTGTGTTGTGCTTAACCAGGTGCTGATTTGGTCTGCTAATTCCCAAAGGAATAGTGCCAGCATAAACAGGAGTAAAATTATCAATAAAGAGCTCATGCAAGGACAGGAGGTGTTGATTTTGCTCTGAACTTAAACAGCCAGACTTTGGTCTAAGCAATGGTCCTAAACCATAAATGGTTAGAATGACTATACTATGCAATATGTGAAATTTTGTAGTTTAATCAACAACATGGCACCTTAACCACAATTTTGCAGGGATAACATTTGTCTGAACTTGTTAAGAAAAAGGAAGTTAGGGTATTTTGATGTAAATCTATTTTAGCTTAGGGGTTTCATTGGGCTGAATTTTCATCCCGAAGCGGAGACGAGTTTGGAAGCAGGCGTGCTGGGAAAATTGCAGTGCTAAGGGGCATGTCGGTTTCCTGATGCATTCCTGCCTCCCAGCGATTTTGGTCGAGCCATCTTCTCGGGGCCGCGGTAACCCACCTGAAAGTAACGGGTTGTCAATTGAGGCAGTTAACGAGCTACTTGAGAGCTCACTGCAGGGCTGATTTAGATTTTCAAGGCAATGCATGGGAAATACACTGACTCAGAATCATGTCCAAGGGGATGGGGGTGGCTGCATAGCAGGGAACCATTCAGAGAAGTGGGAGGCATTTCTGACATTGCACAAATGGTGGAATAAGCAGTGAGGAGCTCATGCATTGGTACACAGTGACCATTGCATAAACAGAGCTCACAGAGTGTTTCAGGTGGAGGCACTGGGGCAATTGTGGGGGAATGCGCCTGCAGGCATCAGTAGAGCAGAGCAGAAGGGTCCAGGCAGCCATTCCCATGCTGCTGGTGGCAAGTGACACCATCCCTGGACATGGGGCTCAGCTACACTGAGGTGGCGATGAGTAGTGGTGAGGAACAGGCAGCCCCTTGAGGCAGAAGGATGCAGAGATGATGCCCGACGGGCAGGGAGGGCACAAAGGCACTATGCTCACCATTGTGGGTGCCGCCAAAGACTCAGCTTCCTGTACAGGTCAGAGCAGCAGTGCCGCTGGAGGCTGTGCCTATTAAGGCAGGTAGCTGCTGATTTCTGTGCCCTTGTGGAGGAGGACCTCAGGCCTTGCCAGTCACATGGGTTCACCCTGCCGGTAGCCGAGAAAGTGACAATGACCTTGAACCTCTGCCTCTGGGTTGTTTAAAGGCACGGTAGCAGACCTGTGTGGCATCTCGCAAGCAGCCACCCATCATAGCCTCAGGCAGGTCACGGATGGCCTGCATGTCAGCGCATCGGAGTAGATTGAGATCTAGACTGATGGAGCCACTCAGACCCAGATGGCTGTGGGCTTTGCCTCCATGGCAGGATTCCCTCAGGTGCAAGGCGTGATTGACAGCATCCAGGTGGCCATCAGGGCCCCAGCAGAGCAGCCAGGGACATTTATCCATAGGAAGTGACCTCACCCCCTCCACGTACAGCTGGTATGTGCCCACCACAAGCGTTTTCTGCAGGGATGTGAAAGGTTTCCTGGCAGTTACCATAGCGCCTTCGTCCTGAGGCAATCGCAGGTGCCACAGATGTTCATGCCATCAGAGAGACTATGTGGATGGCTGTTAGGGGACAAGGAGTTTCCATTGAAGAAATGGCTGGTAACACCAGTGCGCAACCCTACAAAGGAGGCACAGAGTTGCTACAATCGCTGCCATCTCAGCACAAGGGCCACCCTTGGGCAGGCCTTTGGCCTCTTGAAGATGTGTTTCCGGTGCCTTGGCAGGTTGGGGTGGCGCCTTCCAGTACTCTCCCTCAAGGGTTTCTCATGTGCTGGTATGCCCAGCTCTGCACAACATGGCCCTCCAAAGAGGTGTGAACCTTGAGGAGGAAGGTGTGGAGAAGTGGCACACATCTTTGGAGGAGGAAGGGGGATCCTGTGTTGCAAGGCCTTCCAGAGGTCCAGCTAAGATATCAAACCATTGTCCAGGATAGCAGGGAAGCTCGGGCTACACTGATACAGGCATACTGCTCCTACGGACGGCACACCTGGATTGCCTTTTGCCCAGTACCACACCTTTCCCACAAGGAACAACCGCAGCTAAAATGTCTGCCACACAGACATGCCTGCTGTTCCTCACATCACCACAAGCCACACCATGTCTTTGACCACCCACCTTTGTGTTGCTCACCAAATTCATCATGCTGGTGCCTTAATGCCCTCAAAACAATAGGATCACACAAATCAGGGTCCTACCATGAACCATCTCATTACATTGAGGGTTAATCAGTGAACAGAAGCACTACAAAAGTGACTCAAGTGAACCCCACAATGAAACTACTGTCATGGCACCATCAGCATACGGCTGCTCCTGCAGAGTGCTCCCTCTGTGGCTGAGGCAGAAGTCGAAGCAGGCTGCTCGCTGATGTCTGCATGCAGCTGAGATGCCCATGTCGCCTGCCCTCTATGCTGCGGTGCAAATGGGGGCACCGCCACAGGCAGCCCCACCTGTGCCAATGCAGGTGCAGCTTCAGTCACAGGGGCTTCCTGTATAGATGGTGCTTCAATCAGAGGGCGAAGGGTGTGGCATATGATGAAGGTGCTCCTTGAGGGGTGGCCCCCTCAACATCATCTCTGCCTGCCCCAGCTCTTTAATGTTGCACATGCATGTTCAAGGGAACCAGCAGCTGGTTGCCATTCCATGAATCTTTGCACCATCCATGCAACTGACCAGTCAATGTTACAGAATGTGACATGGATTCTGTGCTTGAGCGTGCGATGTTCCTGCATCCACTCAGCCTGATGCCACATATGATTCTCCACGGGGTTGGCCACTCATATGCCTGAGACATTGCAGAACACATCTCATGAATGGACTCCTCCATTCTCTGCCCAAGGCTCCACACTGCCTCACGGAACTCCAAAATCTGGGCACACATCTCCTGTTGATGCTTCAGAAAAACCCGCCGAGACTTTGCATCTCCACCCAGCTGAGCA
The DNA here is from genome assembly GCF_036365525.1 of Heterodontus francisci. Classification (NCBI taxonomy): domain Eukaryota; kingdom Metazoa; phylum Chordata; class Chondrichthyes; order Heterodontiformes; family Heterodontidae; genus Heterodontus; species Heterodontus francisci. The sequence continues at coordinate 201,308,103 of NC_090371.1, read as the reverse complement.
TGGTTGGAACCATCCTCTGAGGAGGACGGCCCACATCTGCCTCTGCCTCTGCCTCCATCACCTCCTCCTCCTCACATGTGCAGCACTGGCCACCTTGTGCCGCCAGTTCTAAACTTGCGTGAGGCCCCACCGAGATGAGTGTTTGTGCATTGGTGGAAGTTGTGCTTGACTGATGTAATGGTGGTATGGATGCATCTTCCTCCTCTGAAGTTGCTGCCAACGGCACAGTGATATGCTGAGACTGCTGCTCCACAGCTGGCCTGCATGAGATGTAAAACATTGGTTAGGAAAGTAGTAGCTGTCAGTAGCTGCTTAGGTAGAGCTGCAGCAGCTAACAGTTGGCATGGAGTCAACAAACAAGGATGGAATTCCATCCCCTTCACATTGAAATATGAAAATGCTTTCACCCTCTCTCGGATGGACACCCTTCTCGCCCTCGCTGACCTCCTGCCAAGCTGCCACCCTGGCAATTTCACAGGACTCCTCCTCAATGGCCGTCAGTATATTGAGATGCGCCACCACAACTTTTTTCTTGCGTGTTGTGTGTTCTTTTTTCCTGCAAAGTCAAAAGCGAGAGAGTTAAGACCATGGAGCTCTCTCTCACTACATCCTGCGGCTCACTCACATGTGATGTCCAAGGCTCCATTGTTGTCTCTTCCACAGATGCTTGTGGTGTGCATTGCCCATGGCTCGGGAGTGTACTTGGGCACATATATCCTCACTGTTCCTCAGCACTGTGCACCACCAGACTGCTCTGCTAATAGGTGTGCTGGTGACTCCAGAACTGGAGGCCTATCATCTGGGTGTAGCATTACACTTAACTTGCCAGACCTCAGAAAGTCATTGAAGCATTTCCTGCACTGCAGCTATGACCTGCTGACCACACTGTGGCTGCTCACCTCATGAGCAACCTCCAGACATGCCTGCTTTGTTTGACTGGCTGGCCTCCTCCCGCTGCTGCTCTCAGGAAACAGGATGCATCACCGGGCTTCCACTACCTCTAACAGCACCTCCAGGAGGTGTCTGCAAATTGTGGGGCTGCCCTTCCTCGGGTGCATGCCATGCTACTGCTCCACCGCGTTCCAACCCTCTGTCTGTGCCCAGGATGCCAGCATCCACAACCATGGCTGCCGGGTGCCTTTTAAATTGCCCACCATGTCTGCATCCTGCCATCTGAATGTGTCCTAATTGGATGGCAAATGCACCAGCGAGCCACTAATTGACCATCACCTTCAAAATACTGTCGGACGTCCGGCAGTGACATTGAGCGAGGTCAGGACCTGGAAATGGTCCTGACGTCGAGGGTCCCGATCCTGGAATGAAAATTCAGCCTATTGAATCTAAATGGAATAACTTACAGCTGTTGTCTTAAATCCCAGATGTCACGTCACATGTCAGTGGCTACACTATTGAATTGGATATGATGCATGTCTTTCTGTAAGTAACTCATTCTGTTTTAATTAGTCACACTTATTTACATTCCTGATTCTGAGTTTTCAACCATCTGAACTTTTGACATTTCAGATTAGTCCAGGACAATGGGTCAAACTTTCACTGTAATGGTATCAGTACTTAAGAGGTTTGAATAATTGTAACTAACAAGATTTTATAAACATTTCATTAGAAGGACATTATAATTGGAATTCCTTCTCATAGGATTTCAGAGTCTGATTGTACTGGATTAAAAAAGTAATTTACAATTAAGTTGGAAGGTTACTTAAATGGTCAGTTAATGGTTGTGTCTAACTTTGCTCACATTAATTATGTAGGTAGTTATTGTTTTGCACCCTGTTTGAAGTAGGTTTTCTGGAGCTTGTACTTAGCAATTTAAAGTGTAACCTGCTAACTGTAGAAATTATAGTGTTTGATTCCAGTGGTAATGAACCTAGCTTGAAACCCAACCTAGAATATCATTCCAATTCAGCTAATCTCTGTGGATGAGATTTATTTACCTTTTCTCCTCCAATTTTCTTCCCACCTTTCCTGAAGGTGGCAACTCTTGTTGCAATATGGTTCCAAGGGGTATTGACTGCCCTCCACAATGAGGCGACCGTACCCAATGTGTGAGCTCGGCAGTGAGTGCTTGGAAGCTACTTAAATGTGAGGGAAATTACAGCTAATCCCAACCTGTGCTCACTTCTTCGTAAGTATCAATTTAAAAGGTGTGAAACTTCTAAGTGTTGCTGTTCAAAGAGACTCGGGTGTGCTCATACAAGGAATGCAAAAAGTTAGCGTGCAGATACAGCAAGCAATTAGGAAGGCAAATGGCATGTTGGCCTTTATCGCAAGGAGATTGGTGTACAGGAATAAAGAAGTCTTGCTACAATGGTACAGGGTTTTGGTGAGACCACATCCAGAGTACAGGGTGCAGTTTTGGTCTCCACATTTGAGAAAAGATACACTAACATTAGAGGCGGTACAGCAAAGATTTTGTCCTATGATGAGAGGCTAAGTAAATTGGGCCTATATTCTCTGGAGTTTAGAAGAATGAAAGACGATCTCATTGAGACATACAAGATTCTGAAGGGGCTGGATCGGATAGACGCTGATTATTTCCGCTGGTCGATGAATCTAAAACACGGGGGCACAGTCTCAGGATAAAGGGCAGATTATTTAGAACTGAGATGAGGAGTAATTACTTCACTCAGAGGGTTGTGAATCTTAGGAACTTTCTACCGCAGAGATTTATGGATGCTGTATTGTTGAATACATTTAAGGCAGGGATAGACAGATTTTTGGTGTCTCAGGGAATCGTGGGATATGGCGAGTGGGTGGGAAAGTGGAATTGAAGCCTAAGATCAGCCACAATTGTATTAAGTGGCGGAGCAGGCTCAACGGACCAACTGCTCCTCTTTCTTGTGTTCTTGTGAATCATAGGCCTCCATTTTAAACTCTGTCACACAGTAAGAATGGGTAGGATTAAGATTTGGCTGAATCACCTTATTGGACTGAGGTCGCTTCATTCTCACCCAGCGCCATTTCACCTTTGCCAACTTCCAAGTTGGCCAAGATCCCGCTATAGAAAGGCAAGGGCTAAACTTAGATTCAAAAAGTCGCAGCCCGATGATGTCATCAATGTCACATGATTTTAACACAAGATGTAAGACCTGACAACTGAACAATGGCGGGAGGTGCTGACTGGCCAGAAGAGACCATATTAGTTTTCCGAAATTACTTTTGTAAGAACCCGTTATAGACCAGGAGCAATAGCAGTTCCCCTATTCAGAACCAGCATGGAATTCATGAGTGTCCCCAGCCCCGGTTTGTCTCTCCCTTTGTACGCCAGCATCTGCTGCCAAAGTCCTTGCCCAGTGCTGAAGTTATGCCGAGAACCGTTCCTTTGGATCCCGGCGCCGTAATGTTCACAAACCGATTTCCTGCTCCCACCCACATGCCACATCAGTTCTGCTGGTTTCGGGTGGGAGACAATGCTAAAATATTTAAATGAGATCCAGGAGTTAAAATGGACTGGGCCTCATGCGATCCCCATTGGTGTTTTCCTTCCTCTCCCCTCACCCCTCCGCATTCCCACCCATCACGAACATGCTGCCTAGTAAAATTCGAGGCCAAAGAATCATACAGCACCGATAGAGGCCAGTCAACCCTTCATGCCTATGCCAGTTCTTTAAATATGCTATCCAATTAGTTCCACTCACCTGCTCTTTTCCCATAGCCCTGCAAATATTTCCTTTTTTAAGTATATGTCCAGTTGAGATCAGTTAACTCAGCATGCCAGGGATGAATCTGGGTCCTAACTAATACTTTTAAAACACATTTTAACTTAAAAGCACATTTTTCCAATAACTCAGATATAGGTCTATGACCAATCTCCTTGCCCCAGGGTAGGTCCCTCATGTATGTGGCCTCTGGCCACTAGATGAAATACCTTATAGTAGAGTAAAAAAGAAAAGCTGCATATCTGAAATAAAACACAAAATGCCAGATATACAGAGCAGGTAAGTCAGCATGCATGAAGAAAAAAAGTGGCTTATGATGTTTTGGTAGAAACCCTTCATCGGCCCTTATAGTAGCAACTGCTTCCTTTTGGGAAGAAAAATGATCACCGGCAGCCCCATCTTGAATTTTGCAAAATCACCGATGCTACCTATGGGAATATAGACAATCCTTACTATCGTGTCTTCTGAACTGAAGGAATGCAACATAAAGAGAGAAAGGTAGAAGGAGTGCCTAAGTATATTTATTCAAGGACGACTGACTATTATAATACTTTAGAGCACTGCTCTTTTACTTCTGGGGCCTGAGTTCATATCCAGCACAGAGTGTTGCCCCTCTGGATCCTCCTTCCCCTTCACTTCCCTCTGACCCCCCCCCCCCCCCCCTGATCTGACTCCTTGTCATGTATTCACTATACCCTCTGACCTCCCCCTCTCTGACACTGAACGTTCTGTACTCAGCAAAGGTCTCAGTTTTATCCCCTTTTGCCCCCACCTCAATGAATTTCATGCTCAGCATGACGTTGAGCTCTTCTTCCATCGCCTCTGCCTCCAGGCTCACTTCGTTGACCAGGAGTTCTACCCCCAATCAGTAGACCTATTCACCCGCCTCCAGCATTCTCCCTCTACCTAGTCCCCTCTCCCTGGCCTCTTACCCGCTCTTGATCTTTTCATTGAAAACTGTCGGCGAGACATTGGTCATCTCAATTTCTCTGCCCCCCCCTCACTCACTCTAACCTGTCCCCCTCTGAACTTGAGGCACTCCATTCTTTCAGGTCTAACCCCGACATGGTCATCAAACCTGCAGACAAGGGTGGTGCTGTTGTTGTATGGTGTACCACCCTCTACCTTGCAGAGGTTCAGCGCCAACTCTCAGACACTTCTTCCTACCTCCCACTGGACCATAACCCCACCACCGAACATCAAGCTACTGTCCACAGGACTGTCACTGACCTCATCTCCTCTGGAGATCTTCCCTCTGCAGCTTCCAACCTCATAGTCCCACAACCCTGGACAGCCCGCTTCTACCTCCTTCCCAAAATCCACAAACAGGACTGTCCCGGCAGACCCATTGTGTCAGCCTGTTCCTGCCCCACTGAACTTATTTCTTCCTATCTTGACTGTATCTTTTCTCCCCTGGTCCAGTCTCTTCCCACCTACATCCGTGACTCTTCTGACGCCCTACATCATTTTGGCAATTTCCAGTTTCCTGGCCCCAACCGCCTCCTTTTCACTATGGACGTCCAATCTCACTACACCTCCATCCCCCACCAGGACAGTTTGAGGGCTCTCCGCTTCTTCCTTGAACAGAGGCCCAACCAGTCCCCATCCACCACCACCCTGGCCGAACTTGATCTCACTTTGAATAACTTCTCCTTCAACTCCACTCACTTCCTTCAGTTAAAAGGTGTTGCTATGGGTACCTGCATGGGTCCTAGTTATGCCTGTCTTTTTGTGATATATGTCGAACATTCCTTGTTCCAGTCCTACTCAGGCCCTCTCCCCCAACTGTCTTTCCGGTACATTGATGACTGTACCGGTGTCGTTTCCTGCTCCCGCCCCAAACTGGAAAACTTTCTCAACTTTGCTTCTAATTTCCACCCTTCTCTCACCTTTACATGGTCCATCTCTGACACTTCCCTTCCCTTCCTCGACTTCTGTGTCTCCATCTCTGGGGATAGGCTGTCTACTAATATCCATTATAAGCCCACTGACTCCCACAGTTATCTCAACTATACTTCTTCACACCCTGCCTCCTGTAAGGACTCCATTCCATTCTCCCAATTTCTCCATCTCCGACGCATCTGCTCTGATGATGCTACCTTCCATGACAACGCTTCTGATATGTCTTCCTTTTTCCTCAACCGAGGATTTCCCCCCCTACTGTGGTTGACAGGGCCCTCAACTGTATCCGGCCCATTTCCTGCATCTCTACCCTCACCCCTTCCCTCCCTCCCTCCCAGAACCGCAACAGGGTTCCCCTTGTCCTCACTTTCCACCCCATCAGCCTCCATATCCAAAGGATCAACCTCCGCCATTTCTGCTACATCCAGTGTGATGCCACTACCAAAGGCGTCTTCCCCTCTCTTCCCCTGTCAGCATTCCAAAGGGATCATTCCCTCCGCGACACCCTGGTCCACTCCTCCGTAACCCCCACCACCTCGTCCCATTCCCTTGGCACCTTCCCCTGCAATCGCAGGAGTTGTAATCCCTGCCCATTTACCTCCTCTCTCCTCACTATCCAAGGCCCCAAACACTCCTTTCAGGTGAAGCAACGATTTACTTGTACTTCTTTCAATGTAGTATACTGTGTTCGCTGCTCACAGTGTGGTCTCCTCTACTTTGGGGAGACCAAACGCAGACTGGATGACCGCTTTGCAGAATACCTCCGCTCAGTCCGCAAGCATGACCCCAAGCTTCGGGTTGCTTGCCATTTCAACATTCCCTCCTGCTCTCATGCTCACATCTCTGTCCCGGGATTGCTGCAGTGTTCCAGTGAACATCAACGCAAGCTCGAGGAGCAGCATCTCATTTACCAATTAGGCATGCTGCAGCCTGCCGGACTGAACAGTGAGTTCAATAATTTCAGAGCATGACGGTCCCGCCATTTTACTTTTATTTTTAGTTATTTTTTCTTATTTATTTATTTTTTGTGTTTATTTTATTTTATTTCATCTTAGTTTGTTCAGTTTGCTTATCCACTGCTTTTTTTCATGTTTGTACTTGCGGCTGTTCAATTTTCAGTCCGTTAACACCCTATCTGTACTAATACTTTGTCTTTCAACACACCATTAACATATTGTTTGCCTTTGCTCGATGACTTTCTGGTCAGCTATTCTGTGACCTTGTCCTATCTACACCTTCTCCTTTGTTATCTCTTGCCCCAGCCCTGCTATACTTGCTTATAACCTTTCATATTTCTAATATTTTCCAGTTCTGAAGAAGGGTCACAAGCATTTCTTGTTTTTACTTCCGAGTGTTGCGTTAACTTGTTAACCTAAGTGTTTGAGTAGTTTCAACTCAGCTCCTCATTAACAACATATTTGTACAAAATTTGCAAGCTCACTAAGAGAGGGCACAAGTATAGCTAGCATATGAAATTTAGATGTAACACTGGTTGATGCAGTAAGAAGCTTCTTTTGATTTAAAGTACACTGTAAGGGAAGCAAAAGTCACCCTGCATCTAACCTGCTAACTTGTGCTATACCTGATCTGGGCATGCATAATATGGTGATAACTGCAAAAGGTGAAACTGGCAGCTTAGAAGTGATTGAGAGATTGGATTACATTTAATTTTCTAAGTGGCTCCTGACAACACAGCAGCCTGCCGACGTCATCAGAGCAGTACAAGCTGCGTACATGCGCAAATGGTCTCCTGCACTCAATGAGATGCTGCCCGTGTGCAGCCTCCCACTTGCTCGGACTAATTGGCACATGTGCAGGAAAATGTCATCAGCTACCCTCTCCCGCCCCACTGGCTGTTCGTCCCGCTCAGCTCCAGACTTCGACGCTTCTCACCCCTCCTCCCCACCGGCTGCTTCGCCCCCTCAGCCATTCACTCCAGACCTTGCCACTGTTCCCCCCCCCCCCCCAACTCCACTCGGCCGATTATCCCCGCTCCTTGCTTCCCGCCTCCCTGCTGTCCATCCGCTCGCTCCACACTCCTCGCTCTCCGGCCGCTCGCCCACCTCTCCTTGCTTCCTGCTCTCCGGCCGCTCATTCCACGCTCCTTGCTTCCCGCCACCCCTGCACTCCAGCCGCTTGCTCGCTCCCCTCTCCTCACTTCCCGCCTCCCCGCTCTCAGGCCACTCACTCCCCGCTTCCCTCATCCATCCCACTGTCCGACCACTCGCTCTCCGCTTCCCCCCTCACCCAACCCGCTCTCCAGTTGCTCATTCCCTGCTTCCACCCCACCCCACCCCACCCCACTCCAGCAGCTTGCTCCCTGTTTCCCGCTCCCCTCCCCCAGCCGCTCGCTTTAGGCCAGGGTGCTTCCCTCGTCTCAGCCACTCGCTCCTACGTCAACCCATTACCCCTTGTGGCCCGCCTTGCTTCTTCGGGTGGCGCGGTGGGGAACGATCGAACAAGCAAGCAGCTGGAGAGAGGGGTGTGGGAGAAGCGGGGAGCGAGCAGCTGGAGAGCAGGATGGTGGAGGGGAAGCGGGGAGCGAGTGGCCGAACAGCGGGGTGGGGTGGTGGGGGAAGCGAGAAGCAGTATCATACAGAGTTCTGTCTTTGTCAAAAAAAATCAAAACAGTTGAACAGGAAACATCCAAGAAATGATACAAATGAAGCAGTGGCAGGAGCAGCGGGGGACTGTTGCGGGTGGGATGGAGGAGGCGATGGCATCCATTGAGGGGATTGTTGGGTTGAATTTGTTTTTGTGATAAATTGAGCAGCGCCATTTTTAATCCTGGCAGCTACCTGAACGTCACAGACAGTGATGTTTCAGTGGAAGAAGCTGCATTTGCACATGTGCTAGTACTTCACCACCTAGTGGTTGCGTTGTCAGCAAATGCAGCCTTTAATTTTTCCTATCATTGTCCTATAAATGAAGATTACAGACTCAGTTCAACGGCTTTCCTAACCTCACCTCACAGTCCTCTAAGATCAAAATTTCATGGCATAAGGTAGGGAATCACTGAGCATTGAACTCCATTTGCTCTTCCATGATGCATTGAACTGATAAATCAACATGCCGTGGCCTCAAACCACAACATGCTATGTTACTGGATCCACTGAAAATATTTTGCACTGTAATTTGTGAAAAATATATTCGTTTTTATTTTCCTATGGAATAATTTAAGTTATGGTACTCCTGACACAGAGGGCTGGATTTTCCCATCAGCTTAGGACCCTGACATTGGGGCCAAATGGGGATCCCGAGACTGCACTTGCCAGGACCGAGACCGGCAGAGCAATATTTCCGGAGGAGGCCTCCTAATTGACAACTTCCATGCTTGCCGTTGTATTAAGTAAAGCGGGAGGGCTCCTAAAGCTGCAGGTCCAGAGGTGTTGGCAGCCCTGGAGCCTCGGCAACCCCACTGGGAGAGGTTGGGTGCTGTTGAGGCAGATGGGAGACCTCAAGGGCGCCTTGATATGGAGGCGCCCTCAGAGGTGAAAATTTAAATAAAAATTTCAGAGGGGTCAAGCAGGTACACCCCTCAAATTGAAGGGGAAACCCCTCAAGCAGAAGCATTTGGGCAACAGGTGCAGCCTTTCCTGCTGCTGGCCCCCTCCTTGCATCGTGGAGCCTTTAGCTTCTTTGGCCCTGCAGGCTGTCTCTATGGCGCTGGCAGCCTCCACACACTGTGGGGGGGGGGGGGGCCACTCCGCCGCTAGCAAAATGTCAGTGGTGCCACAATATCACCCATAATTGGGGCTTTAAGTATAGAAACTGGCTGCCCGCCTTCTTTCAGTGGGCAGCCGATCCATTTCTCAGGCCAACCCTGGGAAACTGCTCCAGTGGTGAGAATGCATTGGGGAGCTGTCGTGATGTGACTCCCAGCTATTTTCCTGGTCCCACCCATCTCCATGCCCACTGTCATGTGGTTGGGAAAATTCAGCACAGAACCTTGTCCACCCGGAGCACACATTCAGAATAGAATACATTGCAAATCATAGCAGGGGGGTGGGGGGTGGTGGTGGTGAGTGGGGCAAGGGTGGTATGCAGGGTAGTCATGTGTCTGAATTCCGAGTGAGTGAAGCTCTCCGCCAGAAACAACAAGGTGTATAGTTACCCCTTTAAGGCCAACTGTTAAGTGACACTAAACTTGAGAGATCTTTAGTGCTGTCATTAAATTGCTTTTTTAAAAAGATTTGTATTTATATAGCACCTTTCGTGACCTTGGGATGTCCCAAAGCACTTTACAACAAATGAAGTACTTTTTGTAATGTTGTCACTGTTGTAACATAGGAAATGTGGCAACCAGTTTGTGCACAGCAAGATCACACAAACAGCAATGTGATAATGACAAGATAATCTGTTTTAGGTTGAGGGATAAATGTTGGCCAGGACACCAGGGATAACTCCCCTGCTCTTCAAGTGCCGTGGAATCTTTTTCATCCAGCTGAGAGGATAGACTCTCACAGCAGCACTGACAGTTACTCCACTGAAGTGTCAGCCTGAATTATGTGCTCAAGTCCCTGGAGTGGGTCTCTTTCCTGTGATCCCTCTTTCCCGTGATCTCACTTCCCTGTAATCTCTTCTATGTGATCTCTTCCCTGCAATCTGTTTCAATGTCAAGAGTGTTACCTACTAAACCACAGCTGTGACCTAAAGAATGAAATAAAATTTTCAACTTTCAGAACTACCTCACATAAATACACAAATCTTGATCTCAGCCAGTGATCCTCAACAATGATCCAATCTGAAGGGAAGAATGTAATTTATAGAACTTCATATGTGAACTTCATGCCTGGCATTAATTTTACAAGCTGTTAGTATAAACATTGATACCAGTATGCAGAGTCGCTACACCTTTTATTTTAAAACATTGCTTAAATTGGATTCATTAGTCAAGACTGATAGCACTAACTTCAGTCTTTATAACTATCACTTGACATGACATTGTTCGCAATTTCTAATCCTCCCAAAACACTAAAATCTGAAATTAAACAAATTCCACAATCTTATTTGATCAATTCCAAATGTCATTTTGAGAAAAATTTGATAAGATCACAGAGTCAGGTGTCAAATGAAGACCATATGATGGAGTTCACCAGTGGTGCGTTGAGAACAGAAGTTATTTGGCAGAGTGCTGTTGCTGGACAACAGATACTCATCAGGTAATTAATTAATCTCCATCTGACAAAGTTTGAAACAGTATTGCTAATAAATAGACAAATCATGTTTGACCATGTTTCCAAATCAGTGCACCAGAATTCCAGAGAAGGATGAGAAAGGAAACGGTCTTGTCTGGACATTTTGAATGCTGTGACTATTTCTTTCTCATGTGTAAACATTTAAAACTGTCTCCAAGCAATGAAGTATTTATGATCCAGCCCAAATGTTTTTTTTACAGTGCTGAACTCATAAGACGTAGCCTGTCTTCACAGCAACTGTATTGCTTAACCACTTTCTGGGCATCACATTAAGTCAATCTCCAACCGCTTCACCATGCAGCACAAAACAGATGTACCAACAGCAAATGGTAGAGGCAGAATAACTAAATGTATTTCCCTCGTGGAACAATATGCATTTTGGCAATAATTGAATGTAGCCTGCAATTTGTTAAGAACCAAATGAATTTTCCTGTCTGAAGGATGACAGCCTATAATAGTCCTGATCTCTGATGCAGTTAAAGGGCTGAATTTAGAGTGGCCGTCTGGAGCAGGAATGGTGGCGTGGGGGGCCAGATAATTGTGTCAGAAGCGTCCACCCGGAAATCTGCCGTCATGTGTCGGTTCTAGATTTAGTCAGTGGTGGGAAAGCACCAAGGGGTCTTGGGTGCTCTACAAGGGGGCTCAGGATCTCGGGTGCTCTGCAAAGGGGGGTCGGAGTATCGGGTGCTCTGAAAGAGGGGGCTTGGGTTTGGGTTCTGTGCAAGGTTGGGGGAGGGAGCTTTGGTTTGCGTGGCTGTATCGGGTGAAAATACTGTTGGGTGAGATGTTTGGTTGCGCATACTGCTGGATGAGAGAGTCGACTATCAGCAAGGGCCATCAGGGAGTCTGTTGGGAGGAGTAGAAAAAGTTCAGTTGCCAAGGCAGGGTTGTCTCTGTATTGACATTGCTCTGTTGGCCCACTGGTCACCTGGCATGGGGCTCATACATCCTTACTTTTTAGATCCCTGTGGTGTGATGTTGCGCCTCCAATGGAGGGAGAGTGAAGAGGCAGCTGTGCCTGCCCGTGAAGCTCCACAATGAGAGCAGCAGCAGCTGGCCATGCCAAGAAGGGTCCACCTGCGCCAGAGAGTGTACCAGACGCGAATCAGCTACCTCTAAATGTCTGAGCGGGCGTCACCGACTTATGCGTCCTGCTGCAGGACAAGTTGTAACCGATGGGATTTGGGGGTCACCCTATACTAGTGGCCCTGAAGATCACTAAACTTTTATGTGTCTGGATCATTCCGAGAACATGTGTGGGGGTTTTCCAGGCAGCAGTTCACCACTGCACCAAGGAGGTGACCGAAGGCCGGCGATTATGTGCACTACCGGAACAACCCTGATAGTCAGGCCGAGAAGGCTATCGAGCTCAGGGCCATTACTGGATTTCCCCTGGTGCGAGGTGTGATATATTGCACGCATGTGGCCATCGAGGCTCCAATAGACCAGCCAGCTGCCTTCATCAACAGGAAGGGCCTCCATTCAAGCAACATTCAACTGGTCTGCGACCACCGAAAGCGTTTCCTGCAGGTGTGTGCTCGCTTCCCGGGAAGCAGCCACGACACCTACATACTTCGATAGTCCCAGGCGCCACAGCTTTTCAGGCTCCCTGCACACCTTCAGGGCTGGATTCTCAGGGACAAGGGGTACCTATTGAAGACTTGACTACTGATGTCTGTGAGGAACCCTCACAATGCAGCAGAGAAAAAGTACTTGCCACAGCTCCACCTGAGTAACTATTGAGCAGGCCATTGGGCTGCTGAAGCTGAGATTCCACTGCCGCAATCGATCCAGTGGAGCCCTGCAGTATGTCCCAGCGAGGGTCTCTTGTATCGTGGTAGTCTGCTGTGCTCTGCACAATCTAGCACTGCAGAGGTGGGAGGCCTTACATGACGATGACATGACTGAGTGACACTCCCCCACTGATGAGAAGGTCGCGGAAGAGGGAGATGAGCAAGCAGCACTGGATGTTGAAGCCCTTGCACCGGAGGCTAGGCAGATTGAGTGACAGGCCAAGGAGGCAAGAGACAATCTCATAGTTACCCGCTTCCAGCCAGCCTGATGGCTACTGAGAGAAAAAGCAATAAAGACTCACCTCAGTGCATGCAGCCTGTCGCCTCCTTTCTATTTGTGTTCCATGCCTTCACCCAGCTCAACCACGCGCTAGTGCCCATGGGCAGTCATATTCAAATGAGGGCTGTGCTTACACTGGCATTCCACAAAGGGGTAAGGGTGAAGTCAGCAGTTCACAATTAAGGCATGATAGAATAATCACTTTTACACAATGAAAGTTAATGGCTTGAACAAAAGAACTTTACATGGTGCAACACCTGTCAAATTTCAGACACCCGTGAACTCCCAAATGTGTCTAAGTGCTTTCCTTTATATGTTTACGAGTGCTTCTATGAGGTGTGAACCCATTGCTAGCAGCTGTGCTGGAGGCAGACTGCTGATCACTCTGTCCCTTGTCTTGTGATGACTTTGGCAGCCATCCTCTGGCTGCCTGAGGTCTGGAGGGCCCCGGCTGTCTGAGGGTTTCCTGCACTAGTGCAAGATTCTCCTCAGATGTCGCGGCTGCTGGAGCTGGGCTCACTGGCAGAGGGGCTGAGGAGCCACTGTCCACACTCGGAGCGCCCTGAGGGGAGTACCCAGCTGTGGGCGTCAGCCTCTCCTCCCTTTCAAAGCTCACTTGAACCTCCCTGCTCATCAGAGAAGGAAGAGGAGCTAGAGAAGGCTCCAGATGCCTCATCCTTCTCTCGCGTTGCCACTGCAGCATAGCGCTTAGGGCTAAGGAGATGGTGTGCAGATCTGCACGCATTTGTGAGATCTGACTCTCCTCTGTCAGGATGAGGAGATCCCTAATCCCTTCTGCCATCGCCATTTTAGTGCTTCCCTCTCCATGTCCCACTTCCTCCTGCATGGCCACTTGCAATCACTAAAAAGGAGAGGGGTGTGGAGCACTCACCTTGGCAGAATGCAGGAGGTCGTTGACCCACTTGCAGCACTGTACCCATTTCAAAGGGTTGATCCCACAGCTGCTCACCTCCTCAGCTATCTCCATCCAGGCTTGGTCAAGCAGGAAGACCCCTTCTTTATATAGCTGGGGAAAAGGACCACCCACCTTTCCCTTGCAGCCTGGAGGAGAATCTTGAGGGAGGCATCACTAAACCGTGGGCCTATCCTGTGTCTTGCCTTTGCCTTTCGGCATGGTCCGCCTCCGGGGAGTGGAGGGTCCAGAGTCACTGCAATACCTGTCTCAAGTTTTGACAAGCTGGCAGCAAATGAGTGCAAGGAAGCAATGCAAGCAAGGCTGGCAGGCCTTTAAATGTGGTGCGAACACCCGCTCCGGAGTCATCTGAAGACGTATCTGGTGTCTCGCATCCCGCCCCGCCGCATGATTGAACAGGCCCCACGCCACCATTATGAAAAATGGCCGCCCGCCACGTGATCGCAGTGGGGCAGCCACCCACATGATGAATAGCAGTTGCGCCCATTTTCAGGGCCGCTGCTGGGACCACTAAATTCAGCCCAAATTGTGCAACCAGTCTTCTGCCATCTCCAGGATCAGCTTGTTGTTGAACACATTGTGTTCTCCTTATGGATTTTCTTGTTGCTGAAGAAAGAAACGATCAAGAAGACAAGAGATTAAAATAATACTTAGCGCTGAAAGTTTTCTTAAGAACAGAATAATGCTGGAAATATATGGCAATGCCAATCAGTAGTACTTGATAAAGAAAGATTGGTTAAAGCTTTGGATGTAAATTTTGATGAAGAATTAGACCAAAATGTTTCACTACATTCCTTTCTGTCAGATGCTAACCAACTTGATGTGGATTGCTAGCATGTTTACATTACTTAGAACAAGTTCAATAGGAGGTTTGAACTTGGGCCACAGAAAGAGTACAAACTCCCTTCTGAGGCTGTATGTTCTCTCTTCGTTCCTGCAATCTCTCCACCATTCTCCAAGCCTCTCCTGACCTCTCTTCCCTGGGATTCCGTGATCACTGTTTACCATGATCTTTCTTACCAATGCAATCTCTCTTCCACTCCCTCCCACCCATGATCTCTCTTCCTCACAATCCCATGGACCCTCTTGCCCCCGCCTCACCATGAGCCCTCCCATTCCATACGCACCCTCCCCACATTCCCTCTTCTCCCACGGTCCTGCTCTTCACTTCTTCCCCGTGGTCCCACTCTTCCCCTGGCAACCTCGCTCCCCCGGTGACCTCATCCCTAGTAACCTCCCATGGCCCACCAACCTCTCTCCTCCATGCGATCTGTGTCTACTCAAATTGACCCCCAATTCTCAGGGACCGTCCCCAGCTGTTGTCTATGGGAGGATTGAAGGCTGGCCAGCAGCCGGCTGGAAATTGAGTTTAAAAAAAAGTCCTAATGAGGTTCTGCTGTTACATTTGCCAGGCGCTCCTGCCATTTCAGGGTATCCCAGCTGTCAGCAGGCACCCATTCCCTCCCCACCTCCCCGTAAATATCAGGGCCATTGTGATAGATTGGTGGCATGATATATAATTTTCCCCCACATTTCCATCCAGAATTTTAAAAAGTTTAATTTAAGCTGTTTAAAGTTTAAGCACTGATAGGGTTAAGTGAAGAAAGGTGGGAGGATGTTCGCTTGGAGCATAAACATCATAGTCCAGTGCCGAATGGTTAGTTTCTGTGCTGTAAATTCTGTGTAATTAAGATTTTACATCGTATAATGAGGATCCCTTGTCCTGCTTCTCCCAAACCCTGTTTTTTTTGAGTCCATGATAAGTTCAGTTCAATATAAAACAATAAACAAATCCTGTTTCTGATTAGCTTCCACATCTGCTATTAAGGTTTGCAAGATGGTCTCTACTTAAACACTTCAGGAGTCATAGTGAACAATTTCATTCTCACTACCACGTCATTTACACCTAAACTGATGCAGTAGCAAAATGAAAATTATGTTGAGAACAGAACCACCGACTTACTGTTGGTTGTTCACCAATTTGGCGCAACCTCAAATTAAACACCTGGAGCTCTTGCTAGAAACAGGTGGAGGTCCGATGCATTTTGCACCTCTGTATGTGTTGCTACCACCAGTTCCTCATCCCACCCAGAAACCATGGATGGTACAAGAAAAGAGGTGGACATTTTCAGTGATGTTCAAGGGGATCTTCAGCTGCTCTCAGATGAAATACTGGAAATGTTTTGGGAGACATTTTGCTTGTATTACATTGTAGTTGTTGGCTACCTAGATTATTTCAAAGCACTTGTAGAGGCTGTAGAATGTTCTGACTTTGACTCTGTACTCTAATGGGCTTCTGGCAACATACTTTGTTTGTGTTGGGGTCTTTCTGGCAATTCCACTCTGGCTTGAGGCTGAGGAAGAAGAGCAGCAGCAGGAGGAATGAACAAACAGAGCTCAAACTGCATGGAGAACCAATAGGCGGAGACACACCCATAGGCATCCTTGCCTTCTCTATAGCGATTATATCCCCAGGACAGCATACCTGCAGTTCTCTGAGGAACAGCACCTAAGGAGGCTGCACTTCCCCAGGGATGCTGTCTTAGATGTGTGTCATTATCTGCAACAAGACCTGCATCCCATTGCCATAGCTGACATTGCATTGCCTGTTGCAGTCAAGGTCAGTGCAGTCCTGAACCATTTGGCCCATTGAGCCTGTGCTGGCACTTTGAAAGAGCTATTCAGTTAGTCCCACTCCACTGCTCTGTTCCCATAGCCCTGCAAGTATATATCCAATGTCCTTTTGAAAGTTCTTCTACTACCACTTCCACTACCCTCTCAGTGTATTCCAGATCACAAAAACTCGCTGTGTAAAGAAATTTCCCTCATCTCCCCTCTGGCTCTTTTGCCTCTGGCCTTCAATCTGTGTCCTCTGTCTTACTGAGCCTCCTGCCAGTGGAAAAAGTTTCTCCTTATTTACTCTATCAAAGCCCTTCATGATTTTGAACACCCCTATTAAATTTACCCATAACTATCTCAGCTCAACGGAGAACAATTGCAGCTTCTCTACTTGTCCACAGAACAGAAATCCCTCATCCTTAATACCATTCTGGTAAATTTCCTCTGCAGCCTGTCTAAGGCCATAAGAATTATAATTTTTATACATTTTATATAGCATTATACAAATGCCTATTACTAATTATCAACCTGGTCTCAAGTGCTCACTCACCTAGTCCAGTGCCCCTGTGAGGTGCTCCCCCAGTGGCTTCAGCATGGGAAGAGGAAAGCTGCTGTGTCTCAGTCAAGAGCTCTCGATGCTTGTGGTTGACAGCCTTTAGGAGCTTGGGCCTGAGAGTCTGGCTCAGCTGGCTTTCGAGCACCAGGACAGCCATTTGTTGAGGAGGTTATGAGGAACTGTGCTGTCATCCTGAGAGATGACAAATGTTTCCCTCCTGTTGCATTTCTGCTCCTGTTATTGGGCTGTAGTTCAGCATTCCCACTGATCTGTTGGAGAACAGATTGTAGGGGATCCATGACATAACTGATGCTGGTATCCATTCATGCTGTCAATCTGTCCAAGGTGCAAGATGATTGAGGGTCACTAGCAGCACCGCGAGAGATGCTATTATTGAAGCCTCAGATTCCTGCAGGGCAGACCAGCTGCAGCGTCGGTTGAGGTGAGCACAGGCTGTGTGGTAAACTGCAGAGTTTCAATGCCATGTGCAAAACCCTGACACAAGTTGGTAGTGGGCTCCTCTACTCTCTCTGACACGTTGTGGAAGCTCCTTAGCAGGCAGTACAATGCAGTGAGCAATTGCTGGTTCACTGAAAACATTTTTGTTTAAAGGCTGAAACATTGAAGTCTGCATCTCTGTCCCTTCAGCAGAGCTAAGACAAAGTTTGCCTCCAGTGAACTGGGTCCTTGGCTGTCCTTTCCACCTGGATTTGCTCCTGCTCACTTGTGAGTCACTGAGAACAGATTCCTCTAAGCATCACTAGGTCATTATGCTGAGAGTGTGAGTGAGAAATTTCAGTAGAAAGAAGAAAAAGAGGGAAGATGCCCAAACATGCTGTTGTGTGTGGCCTCCAGCCTGGCCATCTCCAATGTTCCACGTGCTTACTCTCGGCTAATGCTGTTAATGGTGGCCTTGTGCATTGGTGCCATGATGTGCATTGTGACAGGCATCCTCCTTTTTGTTCTGTGTTCTTTGTTCTGCTGTGTGCCAGCTTCTGCAGGAAGAATGGAAATGAGTTATCTGCATCCTGTTCTCGGGTTTTGAAGATGTCTGAAGCAGCTTTCATAAGTGTGTATGAAAAGAAGCAGCAGCATTTGACCAAGAATGGGAAGTATTTGTAAGGGCAGTATCAGGCCTTGAGTGTCTGAATACAAGCTGAATGAGGGATAGTGATCCATCCCATTGTTGAAGAAGTGGTATGGGAAGCAGGAAAAGGAAGGATTGAGAGTGCAAGAACTAAAGTAGATTGGTACAGGCTGGTCAGAGAGTAAGGGCTGGATTTTAAGCACCCCGCGCCATTTATCCCGGCGGCAGGTGAGCATAATGGTGGCCCGCATGTGCGGGTCATGCGCCGCAAAGCCGCCATGATCCACTGCAAAGCGGCTCATTTAAATACCCGGGTTGGCCAACCCCCCCTGCCTCCCCATTCACATGGAGGGAGCGGGCTCTACAATGCCGGCAATGGCATCAGCTGCCAGTGTGCAGGTGCTGGTGCCATTTTTAAAGGGCAACCAGCCCTGCCAGTTAATTAAAAAAATTTAAGAGATACCCCCCCCACAATGTACCAAATAAAATTCTGATGCCCTTTTCCCACTCCGCAATAACAAAATTAAGTATCTGCCCTTACCCCCCGCTCCCCACAAAACACTTGCCTTACAAATATGACCTTCCACCCACCCCTGTCCAGACTGTAAAAAGTTCACAGTTCACCCCTTCCCACTATCCCCTACACTGATGATGATAATTTGACCCCATTCCCCCCAACTAAAAATCTTACATTCCCTCCTTCCCCACCAGTGTTGCGCCTGCTTTCCCCAGTTGGGAAAGTGAAGGTGCGTGAGTGCCGGCTGCCGCTCCGAAGATTGCGGTGCAACTGTTAGGTCACAGGTAGGTGTATTTAAATGTGTGCAGATGTTAATCCAGGTCCCATCACCCAGCCGGGAAGATCAGGCATCGGGCTCAGTGGCAAGCCTCTGCTGGAACAATCTTCCCCCCACCCCTACCATGGATCCCGATGTTAGGGGCCTTGTAAAATCCAGCCTCCAGCTTCGGGCTCTGTGGTGGGCTTCTGCCAGAACAATCTTCCGACTCCCCCAGCCCGCCATGGAGCCTAATCGCGGGGGCCGTGTAAGATCCAGCCCTAAGAGTCAGTGAAGAAGATTCTTACTTTGGCAGTCCTGGTGAGGTTATTACATCGTTTCCTGCACTACAGCCAAGTCCTGGGAACAATGCTGGTAGCATTTGCTTGTTCCACCACCTCTCTCCCTTGCTGCTGACTAATTTGTCTGACGAAGGGAAGGGGAGCATCCTTCTTGTTGTTCATTTTCTCTATTTGCACCATCACAGCTGCATCAGGGAATCTGAGGTCTCTTGTCAAATTCGTACAAGCTACTGCATTAGAAAGTCACTTTCCCTAACCACCATCCTAAAGTGCAGCCCCCCTTTCAGGTGTTGTAGATTTCTTTCAAGTAGCAGCTACTCTGCTGGTTTCCTGCCCTCTCAACAAGCGAGCCACCTAAGAGGAGTGTGATTGGCGATTAGTAAATTAGTGGAGCGGATTGCCCACAATTTTAAATCAGATGGGTCTATAGTGGGTCAGCGATTCACTCTGCCAGTTCACTGCCAAAGTAATGAAGGTGAAAATTACTCCCTATAGTAAAGCATATTGGCATAAGTGTTTTTTTCTCCTGTAACATATTGGTGCTAATGTAGTAAATAATCCCAGTGTCAACACTGGTGCATTTTATTACAGAGAGAGATTATCCTCTTTCATAGTTCTTCAGAGAAGCTTTAATCGGGAAGGGTTTTAAATTGGTGATCTCTAATAATCATTAACTATGTGCTTGAACATAAATATTAAGAGATATAAAACATCATACAAATAGAAATTGCTGGAAATGCACAGCAGATCAGTTAATGTCTCAGAATCAGACTATGCTACAGATGTGATCCTTCATCAGAACTTCTTTGAATAAAATTGCTGTTTTTTTATAACTATTCTACATTTATTGTTTGTAACTTCTAACAATTGTAAAGAAACATATTTTTCTCCTCTAGGCATAAATACAGTAATATCTTTTCTTCTTTTCCAGCGGCACTTGTCTCCAGAGGAATTCTATCAGGTGTTTGGTTTGACTATAGAAGAATTTAATCGACTTGCACTATGGAAGAGAAATGATATGAAGAAAAAAGCACGCCTCTTTTAACCAGTAAAATATATAAATTTCATCAGGGAAAGTCCATTATGGCAATGAAAATCCTATGAGGAAAAACCAAGTCTGTGCTCATAACTTGAACAACTTGTATGTTATTTCATCACCGGATGAATTATGAGAACAGTTTGAGAATGTGTGCAAGCCTAGAGGTTGTGTTTCTGCTAATCTTGCATGAAAAGCTAAGTATTATAGCCATTAAGCTCTAAGCTTAGACTGTTGTTTGCTGAAAACCTGTAAGAAATAGCTGTCTAGTTAAACTATAGCATAATAGGACTGCTTGACAAAGGAGGGAGGGAAAGGGGAAGCTCAGGGTTTAGTGTCCAAAGTGCATTTTATCCTGATCAAAAAAAACTCTTAAAAATCTTCCATCTGGCAATAATTTGTTATCATCTCTATGAAAGGTCCAGGTCTTTAAACAACGATTCTGGTACAATAATAGATTATTGCTAATAGGCTTGTTGGTAGGAAGAAAGCTCGCATTGGAAGCTAGAGATTGGTTATAGAAATAGATATGGGTATAATTATTGCTTCTCACTGATACTTGTAGAAAAGTTGCTTGATGGGAAGCAGGGGAAGAAGCAAAGCTAATACTGCACTTTATTCAAGTATAAACAAGCATATACTCAAGATGCTAGCACCATGTGCAATCACCTAGATTAGTGTCCATTAATATTTCACTAACATTTTCTTAAATGCACAACATCTACACAACTCACAAAAACTAAATTTAAACATGCTGCAATGAAATGAAGTAATGCATTATGTCTGTGGTAGTTACATGTTAGCTGTCCGTTGCTTGGTTGTAAGGCCCTATTTGCCCAAGTTTAGACGAGATGCTATTTATGTAAATGATGACTGATGTCATTCCAGTTTCAAATATATATTTTCAGTAAACCGCTAGAACATCCAAACCAAGTCTGCTGATATTGATTCCTATATTTAATTTGAACTTGTCATTGAATAATCCATCAAGTTTGAATGAAGTATTGAGAAAGGAAAATTGTTTTTTTCAGCCAGAATGTTGTTTCAAACACTTCCTAAGTAAGTGATGTCCTTTACCCATGCCTGAAGCGGACAATATGCAAATAAGGGGCCTAACGTCTGCAGCAGGTCCTGGTGGCAACATTGGTTTTCCCAAGGCAGCCAGCCACAGCACTCATTGTTCTCAGAGAAAACAAACCCTGCAGAACACCTGCAACAAAAAAGCTAAGTTACTTATCTGTGAAGTACATCATCCCGCTGTCACTCCCAGTCCCAAGATTCCCAACCTCCGAGTCCTGGCCTCCCCGATTCTCAGCCCCAACCCCCAGGTTCCAATCCCAAAGGCCATTTCCGGCTGACACGACCCACCTCCCCCACCCACCCCGATCCACATTCGCCATCCCTCTCGAATTCTGCATGGTGCGCATGCCCGATTTTAATCACTCCACCATTGGCAACCATGCTTTCAACTGCTTGTCCCCTGGCTCTGGAATTCCCTCCCTAAATCTCTCCGCCTCTCTTCCATGATAACACTCCTTAAAACCTGCCCCTTTCGGTCACCTGTCCTGATAGCTCCTTTAAAGTTTCGGTGTCAAATTTTATTTGATCTCACTCCAGTGAAACACCTTGGCTACATTAAAGATGTTACATAAATGCAAATTGTTTCTTTTGCTGTGTTTGCTGACTGTCCGCATCTTAAGTGAAACCTCCTGTTGGGTATGGGCCCACAGCACAAAACTGGCACTGATTGCCAGTCTAATAGAGAGAGACCACATGATGACTTGTGTTGGAAACAGTGCGGTTGTGGCTGTTTTGTTAAGGAATTAGGTAACGCTGTATTGAGGGACCTTTACTTTGGATCTAACGTGTTACATCTGACCTGGAAGTGCTTGATGCTGACACTGAGGGCTGGATTTTCCCTTTGGAGGCAGGAAACAGGAATCGGGACGAACTCTGAGTCCCAAACCTGACCCTGGGGGTAAACAGTTACTCTTTGGGATTTTCACAGAGGCACACACTTAATTGACATGGAGACAGGTTCCCTGTCTAATTAAGGGCGGCGGGCAGACTCTCGAAGTTGGAAGGCTAATCAGAGACCTTCCAACTTGAGAGGCACAGCAGCCTGCAATGCATGATAAGAGACTGAGAAGGGTCTTCGACATGGAAGTGCCCTCTCACTACTTTTTAAAAAATTTAAATAAAGAACAGATACAGCAGCCAGGCCTCTACCGTGGGGGAGGGGGGAATTCCTCTACAGGGCAGCCTTTGGCTGCAGCCGCACCCACACCGGCATGGAGGGCCTCCAGGCCTACGGTCAGTTTAGAAAAGTGGAGGGCAACTGGAAAATCCCAGTCGGTCTCTTTTATGTGCTGTTAAATAGGCTGTAAATGAGCCTAATTGGCTACCTGCCTCATGGGGGAAGATGGCTGTGCCGGCCCCAAACCGGCCTTTTCCAAAATGGCTGGCGCAGGAATGGCATTGGGAAACAGGCCCTGTCCACTTCTGTTCCCCCACTTGGCGGGGCCCGAAAATTCAGCCCTGAGTGCTCAAAATGAGAAATAGTTCCATTTATCAATTCAAACTTCCTCCACTTGTTGAACAAAAAAAGAACCCAACTTTTTTTCAATTCAGTAATGAGGAATATGTGGGCCCAAACCTTTTCGAAATCTGTAAAATGCTCAGATACTTTAATCTAACTATAAAAAATTAATCCTAAGAGCTTAGTCTATAAATTATTTTTGCTTTAAATCAATGCATATAATGAGCATGACGAGTACTGAATGTTCATTGTGAAAAGTCAGAACTGCTACAAGTCAGATTTCACAACCTACGGTACAGTGCAGAGAAGATTGGATTTATTATAAATCCTTCTGTTAGTTGCATCTTTCACTGAAAAATACTTAGTACTTTACACAAGGATGCAACAAGAAAAAAATTACTTCTGTAGTCTATGGGGGTGATAGGGGCAAGTTTTACAAATCTGTGCTGGTGCTAGGAGCCTGGCCAACTGACAATACACAGCGAAAATTCAGGCATACTGCCCATGATGTGCAGACCATTAACAGGCTCTCAGCTAGCAACATAGACTCGTAAAATTACCCCTTTATAACTGCTTTGAAATATTTATATTTACAGAGCATATAAAGAACACTAACTCAATGCATGTGTGTAAGTCATGCTTTGGTGTTTATTTCTGTCTGCAACAAATCAAAAAACAAATGCAAGAAACAAAAACTATAAACACAATGCAAACATTTTACCACCAGCCAGGATCACTGAGCCGTTAGTCATGGAATAACTGTTTCCAACTTTCAGTGCCTCATGAACTAGCGGTACCTCAAAAAATAATTTACAGAAGATAT
Organism: Heterodontus francisci; assembly: GCF_036365525.1. NCBI lineage: Eukaryota > Metazoa > Chordata > Chondrichthyes > Heterodontiformes > Heterodontidae > Heterodontus > Heterodontus francisci. The sequence continues at coordinate 201,284,584 of NC_090371.1, read as the reverse complement.
TTATCCAAGCAGTTGGGAATTCTTAGATGAACATTTTGCATTGACACTGCTGAGCTCTTATGGGAAAGATTATAAATTGCAGCCAACTTTTATTGGTGTAATCTGCAAGAAGTTTCTTTTGCACAGGGTCTGTTTTTGAAAATGTATCAATTTTAGATATTTGAAGTTTCCAATTAATTACAATAAATAGATTCATTGCAACAAAGCTCCAATCCATGTACCTGAACTTTTTTTGTTTAACATCCATCAATGATTCAAGGCCAGTTGTGAACAAGTACACATCACAAATATTGGTGCATTTTCAGTAGCCCAGGATCGAAGATTATACAGAAAGGCATGTTTGATGGCATTAGATAAGACGGGATGCAAATCAGTCACTTTCACCTCAGCAGTACTCAGTGTGTGTGTATATGGATATGTGGTGTATTTTCCTCTAAGTCATAATACTCATGTAATCTTCAGTGAAAAGTCATGTTTAGCTCTTGGTATTTAGAAATGAATCTGATGTAGTAGTTAGCTGAACTATAATTATACTTTAAAGCCCAGAACTTTTCTTCTCTGATGTTGCAAAAGATAAAAGCATTAACAAGTATACTTAGAATTGTTCAAAATTGATCATAATGGCACAGGTTGCCACATGTCTAAAGTTGCATATTATAATGATTTACTGTAGATTTTCTGTGAATGTCATAAGTACGGCAAGGTGTATATCATGCAATGTATATTAAGTTGTGTAAAATGCAGTGGAGTAAATGTTAGACAGTGAAATATACGTTTTTGGTAGTTTTCAGCTGTTTTCACTTGCTATAATTTGCCATAAACTAGAAAATTGGTTTCAATATGCTGTAGAAATGCACTTACGGCAGCTCTTTGTAAGATTAATGGACACTCATTCTGTGGTAAGATGATTGATGAATTGCTGAAGTCTGTTTCCTCCTCCAGTACTTCATGCAGATTATCTGAAGTTCAGAGCTACTCGTTCTCAACCTAACAATTGTGGCTTCCAATACAACCTATACTTTATTTGCTAAATGCAAGTAAACTATAAATATAAATAGCAGCAATTGTACTATGCATTATTTTATGGTATTAAAAATCAGTCTTTTATGTGAATTGTAGTGCAGAATAAAAAGTAGAAAATATCTAAACAAAACTTGAAAAATTATGCCGTAACTTGTCATAACTTTTGCAATTCTAACACTATTTGGGAGATGAGAGTTACAGTATATCTCAATATTTTAAGTGCAATACAACTGAATTATAAGCTCATTATAAAAAATAATTTCCCTCAACACAATGTTTTGCAAATTTTAACCCAATAGATTGAAATCTGCAGTCATTTCTCATATAAAAATTGTATAAATTAAAAATTTTAAAAGTCAGCCATATGCCTCTTCCCCTTTCCACAAGACGAATTCCCTTCAAATGGCAATGGAAACAGGCCTTTAAAGGGAAGTGGTGACCCTAATCAGTTGCACTTATCCAAATGGCAAGAGGTAGGGCTGAATTTTACCGGCCCCTCGACGCTTCGGGATACGGCGCGGGGGCTGGTAAAATACTGCGGGGAGAGGCCCGCTTCAACCTGCGACGTTGAGAAGGGCCCGTCGTATATTACTGGCAGCGGGGGGACTTCGGTGTGGCCCTCACCCCCGCCACCAGCAGGCCCTTCATCTCCATATACAGATTGCCAATAAATGTATGCAAAATAATTTACCTGCCATCCCATGCCGATTTTACAGCCTCCATTCGACCTTCACACACCTTCAGAACTCCGTATGGAGTTCCAAGGTGAGAACCTGGTGGGGAGGTGGAAGAAATAAAGTTTTCAGGGCAGGAGGGGTGGAGGAGAGGAGAAATCAATTTTTATTGGATGTGAGGATGGTGGGAAGGGGTTGAAGGGCAAAAGATTGAAGATTGTGGGGGAAAGTTTCAGTATTTGAAAAATCAATTGATGGTCATTTCAGGCAATGAAATGACCATTGTAGGGGTTGGGGAAGGGTCTGCATCATTTATTTTTATATTTAATAAAAATAGATTATATTTTCCCTTTAAAAATTATAATTATTTGTGAGGGCTTAAAGCCCTTTAAAAATGACGGTGGCAATGGGCGCCGTTGCCGCAGACGCGGCGGCTGCCCACGCATGTCATTGGTGGCAGCCGCTCCGCCCCCACTATTTAAATGAGCCCCGCGCAAAATATCGCGGGGGCTACTCAGCAGCCGCTGAATGCAGGCACCCCGCTGACTTTAAAGGGCACCACCACGCAGCACGGCACCCGAATAAAATTCAGCCCATAATGTCCAGAAGCAAGCATTACAAATCATTTTCATTATAAAAATATTTTTCTGCAGTACTGTTAAAGTTTGAAACTGAACCCAGGTTACTGAATTGGTTTCTTGGGATTTAAATTTAGCTTTTTTATCTTAAATTTCAAAGGTTAACTTGCAAACTCAGTCTTGCAAAATATTGTGCATTGTGTGCCATTTTGTTGTGATGAAATCCATGGAGACAGGGTTGGAGGCGGGGGAGGGGGGAAAATAGGGGAAGCTGCGTCAGGATTGCTCCACAATGCATTTCCAAAGCTGGGGATGTTTCCTGGGAGGGCTGGGATGCAGATCAGCTGCCCATTCCATGAAGGCAGGCAGAAAATTTGAATACTTAAGGCCCCAATTAGGCACAATTTTTCAGGCTCGCTGGTAGAACGACCTCGCACCACACGGGGAGGCTGCCAGCTCAATGGAGACTATCAGAGCTGGAGGCTCTGTGCCCCATATATGGGGCTGCAGGAAGGAAAGGGCCTCCCAGAGGGCTTTCACCTACGTTCCACAGGGCCTTCTGTCTTCCCTGCTCTGCATTATTAATCACATTTTACACCTCCAAGGACACTTCTCAATGTCTCCGACCTGCCTCAGCAATGCTCACCTCTCCCAGTGGAGCTGCTGAAGCTCCAGAGCTGCTCGCCCGCTGATTGGGCCAGCAGCATCTGGAACTGGCCTGCCATTTTTAATAGGCCGCCTCCAGGAATATTGCATTGCCCATCTCGCTGCCAGCAGGAGCGGGATTGGGACCCCCCCCCCCCCCCCCCCACCCCCGCCATTTGGTCTCAACATCATGGTCCCGAAGCCTGTGGGAAAATCCTGCCCTTAAGAACTCAAACCACTAAAACTACAGGCATCAACTTGCCCTACCATTCCACAACACTGTCCTGAGGCTCTGACACTCTGCGCTGTACTTATTTGATTTTTTAACACTGTCAGTTGCTCAGTACTTTAAGAATTTCTGTTCCTCTGTAAGTTTCTTTCGTTGTGATATCTAATTTAATGAGGGTATATTAGAAATATGTTTATTTATATAATCAGGAACACATGATTCTCCTATTCTATACATAAAAGTAGACAAATAGATCTTGTGTCTGAATTCCAATGGAACCCTGCCAGCTTTGATGAACATTAAATGGACAGAATTGGAACAATTTATTTGCAGAATAATTCTGTCTGACAGATGCTGTAATAACTTGTTAATCTTGATTTTGCTACTGGTAGAGCTGCGATTGTCAACACAGTTAAAGTGCTTTGAGACATAGGAATTGAAGATCTGGAAAAAGTGCTTATATGTTTGACTTATCAATAAACCCAATTTTTAAAATTAGATTTCCTAAGGTTTAGAGTGGATTATCCGCCAATGACAATGAACAGGGTGAAGTAGAGCAGGGGTGTCCCAACCTTTTTTTGTGGCCGCAGCACAGCATACTATGGAGTTTTGTCAAGCCCACATATAGCAGGGGATGGATTTTCTGCTTCTGTCAAAAACGGGCCTTGTTTTTAATGTAGCTGTCAAACTGCAGGCGTCAAATGAGCATTCCGCTGCCCTTCACCAGTGAGAGGGTGGGAAGTCAGGTGGGTCCTGTGCTGAGCCAGCCAGCAGGGCAGGGTGGGTCTTGGGTGCGGGAGGGAGCAAATTGCAACGGGTAGGGGAAGTCGGTAAGTTCAAGCTGGCAACAGGCCCTGGAATTTTGTGGAGGGAAGATGAGAACTCTCACTCCTCCAAAATAATTTCTTGGCCTTTTGTAGAGCAATCATCAGCAGTGCCTTTAACGATCACTGGTTAGACAGATCACCACGTGGTGAAAACGGGCAGATCACATGCTGGTTACTCTACACCTATTTGTACTTGAAAATTGTATAACTGGTGTATTACCCTGATTTGCCTATATAAGCAAAATCCAGTACAAAACAGGCAGGTGTACTATGCGCCCATGGAGTCTATTAGATGGTGGCCAAGTCCATTTTTAACTTCCAACTGCCTATTTTCAAGGCACGAAACAGACAGCAGCTAGTTGAAAAATTACCCCATAAAATTTTAATTCACACACTCATTAATTTGCACACATATCTCAGACATTTGTTATTTCGCAGGATGTCGGCATTGCTGGCAAGGCTGGCATTTATTGCTGTGGGTCTTAGCGGTTTGATAGAACTGAGTGTTTTACTCGAGCACTTCAGAGGGCAGTTAAAAGTCAACCAAATTTGTGTGGGACTAGAGTCACGTTGGCCAGACTGGGTAAGGACAGCTCATTTTGTTCTATAGAGAACTTTAGTTATCCAGTTGGGTTTTATGACAATGCAGCAGGTTTATGATCATTTTTACTGTTTTTATTTCCAAATTCTTAATTTGTATTCAAAATGTTCTCTGAATTACTAGGCCAGTAACATAACCACTACTGTATCCCTATAACTGATATTGATGTTCTGATCTAAGTTCTGCCAGAAATTAAACAAGAGTTCTGTTAGGTAATTAGGAACCAGAATTTTTCCAATTTTGAAGGACAACATTTGTGGTTAACTGTACCAAATATTTTTATGAGATAAGGATAGGTATCTCCATATTTTTATTTTGGATACGGGCACAAAGTATCCTTTTAATGAATTCAGCCAGTGCTGCAGTGTGAAACCAGATGGCTTTAACTAGTAAGCTACAGCTGGTCACAATGACATCATCCTACTCAGAATGCAGGACTTAAATACAATGGGATAGATTTTCATCTTTACTGCCTGGACATTAAGAAGCACCTGGGAAATTCACAGAGAGAGGGGCTGGGAAAGTGGATCACATACCGATCATAAGGAAGAACATTTTCCACCATTAATTGAAAAGACGGTTCCAATGTAAGTGTGGGATCCTCCCAAAACTATTTTACTTTCTGTGCTCTGCCTAGGCGATGAAAAACTACCCAAAAGTTTCCTTCGCCCATAAAGTCATAGAGAATCAGAGTCATTTACGGCACAGAAGGAGGCCATTCAGCCCATCATGTCCATGTCGACTCTCTACAGAGCTATCCAGTCAGTCCTACTCCCCCGCTCGATTCCCATAGCCCTGCAAGTTTATTTCCTTCAGGTTTCCATCCAATTTCCTTTTGAAGTCATTGATTATATCCGCTTCCACCATGCTTGTTGGCAGCGAGTTCCAGGTCATTACCGTCTGCTGCGTAAAAAGGTTCTTCCTCATATTCTCCCTGCATCTTTTGCCTAAAACTTGTCCCTAGTCCTCGTACCATTAGTTAATGGGAACAGTTTTGCCTTGTCTAACTTATCTAAGCCTGTTATAATCTTGTACACTTCTAATAAACCTCCCCTCAATCTCCTTTGTTCCAAGGAGAACAAACCCTGCTTTTCCAACCTAACCTTGGAACTAAAATCCTCCATCCCTGCAACCATTCTGGTAAATCTCCTGTGCACCCTCTCAAGGACCCTCACATCCTTCTCAACATGTGGTGACCAGAATTTGACACAATACTCCAGTTGGGCCCAAACCAGAGCTCTATAAAGGTTTAGCAAACTTCCCTGCTTTTGTACTCGATGCCTCTATTTATGAAGCCCATGAATTGCATATGTTTTACTAACCATTCTCTCAATATGTCCTGCCACCTTCAAAGATCAATGCACATGCACCCCCAGGTCCTCTGTTCCTGCACACTCTTTAGAACTGTGCCATTAAGTATATATTGCCTCTCCCTATTCCTTCTGCCAAAATGCTTCACCTCACACTTGTCAGTATTAAGTTCCATCTGCCGCCTGTCTACCCATTCTGCTAGCTTATCTACGTCCTGTTGCAGGCAGTTCATATCATCCTCACTGTTTGCCACAACTCCAAGTTTGGTGTCATTGGCAAATTTTGAGATTCTACTCTATATTCCAAGATCCAAGTGATTTATATATAGCATAAAAAGCAGTGGTCCCAGCACTGACCCTTGGGGAACACCGCTGTCTACCATCCTCCAGTCTGAAAAACAGCTATTTACTCCGACTCATTGTTTTCTGTCCTTCTGTTCAATTTTTTATCCAATTGGACACTGATCCTTCTTTTCCATGAGCCTGAGTTTTGTTAACCAGCCTTTTATGTGATACCTGATCAAATGTTTTCTGAAAATCCATATAAACAGCATCCACCGCATTCTCTTTATCAACTTTCTCTGTTACTTAATCAAAATATTCAATTAGAATAGTCAAGCATGATCTGCCTTTTACAAATCTGTGCTTGCTATCCTTAATTAACTCAAACCTCTCCAAGTGTCTGTTGATTTTTTCCCCCTGATTATTGTTTCTCAAACCTTACCCACGATTGATGTTGAAATAACTAGTCTGTAGTTGCTCGGACTGTCCGTACACCCTTTCTTGAATAAGGGTGTCACATTTGCCACTTTCCAATCATCGGGCACCTTCCCCACATCCAGGGAAGAATGGAAGGTTATGGCAAGCCCTTCTGCTATCTCCGCCCTCACTTCCTTTAGCAACCTGGGATGCAAGCCATCTGGACCAGATGACTTATCTACCCTAAGCATAGCCAGCCTTTTTACTACCTCTCCCCTCTCAATTCTTACCCTGTCCATTGCCTCTATTCTCTCCGCTTCTACCAATATTTTGTCAGATTCCACGTCCTTAGTGAACACTGATACAAAGGACTCATTAAGTATATTAGCCTTGCCCTGCGCTTCTAAGCATATATTAAATTCTTTCTCCCTAATAGGCCCCACTTCATCTCTTACTATTTACATGCCAGTAGAAGATTTTTTGGTTCCCTTTTATGTTGGCTACCATTCTATTCTCATATTCTCTGTTTGCTAGTCTTATTGTCCTCTTCACCTCCCCTCTCAACTTATCGTATAAGGCCTGGTTCTCACTTGAAGAATTCACCTGACATGCGTCATACACCCACTTTTTTGTTTCATCATAATCTCCATTTCCATTATCATCCAAGGAGCCCTGTTATTGGTTCCCTTATCTTTTGTCTTTGTTGGAAAGCACCAGGCCTGTACCTGAAGCATCTCTTCCTTAAAGATAACCCATTGTTCCGATACAACCCTTCTTGTTAGTCTTTGGTTCCATTTTACCCTGGCTAGACCCTTTCTCATTGCATTGAAATTAGCCCTCTTCCAATCTAGATGTTCTACCTTATTTTGTTCCTTGTTTTTCTGCATTACTCGTCTAAATCTTATGATACGATGATCACTCTTATCCAAGTGCTCTCCAACAGACACTTGATCCACTTGGCACCCACCTCATTTCCCAGCACCAGATCCAGAAATGCCTCTTTTCTAGTTGGGCTGAGAACATACTGATCAAGGAAGTTCTCCTGAACATATTTCAGAAATTCCTCCCCCTCCTTACCCTTTACTCTAAAATTATGCCAATCGATATTTGAGCAATTAAAGTCCCCCAGTAATCCCTACAGATTTTCTCCTCTCTCTCCCACTATAGAATACCCCCTGTAACGTGATCATATCCTTTTTGCTGCTCAACTCTAACCAAATGGATTCTGTCCTTGCCCCCTCAAGGACATCCTCCCTTTTCAGCACTGCAATGTCTTCCCCAATCAGTACTGCCACCCCACATCCTTTTTTTCCTTCTCTATCTTTTCTGAACATTTATACCTTGTATATTAAGTGCCAAGTCCTCGCCATTGTTAAGCCATGTTTCCATTATTGCCACTACATCATATTCCCATACAGCTATTTGTGCTTGTAGCTCACCAACCTTATTCACCACACTTTGTGCATTTACACACATGCATTGTAATCCTGTCTTCAAATTCCTTGTAGTCCTTCTCAGTCCACTCTCATCTAATACAGAACTCCTCTCTTTAGTACTATCTAACACTCTCACATTATGCACCTTATTTCTCTTTTCTACTTCTATATGCTGGTGCCCATTCCCCTGCCAATTTAATTTAAACCCTCCCTAATCATACTACTGAATCTCCCCATGAGGATATTGGTCCCAGTCTTGTTGAGGTGCAACCTGCCCCTTTTGAATAGGTGCCTTCTGCTCCAGAATTGGTGTGGATTATGGAGGAAAGCCTACATTACATAATGTGGTAATTCTGCTATACAAATATGCTCTATCAGTTGGGTGAGCTCCGGTCACTTCTCTCTATGTTATAATGTTAATTGTGCAAATAGTATCAGTCATAATGAATTTTAAATACAGTGGGACTGAAAATGCACAGTCGTTTTGGTGGATTCCCGTGGGCACATTGAGTCCAGGTCACAGGTTATGCCTACTTGAAGTTGGGACTCTACCTGTCTCTTCAAAGCCGTCAACATGTGCATTGGGGCTTCCTAAGGCAGGAGGTCCTTCAGCTCAGCTCTCAGTCAGGACCAGGCATTGGATTGGTGAAGGTATATCTGGTTTCACCAGATTTACTTCATTAAAAGGGATGAATGTGTGTACCGTCTGGGTGTCCAGGCTGGGACTGAGGCCTGGATCCATGACATTTAAAAAATGAATGATTAAATATTGTACAGAAATCTTTGAAGGTGGCAGGACAACTTAATAAGGCTGTTGAAAAGGGATTTTTGGCTTTATAAAAAGAGGAATATAGTATAAAAGTTATGGTAAACCTTTCCATTGATTAGGCCTCAAGTGGAATATTATGTCCACTTCTGTGCACCACACTTCAGGAAGGATGTCAAGGCCTTGGAGAAGGTTCAAAGGAGTTTTACCAGAATTATACCAGGAATGAGGCAGAGAGTAGTTATGTGGAGAGACTAGAGAAAGTGGGGTTTAAAGTAGAGAAAGTTAAGGGGAGATTTGGTTGAGTGGTTTTGATAAATTAAATGGGTAGAAGCTGTTTCCACTGGCAGAAGGAACAGTATCTAGAAGGCACAGATTTAAGTTAATTAACAAAAAACATCCAGGGAGGAAATGAGAATGTTTTTAATGCAGCGAGTTGATACGATCTAGAATGCACTTCCTGAAAGGGTGGTAGGAGCAGGTTCAATAATAACTTTATATAGAAAATTAGATAAATACTGACAAGGAGAAATTTGCAAAGGGCAGGAAATTGCGACTAACTGGATAGCATTTTCACAGACATGATGAGCCAAATGGTTGCCTTTTGTGCTCTATGATTCTGTTAAAGGCAGCCATTTTCTGAAGGAGGAAGCCTGCACCTTCCCAGCCCAGAAAACTTCAACTGCTGTTTGCAGCCTCTCCAGTTCACCCTGGATCGCCAATGGCCTCGCTAGTTCTGGTCCTGTCCTCAGGGGGCTTCGCAGTGGAGGCCAGGGGCTGGTACGCATACTGGGTAGCGCACCACCTGTGGATTTTCTTGGGCAATATTTTCTTAAATAAAACACTTTGGCCTTAAAAATCTTATGTTTTCCTTGCCACTGGACCCAGTCAGGTTTACGGTAAATCAAAAACAATCTAAACACTGGGAGTTATTTGCCTTTCTTTCTTGTTTCCATTCTCCGTAATTCAATCAGTCAGCACATATACATACAAATGTTTATTTGTTCTCAGCTTGAGGACTTGATAATAAGAATAGCAGATTCATTCATTATACAGTATTCTGCATTCAAATTAAAGACCCTATGTTAGGAGTTCTATGAGTACTTTAAATTTCCTGAAAAATATTATTTTGAGATAATTGCCACTCCTTTACATTAACTTTTGTATGGCTTTGAGCATTTTTAATTATAGGGCTTTTGTCAGCTTCCATGTGTAGTGAAGACTTTATCAGTTCATAGATGACATCTCTTCCTGTTTAATGAGTGTCTGCTCAAAAATTTGCCTCTTTAGGTTTTGAATAGGTATTTATATGTAATCTTTAATCTCCTGCAACCTTAACAGATATTTTTTATAACTTGCTAATTTTGTTTTGAAGAAAATGTTTTAAAGATGTATCTTAGTTCTAATTAGTATACACAGTTAAAATATAATTCATAACATCTATGCTACCATCAGGGGAGTAAATGAAAAATGAGGGGGAAAAGATATATTGGAAAAATACAAGTCATGTTAAAATACAGACTGTATTTTGTGGGCCAGTGAGCTCTTTCTTGGCCCGCTATACATACTTGTATGCTGCATGCAATCACAAACAAAAAAAAGTATTTACATAATATTCTCTTTCATACCAAATCAGACTTTTCATGACATTTCTAGAAAACATCCAGACACATTTTAAGAAATCGCTGAGTGTGTAGGAGGCATTCAGAACTGTGTAGTTAGCCTTAACCAGTTATGTGTATACCACATTGGAATATCGCAATAATGTTCTATCTCCTGCGGACTTGGACGCAAATGCAACGTCACTGAGTTAAGCATAGCTTTCGGATGGGTGAATTGAGCGGCCGAGTAGAAAGTGGGTTCTCTGGACACTGGGCACAAATGGGACAAAAGCAGCATTTCACTGACAGGCATCCTGTGTTATTTATACCAGTTACATACTGGTAAACATTTAGTCGATGCTTTTATTTTTAACTTGGAAATTGTTGGTATTCAGTTTATTGGTAAACTGGCTGTTGATTTGTCGGAAATTAGTCGGGGCGCTGTCTAATGTTGTTAGGTATTGTGACTTCAGATATGTTCGCAAACTTTAGCATGATGGTAGTAACGCCAATCAAATGGCACAAGCTAATTTGAAATAACTCACTGCTGCCGTACTGACCAGCAAACAGGGCTACATGAAATGGACAGCCTCAGATAAATGTTCAGTTGTAAAACTATTTCCACATCCTTTCTTCCCCTAGTTGTCCTTTTTATAATAGCACATGTGATAGATTGTCTTTGTTACCAGATTATTTCGCTATATGTGATATATAAACTGCAATCACACTAACCAGGATGTATTGTGAGAGAAAGGCTGTGCTTTAAAGTAACTGTAGTAGTGTTGACATTATGAATTCTTGCTTTAGATGTAATGAAATACATATAATGCCTTGAGTATATGTCCAATACAACATAATGTTATGTAACTGTTCATTTTACTTCAGTCAAGTTATGCTTGTATTTTTGGTCACTGTTATTTCTGAAAGTATAAGAATGATTTTGTGATGCAGCACTCTGAGAAGGGAGCATACTTCAGGAAATCACAGGCCCACAGCCCATGTTTTGTTGGGATGCGCAGCCTGTTAGTGCCACTGCTTGTTGGCAGCAACAAATCACAGCATCACCCCATCTATAATTAATATACATATTTGTAGAATTGTACATCTGCTGTATTATGGTTTATTTTATTTTTGCAGTTTTGTTTTCTTTTGAACTGCACTTAAAGTACCTTGTTTATTATTTAATAAACCCATTAACTCCTCAACCATGTTGGGCTACTTCTTTCTGTGGTTGCTTGTGAGTGAGCAAGAAAAATAGATCGTTGTGTTTGGGAATTCACAATGTTTGTGGGTAAAATAAAATCAGGAGGAGAGTAAAGGACGAACTAAAGGAAGGAATAAGGATAACATGAAAGGCCAGAGATCAGATAAAGACATAGAGCATAAGGGTAAAATAACGACTAAAAGCAGAGAGGAATAATAAATAAAAAGGAATTTGAACTGTTGGTACTGCAATATATGGAGTATTCAAAACAAAATGGATGAACTGGAGGCAATCATTTGTGGAGAGGATCCGGATATATTAAGGATGACTGAACATGGCTGAAACATTAGCAAGTAAATATAACACGTGACTCTATGACTCTAAGGAATGAGGTGAGGCGGGATAGCTGTCCTAGTTAAAGATAGTATAATGGGCATAGAAAAAAAAGGATGTAACTAGCAATAAGATAGATACAGAATCCAGATAAAGTGAAATCCAGCACCTTTAACCTATAGACCACCATACAGTGGAAGGAAATTGGAGGAAGAAATATTTAGGCAAATCTGTGATGTGAAAAACAGGCATAGAATAATAATTATGGGAGATCTCAACTTCCCCCAAATAAACTGGTAGGGAAAGGAGTAAGGGGAAGCAAGTTTTTACAGTGAATACAGGATTCCTTTCTCACTCAGAGCATAAGAAGTCCAACAAAAAAAGTCACTGCTGAATCTTTTAATAGGTAATGAAGCAGAACAGAAAGAAGAAGTAAGAGTAGGAGAGCATCTTAGTAGTACTGATCACTACATAGTAAGTTTCAAGGTTAGAATCGAGAGTGGCAAAAGTAGGACAAAGGCTAAGGTAATAGATTAATAAAGAGCAAATTTTGAGGAAATGAGAGTGGAACTAACAAAAGCAAACTGAGAGAAGATCCTGAAAAATAAAAAATCAGAAAAGCAGTAGGATATCTTTAAAATAGAGTTATCAATAGAGTTGAAAAGAAATATATTCCATTAAAAGCCAGAAACAAGCTAGCTAATGATAGGGAATCATGGATGAATAAAGAACTAAAAGGAAAATTAAATCTGTAGAAAAGATATATAAGAAGTACTTAGATACTAAAGGAAAGGACAAAAAGGAGAACCATCAAGGCAAAGAGAAATTATGAAACCAAATTATCAAGGAATATAAAAAAAGTGGTGTTCTATAGACACATAAAAGGAAAATTAAAATAGAGGATAGGGTCATTGAAAGATGAGCAAGATAACTTCACAGGTAATGATAGAGAAATGGCAGATGTATTGAATAACTATATCACCTCAGTTTTTACTAAAGTAGATAACAAACTAAACACTACATTAGAGGGTGAGCTTAAAAATGATACAGTTGGAATAGAAAGGGAGAAAATAATTGACAGTCTAACAAAACTAGAATAAATCCCACATCCAGATATTATGGACCCATGTATACTGAAGGAAACTAGGGAGGAGATAGCACAAGCACTAGTTTATATAAGATCCATAGAATAGGGGATAGTGCCAGGGGACTAGTGAACACCTAATGTCATTCCTATATACGGCACAGACTCGGTGGACCGAAGGGCCTGTTTCAGTGCTGTATCTCTCTATGACAAAAAGGGAGGTAGAACAAAATCTAACAATAATAGATCAGCCAGCTTAACATCAGTGACAGGAAATATACTGGAAAAGAAGTGATAGAAGAGCATCTAGAGACAGAAAATATAATTTAATGAAAGGTCAACATGGATTTTGAAATGCTAAGTTGCGTTTAACTAACTTGAGAGAATTCTTTGAAGAGGTAACCGAGTAGACACGGGTAATACATGTCATATACTTGGATTTTCAAAAGGTTATTAATAAAGTAAAACATGGCTGACTCATGACAAAGGATATGGCATGTGGAGTCAGGGGACAAATAGCTGAATGGATGAAAATTGGCTAAAGGAATAGCAGAGATTAGGGGTACATAGGTAATAGGAGCAGGGGTAAGCCATCCGGCCCCATGAGCCTTCTCCACATTCAATTAGATCATGGTTCATCTTCTACCTGAATGCCATTTTCCCCCACTGTCCCCCTATCCCTTGACGTCCAATATATCTAGAAATCTATCGATCTCTGTCTTGAACATACTCAATGACTGAGCTCTCTATAGTCCTCTGGGGTTGAGAATTCCAACCATTCGCTACCCTCTGAGTGAAGAAATTCTTCCTCATCTCAATCCTAAATGACCTACCTCTTATTCTTAGACTGTGTCCTCTGTTTCTAGACCCTTTAGCCAGGAGAAACATCCTTCCTGCATCTACCCAGTCGAGCCCTGTAAGAATTTTGTATGCTCCAGTGTGATCACCTCTCATTCTTCTAAAGTCTAGAGAATATAGGCACAGTCTCCTCAATCTATCCTCATAGGACAATCCCACCATCCCAGGAATCAGTCTGGTGAACCTTTGGTGCACTCTATCTATGGCAAGTATATCTTTCCTTGGGTAAGGAGATCAAAACTGTACACAATACTCTAGGTGCAGTCTCACCAAGGTTCTATCCAATTGCAGCAAGGCTTCCTTACTCCTGTACTCAAATCCTCTTGCAATAAAGGCCAACATACCATTTGCCTTCCTAATTGCTTGCTGCACCACTGTTATTCATAATTTTCATTAATGATTTGGTTCTGGAAGCAAGTAACTCAATATCAAAATTTTCAGATGATACTATTAGGATCAGGTGAGGAGGGGTTGAAGGGCTCCCCTCTTTTCCCTCTCCTTGTTTGACCACAACAGGTTTATTTATTTTAGAAGTGTATATTCTTGCCAATTCAGTGAGTATTTAACTGTTTACACGTTGTGACCATAAAAAGAGTCAATCGGACAGGTTTACTCGAGTTTAACCGATCTAAGTAAAAATAATAAAATACGCTCCAACTTTCACACTCACACACAAATAGGTTACAGAATGGAGAAGGATAGGGTCATATTAGAGTCTAGAGAAACACAGTCTGGCCTCGGGCTGAATTTGGTGGTTGTGCAACTTTCTTTTGGTGGTCCTGAGGCTTCTGGTTTGAGGATGTAAATGCTCATTCTCCGGGAGACAGCAATGCAACTGATTTACTTCAGGGGTGGGGTTCTCTTTTCTTTCTGGAAAGTTCTCTACTCTCAGTAGCTCCTCCATCAGGCTTAAGTCATTAAGTACAGTGAGCATCGATCGGTGAACAGACTAACACAATGAAATCAATTAATTAAACACTACAGTCTGCAGCAGGGAATGTGCCTCGGTGCTCACGGTCAGCAGACAGAGTTTGAAGCTTGGAAGGTTTGAGTGGTTCATCTCCACCAGTTTAATATTCAGGTTTCCAGCTAGTGGATTAAAAAAGTCATCATTTGACCTACACGTTTTCATGACAATACCAAACTGGTGGGTATAGCTAACAATCAGGAAGAATACAACATAATATAAGAATAAAAGCAAAATACTGCGGATGCTGGAAATCTAAGAAAATATAAGAAGACTGGGCAGTTAAGTGTTTGGAGGCAGCGCTACTGAAGCCAGACGTCCTTCCAGGGGTGCAAGCCAATCGCTTCTGGTGCGACTCACACAGCACACCATTTTGAGAAAGGCACTTGCACGGGTGTTTCCTGCAAGCACTGGAAGCAACTGAATGTGTCCTATCATGACATCACACAACCCAGCCAGCTGATGTGACACCCAGTTACCAAATCTGGACCATGCAGCTCCATTCAATGAATTTGCATGTCACTCACAAAAGATCAAGCATTAAGCTGCAAGATGGGTCCTGCAGTAGCATTAATTAAAAGGCCAGGCTCCCAACTTACAGCTAAGATGATTTTGATGTACTTCTGCTAGTGCAAAATGTCTGAAAGTGCTGGAGGGTTTTTGGAGATGTTTTGGTGAGTTCCTGGATTTGCCAGAGAGTGTTGTTGTATCCTCACAGTGAGGGCAGAGGAGTAGGTGACCTGTCCACACAAAGGCTGCAATACGTATGGGGGCAGCAGTGGCAGCACCTCTGGGTCTTCAGCATGTCAGAGAGATTATACAGAGGCTGCGGAGAGGGCAGGTTAGGGCTGGACTCCTCCATGCTCTTGATAGTGACAAGAGACTGTCTGTGATGTCAGCCAATGCACCAAGTATCTCAGTGTGCATGCCCATCTGCATCCCCTTGTATGCTGTCCATCAAGGTCCTCATCTGAGTCCCAAGAGGCAGAACTCATCTGTGACTTCACCCTGCAGGGAGTTGGCACACAAACCGTCCTTTACCCCTGTCCTGGCTTCACCCCATTCGTGTCTCGTGACTCACCATGTTTCTCAGGTCTATACTACCCTCTAAGGTACATGCAGTACCAGTATCTGAGCTGGTGGCTGTAAGTGTCAGAGCAAGTGGTGGAGCACCTTCATCAGTGGTGTGTGGTGTTGCTCTCTCTTCTCCTCATGGGCCTACTGTGACTGGGCAGGTGGTAGTGCTTGGTGTCTGAAAGTAGAAAATCAGAAGGGAAATGCTGGTGTGAGGGAAGTGGGGTGTAAAGCAATAAGTCCATGGTCACACTTTGTGGCTTGCGCATCATGCCAAATAGCAGGATGAGGGTGAGCTGGGAGTTGAGAAGGGGCATTTGGCAGCAATATGCTAACATGCTGAATGTTCTCACCGATGCCAGATGCCACAGGCTCAGTTGCAGTCAACCACTTGATACAGAGAACCAACTCCTCTGTAGGGCTCAGGAGATGCAGGCATCCTTGTACCCTGTTCACTCTGCTCCCTTCTATAATGGGCCACCTTGTCCTGCAAGAGAGACGGAAGAATGGCATTGATTATGTGGCATTGTGTTTGAGTGATGTGCTTGAAATTGCTGAATAACTGAGGTATGTGGAGGTGTGCGTGGTTGGCAGCATTGATAGGTGAGATGTGTGAGGGTGAAGTGGAGTATCTGAATGTTATGCCCAAGTCCTGATTGCCAGGGGCTGCTGCTGGGTGAGAGATAGGGTGTTGTGCATTGAGCAGTGTGAAAGTCTGGTGGAGCGGAAGGTAGGAGATGTCATGTTAAGATGCATTCACTGACCTTACGCACCTGTGTGAGGTCATTAGACCACTTGTGACACTGCTGCCAGGTCCTCAGGCCCATATGCCAGGAATTGGCCTCGTTGGCCATCTGCTCCCAATTCCTTCTGAGGGTTCTACTTGAGGAACTCATAGCCCCCCTCCTGTCCACCTTCACCACCGAGGCGGTGGTCTCCAGCACTGCCTTCATGACCCTGGAGCCCTCTCTCTACCCTGGTGTTCCATTTTCCTTGTTTAGAATTGCAGCAATAGTATTGCAGCCTCCTGTCATTCAGTGCAGCTGCCCTTTAAGAAGGACAGACAGCCTTTAAGAGCAGACCTAGCTGTACCATGTGTTATCTGCGAACACTTCTAGGCTGCCTGCTGAGCACAGAGGCAGCCAGCAGCGTGGCAGATGCTCAGCCCTATGCTACAATCAGGTAAATGAAGTGGTAGCATGAAATTTGCGTGCTGCCCACCTCCATTGGAACCAATGCAAACATGTCATAAATTGCGACCCCTGCGCTCGAGTAATGGAGCAAATGGGCTTTTAGCCCAATATTACCACTTGTGGAAGATTCCAAAACTAGGGGCCATAAATACAATATAGTTACTAATAAATCCAATACAGAAATATGGAGAAATCTCTTTACTCAGAAAGTGGTTAGAATTTGGAACTGGCTACCACAGTGCCAGTGCCAGTATACCCTCCACATTGGAACTATTTACTCAACCCCTTTCTCCTGCTCTTTAGTTTTTCACTTCTTTTACTGGATTAACTGAGCTTCAATAGCCAGTGTGTTAGTTTTGCTCAGTATATAGCACTCTCATCACTGAGTTTGAAACTTGAGGATTTGAATATCTGATTCCAGCACTGCAGCACATAATATAGGTCGAGACTCAGGAAACTACTGAGGGACTGCTGCATTGCCAAGAGGTGCTGCCCTTTGGATGAGATGTTAAACCCAGGCTCTACCTGCTGGTGAACTATTTGAACAACACAGAGTCCTCCTAGAGTGTTGCAGTATTCCTCAACCAACACCACAAAAACAAAAAAAAATTAGTCATTCCTTGCCCTGCTATTTGGTCTGTTTCCACATTGGAATTGTATGTATTTCTATGATAGGGAAATCCAGCCCCAATGGGCCAAAGAAAACTAGCTTTAAAGTTTATCCATATTTTCTACACAAGAAGCAAAGGGACAGGTTTTAAAAGCTAATTGATTCCTCTGGGATTGATTAACTTTATTTCCAGCAACCCTGGAGCCTTTCTAAGGCAGCTGTAAATCCTATTGGGCCTATTACACAGAATTCCAGGAGTAGCCCTTAAAGTAATCCAGTAATGTAAAGGGGCTGGGTCTCCCTGCTGTGTAATTTGGGACAGAAAATGCAAGGAGCAAAAACCCAGCAAATCCATGTTCCACCCCAAATGGAAACCCCTGCTGGAATGGCACCACTTTTCTTCCCTCCTTGGTCTCCAGAATTTTGAGTCCACAGTGTTCTGAAATAATTCAATTAACTTTCCAAAAATAATTTTAACAGATATAATTACATAAATAATTTTAACAAAGCATAAATGACATTACCACATGTATATTAAGTGATGGGACAGAAGTTCCCCTGTTTCTTATTGGAGACATTGGATCCCAAATCAATTTCAAGTGCATAATACCTCATCCTGAGTATAACTGGAATTCTTTCATCTGTATTAAGAATAAAAGCAAGCACAGAACAAGGAATTGTCAGTGAAATCAACAAGCTGGTTCCTTCCAAAGAACATGTGCAACTTGTTCAATCATGCTCTCTACTTAACTTTATTTAATCTTCTGAGGAAATGCACTATTGAATTTCTTCCTGTGCTCAGTGGTGCGTGAGTCATGACTTAATAATGACATTCTTACCTCTAAGTCAAGAGGTCATGGGTTCAAACCCCACTCCAGGACTTGAGCACATAATACAGTGCTGCACTGTCGGAGGTGCTATCTTTTGGATACAATGTCTACATCTGCCCTCTCAGATGGGCATAAAAGATCCCATGGCCCACAGCAGGAGAGTTCTCCCCCATGTCCTGGCCAACATTTATCCACAATCAATACCAAAAACAGATCATCTAGTCTTTATCTCATTGCTGTATGCTGAGCTTCTCTGTGCACAAATTGGCTGCTGTGTTTCCTACATTATACCATGACTTCACTTGAAAAGTACTGAACTGAGGCGGTGAAAGGCACAATATAAGTGCAAGTATATGCAAGTCCTTAATGTCAGAGGACTGAAACTCCAAATTGGCATTACAATTGATATTATTTAACTCGAGCCAATTGTTGTCCCCAGATGATATTTTGATGGTTCACGACATCACAAAAATCATGTGGAGCTTTCCAGAATTTCTTATCCCTATAGCCTTCAATTTAATTTCTAGTCAAATATTTATCCAATTATTCTGACGGGGTTATTTAACAACTCGTAAGTTCTTTTTACCAGGAGTTTGTCCCATATATCTACTACTCTGTGGGAAAAAAATTCCTGTGATCTGTAACCTCCCATGAGGCTTATTTTTTTTTATTTTCCTCAATTGTTATGTTCACTATCCAAGTTAAACATTTTGCTAACTGGATTTGTCCTTTCTCAATCTGTGCCAACAAGTTCAGTTTTTTGTGTCTCTCTTAATAATGCAGTCATATTAAGGTCAAAATTGTCCTGTCACTCTTCTCTGAATCTTCTCCAATGTATCAATGTTCTTTCAAAGGCTATCTGCCTGGAACAACACACAAAATGTAATCTTACCAGTTATAAATGTGGCCTTACCAATACAAGTTAAAATAACCACTTTAATGACTAAGATTAACAAAGGGTTTTAATTGGTGAAGAACTATTATAAACTCTTAAATAAGCTAACTGCTTCACTTTGTTTCTCAAGTTTTCTTGTTCAGCATCAGATCTGCTGTTGCAAAATCAGGTAAATCAATGACATGAAAATTATATGGAAGTTTAAAAAAAAAACCCATTGCCAAACGTTAATGATAAACTCAAAGATGTGTGCCTTTGCAGCATCTCAGTGTCCTTTCAATATTCGGCTTCACTTTCTGTAAAAATGATCCTGGAAATATTACAAATCCTTCCCTTTCATTATTGCCTAATTTTAACATGACCATTTATAAAAATTGAGATTGTGGAAAACACCCAGCCAAAGAGAATGACAATAATTTTCAATGATTGTTGTAAAAATTTTAGCTGGGAATGCATACGATTATACTTAAATGAGCTGCACCAGAATCCTGGGACCTAAGTTTATATTGTTCATTATAACATTGAGAAAGCATGGAGCAGAGGTCAGAAAATCCCACAACGAAAGTAAAATCAGTGGATGTGCCATCTCCCCAGGCATATCTCCTCATGGCTGTCTTATGACTAGCACTGGCAGGTGGCCCTGAATGGATCATATGCCTATTCTTTGGCCCATAGATGTTACTCAATTTGGGAGGAACTAAATTGGGAAGAAAAGTAATTTTAAAATGGGACCAAAAATAAAACCCATAACTGCATATAAACATTAACAACATTTATCCAGAGCACAAAACACAAAACACTCCAGCATCAAAAATGAATTACACTCTGGTCATGGGAACACTGCTGGGCATGCTCAGAGCCAGCATGATTATATAAATTTTCACTGATTGCATTGTGTCAGATCTGCAGAGCTGGGAAATGAAGTTCAATTTTTTTTTTTAAAGAAAGAGTAAGAGAAAGCATTGTGCAAAAGATAACTATGTCCTAATTATAATTATGGTAAATCATAAGGTCACTGAAGATTGCTGTCCCTTTTTTATCCAAGAGAACAAAACTCCTAGATTCTGAATCTGGCATTCAGTCATTCCGTTGTATTCTGAAATTTGGCTTGCACCACTTCTACTTTAAAAAAGGAGTCTATGAAGCTCCCTCAGCTGCTTGGTAAAAGCAGCACGTAGCCGAGTTCCAGCCCAGGAGGCCTGATCCTGAGACTGTGCTGACACCCCGACATAGTAGCAGTCGAGGACATGCTAACTGGCCTCAGCACCCCAGAGCTAGGAAGGAAAAAGTCAGCCCATATCTCCCCACCTGACTGCTATGCAGTAATTTTGCTGAAAATCTTGTATTGAATGAATACATAATCAGGCTTATCAGCTGTCCTTCCCCTCCCCCCATGGTTGATCTGTTGCTCCTGAGGTAAAATTAGCAAGACTTTGCACTGCTGGTCCTCACACACTTACCAGCAGACAAACCAGCAGACTAACCAGCAGAATGCCTACTATTTTGTGAATCCTGCTGACTGTGTGGGAGTGCAAAATCATGTAAAATCTACACATCACTCTCTAGGCTTACGCATGACAGATAACAATTTGAATGAAGTACTGGAGGGGGACTGCCACCTGTGGAACCAT
Organism: Heterodontus francisci; assembly: GCF_036365525.1. Lineage (NCBI taxonomy): Eukaryota > Metazoa > Chordata > Chondrichthyes > Heterodontiformes > Heterodontidae > Heterodontus > Heterodontus francisci. The sequence continues at coordinate 201,263,516 of NC_090371.1, read as the reverse complement.
TCTCCAACAGAAGGCAGTGGCTTTGAGAGATGGAAAAATTAGCATATTAAGATACTAGAATTTTCTGTTTACTTCCTCTATGGGACTACTCTGACTTGTTCATTTGTTGAATTCTGGATTACATCTGAAATCCTTAAGAGGCATTTGCCCAACATGAAGGGGGAAAAAAATCCATCAATGTTTGTTTACAACCCCCTTCCCCACCCTGAGTCTGATTACAGAACGATATTGGCAGAACGAGGAAGCGGGTCACTGTCCATCCTTCCAATTGGAGATTGGGATGTCGTACAAAATGCCTGACATGTGGGAACAAAATATATGGAAAACAGGAGCAAACAAAAATAAAACATTATAAAGTGCTGATACAGAAGTGGGTAACTAGTAACAGTGGGCTAAATGTTACCAGCTCGCTGCCGATCTCGGCGGCAAGCTTCAAAGATGGCAGGATGCACGCACGGGATTTACTCCGCGGGCATTTACATGACTGGGGTGAACTGCTCCCCCCGCCAATGACATGGAAGGGGTGGATGCTCCGTACCTGGAAATGGCATCTGGTGCCATTGTGCAGGCGCTGATGCCATTTTTAAAGGGCTTCAAGCCCTTAAATGTAATTTGAATGTTTAAAGGAATAGAGACTTAGGGCTGAATTTTAATAACCCTCCGACGTTGGGGGTCGTGGTGGGGGGGCCCATAAAATTCTTCTGGGAGAGGCTCACCACGTCCCATGACACTGCAAAGGCCCCGCCCATCCCATGCTGATACTCTGCCCACCAGTCAAAACTCCCACGCCTTCGGAACTCCGTTCAGAGTTCCGAGGTGTGACACTGGTGGGGAGGGGGGGAAGAGTGAAATTATCAGGGCGGGGGTGGGGGGGGCGGGTGGATGCGGGAAAACACTTTGTATTGGCTGAGGGGATGGTGGGAAGAGGTTGAAGGGCAAAGGTAACAAGGTTGGGGGGGCAGGTTTGGGTTGGAAATAAAGTTTATTTTGGTTCGATAGGCCCAAAGACAAATATGGGGGTAGGAAAGAGCCTCCAAGTTTTATTTAATTTTTAAAAGAAAATGTTAAATATTCTTCCTTTAAAAATTCAGTTTTTTTCTAAAGGCTTGAAGCCCTTTCAAAATGGCGCCGGCACCTTCATGGTGATGCCAGTCGCCATTGCAAGGGACGGAGTAGCCGCCCCCTCTACGTCATCGGGGGCAGCCATTCCGCCCCCTCCATTTAAATGAGCCCCCGCACAGGTGGACTGCCAACTTCAAAGTATGCTACCGCGATTTGCACCGCGCGACTAAAATTCAGGCCGTAGACTTTATTTGAAATAAATTAATAAAAATTTCAAGCCCCTCTCTCATCCCCACCCAGGTGACCAAACAATTCATTCCTTTCCCTTTCCCCCCCAAAATACTTAACTTTTGAACCTGACCTTTCGCTCCAAAGGTCACAATTTTAACCTTTACCACTTCCCACCACCCCCCTAGACCAATTAAAATAGTTTGACCCACTAGTGTTCCACCTTACATCACTGGTCGGCAATCCAACGGCGTGGGAGTGCCGGCCACTGACCACAATATCAGAGCCGGACGGCTGGCGGGATCAGGTAATTCATTAATTCGTTCATTTACATTTTTTAACATATTTAAATGACGGTCCCGTTGCTACATGGCTGTCACGAGGCCTTGCCGCCACTGGCAATATGGGACGGGGCCTTCCCGGCGATGAGGCCCGTGGCGGGCCTCTCTTGGAGCCAATTTCCGGGCCCTCCTGCCATGACCCCCAACGTCGGGGGGCCAGTAAAATTCAGCCCAGTAACCTCACATTGATCAGCCAAAGCAAACCATCAATATGGTGCTGTTCTCTCAGGGAAATATCCAAGGTGTACCATTATCCAAAATCATTGACATGAGGTATGCTGTTTTTATACTGATACTGCTCCTGGAGTTTTGTGGCGATTTTAATATCATCCTCCATTTAGTGATATGATGTGAAATGAGGATCATCTGAATATGTGGAAAAATACAATTATCGGGGGAACTGACTTTAAAAAGAGAGATGACAGCAAGTGGCTACAAGGGCAGGTCAGAGGGTAAGAATCCTGTGGCGAGTAACTCACCTCCTGACTCCCCAAAGCCTGTCCACCATCTACAAGGCACAATCAGGAGTGTGATGGAATTCTCTCCACTTGCCTGGATGGGTGCAGCTCCAACAACACTCAAGAAGCTCAACATCATCCAGGACAAAGCAGCCCACTTGTTTGGCACCCCATCTACAAACATTCACTCCCTCCACCACCGACGCACAGTGGCAGCAGTGTGTACCATCTACAAGATGCACTGCAGCAATGCACCAAGACTACTCAGGCAGCACCTTCCAAACCCGCGACCTCTATCACCGAGAAGGACAAGAGCAGCAGATGCATGGGAACACCATCACCTGCAAGTTCCCCTCCAAGCCACACATCATCCTGACTTGGAACTATGTTGATGTTCCTTCACTGTCGCTGGGTCAAAGTCCTGGAACTCCCTTCCTGATAGCACTGTGGGTGTACCTACCTCAAATGGACTGCAAAGGTTCAAGAAGGACTTCCGGCAACTGGCCATAATATCGATGTGGGACGGACATTGTGAAAAGGTAAGTAATTATGCAGTGATTATACTTTATTTAAATTTGTTAATGATTTTTTTGGGCCAAGTGGAGAGGGGCCATCCTGAGGCCACACTGCCGTCGGTAAAATGGGGCGAGGCCTTCCCGGCGTCAAGACCCATGGTGGGCCTCTCCCGGATGTATTTTCCGGGCCCCCCCTCAATGACCCCGACCTCGGGGAGCTTATCAAATTCAATCCCATATTACATTGCTTTGCACAAAATACTCGAATATGTTTGTGGCTATAGCACTTCATGCAAAACTGTTCCATCAATTAGGCTCGATGTTAGCTGTACAGAATCACAGAACATTTCAGCACAGAAACACCTAAGGCCAAATATCTGCAGTTTTCTGGCACATTTCTGTCATAACTCGAGTGGGAGGCCAGCAAAATTGCCATGATTTAGGCAGGGATCCAGAAATGTCCATGGGGCCTTGTGAGGGTGGAGTCTCTGCCTGCCACAAGCAAGACCAGTGGCATAGACGTCGTCTTGGCCATAGGTGGGGACTCCCAAGCTGATGGAAGAGCAGTGAGTTGGCATGCTGAATGAGGATCAGGAAGGCAGCAGATTTGGGGCTCGCTTTGGGGTTCAGGTTTGTGGGGACTTTAATAATCTTTAACTTTTTTCTTGAGATGTTTCCCATGGAGAGGGGTGGAGCTGTTAGCCACCCATATTTGGCATAGCCTGCCAGGATTACAGGCCTCCTGGTGGCATGGCAACTGCAGACATGACATCAAAGGCCCATGGATTTTTGTTGGCAGGTTATTCAACCCATGAAGTCTGTGTTGGTGTTTCCCTCCAGATAAGTCACCTAATCCCACTCTCCTGCTCATTCCCTATGCTCTTTAATTTCCCTTTTTTAAGCAACTATCTAATCTTCCTTTTAAAAATTTACTCTGCTTCAACATAGCATTGCACATTTTAACCAGCTTCTTTCTGAAGAATTTGTTCCTAACCTCCCAAATTCTTTTCATGATCATCTTAAATTTATGTTATTCTTGTTACTGAACAGGGATGAGAAATTTCCGCCGAATGGCAGATTTTTGACATTGGGGTTTCGGAAATTCACCATTAGCTTCTCCCATTCTGACCTTAACCAAAAGACCGGCTTTATAAAAACAATCTGAGCCGTCAGTTTCACCTTTTTTTAAGCTGGCCAATCATGAAGCTGCCTGAAGGTCTTTCCCACTCTCAGCATCTGTCAGTTTTTTTTTAAACCATTAACTGCCAGTTAAACTGACAGTTCCTGAGAGTTGGAAATGACAGCAGAGCTGTGATTGGAGGAGCTGCAGGCATGGAAAAGATTGAGCTGCTCCTCCAATCACAGATTCTGTCTCTTGCAGGCTCGGCTGCTGCAGCTTGTCCAATTACAGCTTGCAGCTGAGACCTGGAGAAGTAAATCAGCAGCTGGCTAATGAGAGACAGAAACAATAGTTGGTCAGCAAAACACAGCACAGATCCGGCCGAATGGGATCGATACAAAGACCAGCAAAGGGTCACAAAGCAGCTACTAAAAGGGATTATGAAAGGAAACTTGCAAGGGACATCAAAATCAATAAGAAGAAATGTTATAGTTACATAAAGGGAAAACGGGTGGTCAAGAGCAATGTAGGCCCACTAAAAGCTGAAAATGGAGATATTGTCATTGATAATGGGGAAATGGCAGACATGTTGAACAATTACTTTGCCTCAGTATTTATAGTTGAAAAGGAGGATAACTTGTTGGAAGTCCCAAAAAAATTAATAGCCGATAGGGGACAGGGATTTAATACAATTAACATAAGTAAAACATCAGTAACAAGGAAATTAATGGAACTAAAGAGTGAGAAATCCCCAGGACCTGATGGTTTCCATCTGAGGGTGTTAAAGGAAGTAGGGGAGCACATTGTAGATTCCCTAACTATAGTCTTTCAGAGTTCCCTAGATTCAGGAATGGTCCCTCTGGATTGGCAAGTTGCACATGTCACTCCACTTTTTAAGAAGGGTGAAAGGGGGAACCAAGGAAATTACAGACCAGTTAGTCTGACATCTGTAATGGGGAAGTTGCTGGAGTCTATAATCAAGGATAGGGTGACTGAACACCTAGAAAAATTTCAGTCAATCAGGGACAGCCAGCATGGATTCATGACGGGAAGGTCATGCCTGACAAATCTCATTGAATTTTTTGAAGAGATGACTAAGGTAGTGGTTGGGGGAATGTCTATGGATGTTATTTATATGGATTCCAGAAGGCATTTGATAAAGTCCCACATAAGAGACTTTTAACTAAGGTAGAAGCCCATGGGGTTGAGGGCAAATTATTGACATGGTTAGGAAGTTGGTTCAGTGGTAGGTGACAGAGAGTGGAGATAATGGGTAAGTACTCCAATTGGCAGGATGTAACTAGTGGTGTCCCACAGGGATCTGTGTTGGGGCCTCAATTATTGACATTATTCATTAACGACTTGGATGATGGCATAGTAAGTCGTATATCCAAATTTGCTGATAATACAAAGTTAGGCGGCATTGTAGACAGTCTAGATGATAGCATAAAATTGCAAAGAGATATTGATAGACTCGGTGAATGGGCAAAACTGTGGCAGATGGATTTCAATGCGGGCAAGTGTGAGATTATCCATTTTGGACCAAAAAAGGATAGAGCAGGGTACTTTCTAAATGGGGAGAGATTAAGTACAGTGGATGTCCAAAGAGACTTGGGGGTTCGGGTGCATAGATCTTTAAAATGCCATGAGCAAGTGCAGAAAATAATCAAAAAGGCTCATGGAATGCTAGCCTTTATATGTAGAGGATTGGAGTACAAAGACACAGAGGTTATGCTGCAGCTGTGGGTTAGACCCCACTTGGAGTACTGTGAGCAGTTCTGGGCACCACACCTTAGGAAGGATATATTGGCCTTGGAGGAAGTGCAACGTAGGTTTACAAGAATGATACCTGGACCACAGGGGTTAAGTTACGAGGAGAGATTACACAAATTAGGCCTGTTTTCGCTAGAATTTAGAAGGTTAAGGGGTGATCTGATCGAAGCCTTCAAAATATTAACAGGAAAAGACAGGCTAGATAAAGATAAACTATTTCCATTGGTTGGAGATTCTAAAACTAGGGGGCATAGTCTAAAAATTAGGACCAGACCGTTCAGGAGAGATGTTAGGAAGCACTTCTTCACGCAAAGGGTGGTAGAGGTTTGGAACTCGCTCCCACAAACCGCAGTTGAAGCTAGAACAGTTGTTAATTTTAAATCTGACATAGATAGATTTTTGTTAAGCAAAGATATTAAGGGATATGGGCCAAAGGCAGGTATATGGAGTTAGGCCGCAGATCAGCTATGATCTAATTGAATGGCGGGACAGGCTCAAGGGGCTGAATGGCCTACTCCTGTTCCTATCTTCCTATGTTCCTAGGAGTAGCAGGATGGGAGAGTGGGTCCTGTTGGAGCAGCGAGGCCCTCGAGGATCGGTGACGTGCTCGAGGAGCAACAGATAGGAGGTGGAGGTCAGGAGGAGCATCGAGGAGGGCGAGGAGCATTGAAGAGGTCGGTCAAGGAGAGTGAGGAGCATTGAGGAGGGCAAGGAACATCAAAGAGGTCAGTCGAGGAGGACGAGGAACATCGAGGATCATCAAGGAGGGTGAGGAGCATTGAATAAGGCAAGGATCAAGCATGATAATGATTGGCTTGACGTGCATTGGACTGGAAGCCTGTACAGTATTCAACCAATGGCTCTTGAGTTGTTTCAGCTACTCTGTGCACTCGTGAAGGAAAATGTGCACCATTGCAAACCACAGAAAGATATTGTTGATCATGAAAACGGAGATGAGAAACTCAGGGAGGAGATCAACAAGAGATTGAAGAATATATGGCACCAGGAGTGGATGAAAGATTTGGCAACCGGGAAAAGGGCTGTGCCTGTGGTGCAATTCAGAAGTGCGCGACGGTGCGTGGGGAAAGAACTCACTCGTGAAGCATGCTGTAAGTAAGAACATGAATTATCAGCTGTCGGGCAAGTCTCATGAAGTTGTATTCTGAGTACAGTGCAATTTTATTCATTACATATGCAAAATTGTATGAAATTGTCATTACTCAACCAGTTTGCTTCAGAAATGTACAATATTGCATTTGAAACTAAGATGCGAGTATTATCAATTTACAGCTGGAATGTCCCAAACAAACAATGCTGAATGATCAGCCCTACGGCCTATATCCATTCTTCATGGCTGCTACTGCTGCTACAACAAGTACCTGTGCAATCCCACCGTTCCCTCATCTCCACCACAGCAATCTGTACTGATCAAAGATCGAAGGACAAACTTTGAAGCCATGCTTCTTGCTTTTCTTGCTGAGAACAATCTGCCTTTTACCATGGCACCAAAGGTCATCACTCTTACAATAGAGTTTTCTAAAGATCGGAAGGCATCCAGTGAACTTTCAGATCACACATCAGCTTCTCATAAAATGAAGTTTGGCATTGGAAAATTCTTCCAAGAACAGTTGGATGAAGACTTGAAGACAATTTTTTTCTCTCTGAACATTGATGAAGAAATCTCTGAAAGTCATTACAGTGTTTTAGGAATTCAAGCTAGCTACTTTTCATCAGAACTAGGAAAGGTTGTCGTTCACCATCTGGATTCTGTAACAGTGTTTTGTGTCAACACTGAATCCTTGTTTGAAAAACTAGCTGAAACATTTGACAAACATAAACTACCATGGAATAAATTGATGTCTATTGTCATGCAGGCCCCCACCTGCCAAGAATGAGGCACATTAATTTCACCACATGGACATTAAATTTCAAATTGTTGCTGGGAAGAAAAGGCCTGTAACAAGGGGTTGTCGGGTCCCTGGCTGGAAAGACATTTTTGCATATCAGCAGACAGTGTTTGGAACAAAGGAGCTATCCTCTGCTCTAATGCAATCCACAAACAGACGTGGTCAAGCCAGTTAGTCACATGACCAACCTGCTTGGCAGTCTGGGTTTTTTTCTGAATTGTACAGTTTGAACTGAGAGTCTGCAGAAAGCTCTTTGCTCCTGGATTGAAAAGACCTCTCCTGGCTGGCTCGCCATAGCCTCTCCTGTCTGCTCCCATCTCTTTCTCACAAGCCTCTGAATCCACTGAATACACATGAACCCCAAGAGAGAAAAGTCTCCTTCAGCGAACAAGGTTTAAGAAAAATACGGGCCTCAATGAAAAGAAAGATTTACCTACAAGCAAGGACTACAGTGAGCTCGAAGCACAGTAACAAAAAGACCCCGCTTCAGATATTGCCTCAAACCTTCCAATTTATTTTTCTTCTGCTCTTTTCTGTCTCTATTTGCATGTGTGTATCACATATGCATGCTGGCGTGGGTGCGTCATGTATCCGTAGGCATCAACTGAATTAGAGTTTTTTAGTTTAAGTTTAATCAATTTCAATCTTTCTTTTTTAAACCTAAGAAAGTCTGTTTGTGCTCATTTCTTTGACTTATAATTGGAAAGCAGTGAACAAGGATTCACAAAAGGGGAGCTAAAACACGGTGTGTTTAAAATTAAACCCTGTTACAGTAAGACCAGGTGAAGGCTGAGAGGGACCTCTAGCCACCTTTCTCACCTGTTCATAACAGTTTCAATAAAATCACCTCTCATTCTTCTAAACTTCAATGGATATAGACCGAACCTGTTCAACGTTTCTTCATAAAATAAGCAGATAGGATTCTGTACAGTGACATGTGAAAAGTAATCTACCATAAATGTCATGTCAGCCAGAAATCCAAAGCCAAGATCTTGCCAGTGAAAAGAGAACTATGCAGAAAGAATATGACTCCAGAAGGAAAATAATGCAAAGCAAGAATCACACAGAAGCTCTTTCACGGAAGAAAGTACACACTACTAATCCTGCATTCCTATGCTAGTGCACCTCCTATGCTAAAGGAGTATGTACTCCTCTTTCAGCCTAAAATTCCAATGATTCACCAACTGAATGATGAGCGGGTCAAACTAGACAGGAACACAAGAACACAAGAGTACAAGAAATAGGAGCAGGAGTAGACCATATGGCCCGTCGAGCCTGTTCCACCATTCAATACGATTGTGGCTGATCTTAGAAGGTTCTTGGCATGTTTTCTGAAGCCAAAGGTAATTAATGGAGTCAAAACCAGCAAGAAGCTCACAGAACTGGATATAAAGGAGGGCAAAAATATCTTTGTCCTGTAGGACATGTTTGCTGGTCAGGCTACAAAGATTAGAATTGCAAAATCAAGATCTGATCTTGTAAGTTTGTAAGTTTGCGGACGACACAAAGGTTGGAGGAGTTGCGGATAGTGATGAGGATTGTCAGAGGATACAGCAGGATATAGATCAGTTGGAGACTTGGGCGGAGAAATGGCAGATGGAGTTTAATCCGGACAAATGTGAGGTAATGCATTTTGGAAGGTCTAATGCAGGTGGGAAGTATACAGTAAATGGCAGAACCCTTAGGAGTATTGACAGGCAGAGAGATCTGGGCGTACAGGTCCACAGGTCACTGAAAGTGGCAACGCAGGTGGATAAGGTAGTCAAGAAGGCATACGGCATGCTTGCCTTCATTGGTCGGGGCATAGAGTATAAAAATTGGCAAGTCATGCTGCAGCTGTACAGAACTTTAGTTAGGCCACACTTAGAATATTGCGTGCAATTCTGGTCGCCACACTACCAGAAGGACGTGGAGGCTTTGGAGAGGGTACAGAAGAGGTTTACCAGGATGTTGCCTGGTCTGGAGGGCATTAGCTATGAGGAGAGGTTGTATAAGCTCGGATTGTTTTCACTGGAACGACAGAGGTGGAGGGGCGACATGATAGAGGTTTACAAAGTTATGAGCGGCATGGACAGAGTGGATAGTCAGAAGCTTTTTCCTAGGATGCAAGAGTCAGTTACAAGGGGACATAGGTTGAAGGTGAGAGGGGCAAAGTTTAGAGGGGATGTGCGAGGCAAGTTGTTTACACAGAGGATGGTGAGTGCCTGGAACTTGCTGCCGGGGGAAGTGGTGGAAGCAGGTACGATAGCGACGTTTAAGAGGCATCTTGACAAATACATGAATAGGATGGGAATAGATAGATATGGACCCCGGAAGTGCAGAAGGTTTTAGTTTAGGCAGGCATCAAGATCGGCGCAGGCTTGGAGGGCCGAATGGCCTGTTCCTGTGCTGTACTGTTCTTTGTTCTCTTTTTGATCCAGTCATCAAAAACTTTCAGCAAGAGGCAAAATTTACATTCACAGACACTGCTGATTACATTCTGAATAAACTTCCCATTGACAACAAATTACTGAGGCTGTGACCACATTGGACATAGTGTCAGTATGAGGTACATGAATTCCTTGCCAACACTTGTCACGAATGTGCTCACTGAGGGAGAACTTCAGAGCTTCAATCTGGCAGTCAGACAATTCCATACAAACAGTTGCCCCTCAAAGTAAAAGGAAGGTTAGACTTAAGGTGGAATGACGTGCACAAGGGGGACAAGTACAACACACTCTACAGACTTGTATTTGCTTTGATGAGCTGCTTCCATGGAATATGGTTGAAGGTTCTTTCAGCACCATGGCTAATATCATTGACTCAGGATCTAACTGGATGAATATTAGCACATCTAGTGCCATCCAAACTGTGGAATATACACTGAGAGCAGAGGATAAGTCAAGTTGGAGTACTTTGCAAGAAGACACAAAACTAGTGATCTGGTCAGTGGAAAACTGGTGAAGTGTATGCAAGAGGCCCACGAGATGTATTCTGAGGAGAAACATCAGGGGAGAAAAGAAAAAGATGAACAGAAGAATAGGTTAGAAATCACACAGCAGAAATTAGCCACAAAACGCACTGTTAAGCAATTATGGTTGCTGCTAAGAAAGCTAGAAAGGCCCATGTTACAGCTCTGGATTCATCAGCTAAAGGGAAAACCTAATCAGTCAATTTACTTGTACTTCTTTCAAATTAGTATACTGTATTCACTGATCACAATGCCATCACCTCTACATTGGAGAAACCAAACACAGATTGGGTGACTGTTTTGCGGAACACCTCTGCTCAGTCCCACAAGCATGCCTCTGAGCTTCCGCTTGCTTGCCATTGAATTCACACCCTGCTCTCATGCCCACTTTACTGTCCTGGGCCTGCTGCTGTGTTCTGGTGAAGCACAACCCAAGCACAAGGAACAGCTCCTTATCTTTCAATGAGGCACTCTATAGCCTTATGGACCCAACATTGAGTTCAACAATTTCAGACCTATTTTTATATTTTCTTATTTTGTTCTATTTTATTGTTGACTTTTTAACCATGTGCTAGTCTTAAACTTGTTTTTCATGTTTTTGTTTATAGACAGAGCTGTTCATTACTCTGCCATTAGCACTCTCTCTGGACAAATGCTTTGTCTTTTACTACAAGTATTTAGCACTCCATTTGTCTTTTATTTTATGACATCTCTGTCATTTAAACTCTTGGGTCCTCCATCCTATCACAGACCTTCCCTTTTGTTCTTCTTCCCCCATTTTGACTTGCTCAGAGACTGTTACATTTCTAACCTTTGCCAGTTCTGATGAAAGGTCACAGACCTGAAATGTTAACTCTGCTTCTCTCTCTACAGATGCTGCCTGACCTGCTGAATATTTCCAGCATGTTCTGTTCTCAGTCAATTAGCAGTGTTTGTAAATGTTAGCACAGATTTGTATATGTCTAAGTTTTCAAGTTCTGGTCTTAAAATGTACATCCTTCATAATCACATGTTGTACTAATTGTATTAAATGCAGAAATGTTGGAATGCTGAGGTCGCTTCGGTGATTTAATACAAATGCATTGGTCCACTGTCTTGATGGTAATCTAAGGTAAACAAAGGGAAAACTAATGTTTCTACATATTTGAAGTGGCCTGGAAGCATTGCATTCACAGAATCACAGAATTGTTACAGCACAGAAGGAGGCCTTTCTGCCTATCATGTCTGCACCAGCTCTCCTAATGAGTATTTCACTTAGTGCCATTCCCCCTCCTTCTCCCTATAACCCTGTACATTTTTCCTTTCAGATAATTATCTAATTCCCTTTTGAATGCCTCGATTGAACCTGTCTCCACCACACTCCCAGGCAGTGCATTCCAGATCCTAACCACTCACTGCGTGAAAAAGTTTTTCCTGGTGTCGCCATTGCTTTGTTTGCCAATTACCTTAAATCTGTGCTCTCTCGTTCTTTATCCTTCCACAAGTGGGAACAGTTTCTCTCTATCTACTCTGTCCAGACCCCTCATAATTTTGAATACCTCTATCTCTATCAAACCTCTCAGCCTTCTCTTGTCCCAGGAAAACAGTCCCAACTTCTCCAATCTATCTTCATATTTGAAGTTCCTCATCCCTGGAACCATTCTCGTGACTCTTTTCTGCACTCTCTCCAATGCTTTCATATCTTTCCTTAAATGGCACGCCCAGAACTGGACGCAATACTCCAGCTGAGGCTGAACTATACAAATTCAACATAACCTCCTTGCTCTTGTACTCTATGACCCTATTAATAAAGCCTAGGACATTGTATACTTTATTGACTGCTCGCTCAACCTGTCCTGCCACCTTCAATAACCTATGCACCTATACACCCAGGTCCCTCTGTTCCTGCACACCCTTTAGAGATGTACCCTTTATATCATATTGTTTCTCCATGTTCTTCCTACCAAAATGAATCACTTCACATTTCTCTGCATTGAACTTCACCTGCCACTTGTCCGCCCATTCCACCAGCTTGTCTATGTACTTTTAAAGTTCTCTACTATCCTCCTCACAGTTCACAATGTTCACAAGTTTCATATCATCTGCAAATTTTGAAATTGTGCCTTGTACACCAAGGTCTAGGTCATTAATAGATATCAGGAAGAGCAAGGGTCCCAACACTGATCCCTGGGGAATTCCATTACAAACCTTCCTCCAGACCGGAAAATATCCATTAACTACTACTCTATATTTCCTGTCACTCATCCAATTTCCTATACATGTTCTACTGTTCCTTTTATTCCATGAGCTATCATTTTGCTCATAAGTCTGTTGTGTGGCACTGTATCAAATGCCTTTTGGAAGTCCATGTATACCACATCAACTGCATTTCCCTCATCAACGCTCTCGGTTACCCCTTCAAAAACTCCAGCAAGTTAGTTAAACATGATTTTCTGTTAACACATCAATGCTGGCTTTCTTTAATGAACCCACATTTGTCCATGTGACTATTAATTTTGTGCCGAATTATTTCTTCTAGACGTTTCCCCACCACCAAAGTTAAACTGACTGGCCTGTAGTTGTCGGGCTTATCTTTACATCCTTTTTTGAACAAGGGTGTAACATTTGCAATTCTCCAGTCCTTTGGCACCACTCCGAGTCTAAGTAAGACTGGAAAATTATGGCCAGTGCCTCTGCAATTTCCACTGTCACTTCCCTCAGTATCTTTAGATGCATCTCATCCGCTCCTGGTGCTTTAGCAAATTTAAGTATAGAGAGCCTATCTAATACCTCGTCCTTATCAATTTTATATCCTTCTGGTGTATTAATTACTTCCTCTTTCACCATGGTCTGGGTAGCATCTTCTTCCTTGGTAAAGACAGATGAAAAGTATTCATTTAATATCTCAGCTATTCCCCCTGTCTCCATGCATAAATCCCTCATTTGGTCCCTCATCGGCCTTAGTCCACTATTCATTACAAACCATTAACAGTGCAATAATTACACGATACCATGTCAAAAAAACGCCTTTTGGTCTTTGGCCACTCTCACCCCTATTACTAACCAATGGAAGCAGCCCGTTACCCTATTGGAGCCCTTCATAATCTTGAAGACATAATCAGGTCACCACTTAATGTTTTTCTACTCCAATAATAAAAGTCTAACTTCTGAAGTATTTCTACATAACTTTAAGCCCTCATCCCTCATAACACCTCAGTGAATCTACACAGCACCTTTTCCATTGCTGTAATGGATGTCCAAAATTGTACAATACAAGGATGTCACTGAACGGCTGCAGAGCACCCTGAAGGGGGAGAGTGAACAGCCAACAGTCATGGTCCACATTGGTACCAATGACAAATGTAGGAAGAGGGATGTGGTCCTGCAGAAAGAGTTTAGTAAGCGAGGTAAGAAATTAGCAAGCAGGAGCTCAAAAGTAGTAATCTCTGGATTACTCCCAGTACCACACGCAAGTGAGTATAGAAATAAGAGGATAGTGTAGATGAATGTGTGGCTAGAGGATGATGCAGGAGGGAGGGCGTTTAGATTCTTGGGACACTGGGACCAGTTCTGGAGAAGGTGGGACCGTACAGGCAGGACAGGTTGCATCTGAGCAGAGCTGGGACAAATTTCCTTGCCGGCGATTTGTTAGTGCTATTGGAGGAGGGTTTAAACTAATTTGGCAGGTGTGTGGGAACCAGGAGGAAATATCAGAGAGGAATACCAAGGTGCACAGAATATTGGGAGATAGATAGCACTAGAGTAGAAAATAGTAAGTTATTAGGTGGAGTCAGAGTAAGGGAGAAAGTAATTGTCTAAATCAGGGTTAATGTGCATATATGTGATGCACGGAGTGTTGTTAATAAGATTGGTGAGTTACAGGCGCAGATTGACGTGTGGAAATGTGATGTTGTGGCTATAACAGAGACCTGGCTCAAAGAAGGGCAAGACAGGTTTTTAAATATTCCTGGATACAAGGTGTTCAGGAAAGATAGGAAAGGGAAAAAAGGGAGAGGGGTGGCAGTATTGATTGACGAGAGCATTACAGTGCTGGAGAAAAAGGATGTTCCAGAGGGGTCGAGGACAGAATCAATTTGGCTAGAGCTAAGGAACAAAAAAGGTGTGGTTACATTGCTCGGTTTTGTCTATAGGCCACCTGCTAGTGGGAAGGATTTAGAGGAACAAATTTGCAAGGAAATTACAGAGAGGTGCAAAAATTATAGGGTAGTTATAATGGGGGACTTTAATTATCCAAACATAGACTGGCATAGTAGTAGTGTAAAGGACAGTGAGGGCAAGAGTTCCTAGAGTATGTTCAGGAAAATTTTCTACAGCGGTATGTTTCTAGTCCAACGAGAAAGGAGCGCCGCTAGACCTGGTTCTTGGGAATACGATGGGTTAACTGGGGGAAAACCAACTTCAATGGGGTATGAACAGATCTGGGGTGAATAAATTGGAGTCAAAGGTTGGCAGGAAAATGGTAGCTGAACAACGGGTTGCCTTCAAAGAAGAGATAGTTCGGGCACAGTCGAGGTATGTTCCCTTGAAATAGAAAGGTAGGGTAAACAAATCCAGAGCTCCCTGGATGACAAAAGAGATAGAGATTAAGATAAAGAAGAAAAAGTGTGCTTTTGACAGATGCCAGGTTGAGAACACTATTGAGAACCAGACTGAATATAGAAGGTTCAGAGGGGAAGAGAAAAAGAAAATAAGAGAAGCAAAGAGAGAGTATGAACAGAAATTGGCAGCGAACATAAAATGGAATTCCAAAGTTTCCTATAGACATATAAATAGTAAAAAGGTGGTAGAAGGAGGTGTGGGGCCGATTCAGTACCAACAAGGGGATTTGTGCATGGAGGCAGAGGGCATAGCTGAGGTTTTAAATGAATAATTTGCATCAATCTTTATCAAGGAAGAAGATGCAACCCAGGCAATGGTGAAAGAGGAGTTAATTCAGACACTAGAAGGGTTTAAAACTGATAAGGAGGAGGTGTCAGATAGACTGTCTGTACTTAAAGTGGATAAGGCACTAGTACCGGGTGAGATGCATCCAAAGGTACTGAAGGAAGTGAGAGTGGAAATTGCAGAGGCACTGGCCATAATTTTTCAGTCTTCCTTAGACTCGAGGGTGGTACCAGAGGACTGTAGAATTGCAGACGTTACACCCTTATTCAAAAAAGGATATAAAGATAAGCCCAGCAACTACAGGCCAGTCAGTTTAACTTCGGTGGTGGGGAAACGTCTAGAAAGATTAATTCGAGACAAAATTAATACTCACATGGACAAATATGTTTTAATTAAAGAAAGCCAGCTTGGATTCCTTAAGGGAAAATCATGTTTAATTAACTTGCTGGAATTTTTTGAAGAGGTAACAAAGAGGGTTTATGCAATTTGCATCTGAAACACTTTTTCGTATTCAAAAGATCCACCCGGAGCGAGAAGTTTGAACAGCATGGACCCAGGACAATGGCTTGCTCTAAGTGATTGAATTACCTAAAATGGCTTCATTAGCACGGCAGTGAAGGCAATCCAGCACATTGAGGAGAAGGAGAACCCACTCCAATTGTAAATTGGCATCCTGGGGCCTGTGGAGCCAATTCCTCACCTTGAATTTCATTAGAAGTTTCCAGAAAACCTGAAGCAGCCATCTGACTGTCTGTCCATCTCGGAGGAAGCTGGTTTTTTCCCTTGGACAAAGAGACAGGCAGTAACACAGACTGTGCAGCAGGAAAAGGCTGCGTATCTCCCTTTCTCTCTCTTCCCAGATAACACAAGTTTGAAAACCATCTGCGACTGTGAATCCCTCCAAGCCTACAGATTGCTACAGACAGAGACCAGGGGAAGAGAACCAACTACAAGTCTGCCTCCAAGAAAACCTTGAGCCAAGTGAGCCAACCACAAATTGCACTTTGACCAGCTGAGGACTTCATGAATACAGCTTCAGCCAGAAGAATACTGGATCATCCACTTCACAGACTGTGTGTGTAATTTTATTTATTCTGGACTCTAATCTAATCACCAAATCGATTTTTTCCTCTATTTGTGTGTGTGTGATTCTCGTGTGAATATGTGCGTGAATGTGAAGTGTATTTTTTTATTATTTTTAAATCGGGGTTAGATTGTTAAGTATAATAAACTTACCTCTTTCCTGTTTAAACTCAAGAAAACCTGTCTGATTGGTTCTTTCACGATCACAGTAAAGGTAAAAGGTAAAACATTCACGGAGGTGGTAAGCACAATCACTGTTTAAAAGGAATAAACCCTGTTGCAATCAAATAAGAAGAAGGGCAAGAGCGGTGACTGTGACTCCCCTCTTCACTTGGCTCTAATACCAGGGATTAGAAACTTCAATTTAGAGGCCTGCTACCTGACCCGAACCCAACAGGACTCGACAACGTGTGTCGGGTTCGGGTCGGGTCGGGCCCATCTTCAGGGTATGGCTTTCAGGCTCAGGTTGGTTCGGGCCGAGTCCAGGTTGAGTCGGGCCGGACACACACGGTAAATGCTCTGCTGGTAAGTATTGAAACTAAAAAAACTTACCTGAGCTGGGAGTCCGGGATGAAACTGAGTCTGCACAGTGAGCGAGTGACGTCACTATGATGTCGTCACGCATGCACTGCAGCTTCGTGGAGCTTCCCAGTCAGAAAGTAAGTAAAGGGATGGTCGGGTCGGGCTCGGGTCGGGTCGAGTCGGGGCGGGTTCAGGCTGGGTCAGACTTGGGTCTGCTGTGGTTCAGTTGGGTTCGGGTCGGCTTCCTTTTTCCCGACCTGAGCAGGCCTCTACTTCAATTATGGAGATAGACTGGAGAAGTTGGGACTGTTTTTCTTGGAGAAGGGTCAGAGGACATTTGATAGAAGTATTCAAAATCATGAGGCGTCTGGACAGAGTAGGTAGGGAGAAACTGTTTCTACTCATGAAAGGATCCAGAACAAGAGGGCACAGATTTAAAGTAATTGTTAGAAGAAGTGAAAGCATCATGAGGAGAATCTTTTACACGGAGTGAATGGTTAAGGTCTGGAATGCACTGCCTGAGAGTGTGGTAGAGGCAGGTTCAACTGAAGCATTCAAAAGGGAATTAGACTGTTATACGAAAAGGAAGAATGTGCAGGGTTACTGGGAGAAGGCGGGGGAATGGCACAAGGTGAAATGCTCATTTGGAGAGCTGGTGCAGACACAATGGGCCGAATGGCCTCCTTCTGCACTGTGATTCTGTGAATTGTGGTCTGAATAAGGTCTGGTTTGGTGCGGATTCAAAACGACCTCCTTGATTATGCATCCTATTGTTTCTGGTCACAAAACAACACATTTTGCTTGTCTTATTTACATGGCCTGCCACCTTTTAATGAGCTGTGCATTTGCATTCACAGTATTTTGCTTTTGTGCTGTTCGGTGGATTTTCACAGGACTGACATCCCCTGGGGCCAATATCCAGCCTTTATATCAACGACTCACAACACAAAAAAAAGTCCATAATGTGTAACTGAGTATTGCCACACCATGAACTACACTTCCTCCATGCTCATGGTGATTGGGTGATTGGCTTCCTTTTTCATCTTATGATTAGGTCGTGGTAACATCAATCAATCCAGCCAGAAGGCGGGTTTTGCAAGTCCTGCTCTCTGATTGGTTGTATGTGTTTTGGCCTCTGATTTGTTAAGCGTCCTGTCAATCTCCGTCTCCTGCATTGTTACGCCGGCGCTCCAGGCCTATCCCGACGCCTATTGAGAATATGGAACCAATAGACATTTGTGATTGGATATAGTGGCTGCCACTCATTCCCTCAATCTTGACAGCTGGCGGGGCGGCTACAGACTGAGAGACTGAGAGTGAGACAAGGAGCAGTGAGCGGAGCCGCTCGATACATTGTAACTCAGTGCAAGTCGCAACTGTGTGGCTCTTCCAGCCATCGAGCAGAAAAAACAACTGGAAATGGAAACGTGCATCAAAGGTAGGTTTCAGTGTCAATCACTTCATCCAGTTTAGAGGCGCTGCCGTTTACTGACTGTGAATCACAGTTTGGAGTTAAATTTCACCCGACCAATGGTACGGATTCAGTCCCATTACTGACAGATTCAAACGTGTTCAATTCTGTCATTTAAAAAAAAAGAGGATGGAATGGAGTACGTGTAAAGACATGTGGGGAAAGAAACGGCCAAATCAGGGAGGATTACGAAATATGAACCAAAAAAGACTAGTACTGACATTTGTGGCAGTTGCAGTTGTTGAGCTAATTCTTTTTTTGTTAGTCGTTTCCAAATCCAGTGTATATCATAGATTTTTTTTTTAAGCCAAGTATGGTATTGCATAGTCCACGCTGCAGATCAGAAGCATTTAAAAAGACATAATCTCTGCAGCAGATTTTGATATATGGTTTGTATAGTATTAATTTTCACTTTCCATTACAGTATATCAGACACTCATTGTTAACTTCAACTAAATTATTGTGTCAGTTAACGCAGAAAGAATAAATTAATAGCACATTGGTAATTTGGATGTAAGGAGAACACTGGACAGCCAAACAAAGCATCTAAAGGGTGGGATTGTACATGATTTATTGTTTGGAAGGTAATGATGTACAGATCCAATTTCCAGGGTTGCTTATTGTGTATTCTGGGCACACAACCACACGCAGGGAATTACCCTGGGGAGAGAGGAAATCACCTGCCCAGAGGGCAGTTTTAAAACGCTGCTGCTTAGATTCCCTGTCGTATTTCTTCTAGTCAGAGAAAGTGTCGATTGCCATTCAGATCTGTCACAATCAATCACATTTATCAGTATTCACGCATCTTTTGTCTTTCGAGTTAATGGGTGTATATTAGTAAATGTAATTACTTTTTGAACTTATAAAAAAGGTATTTTGTAAGGCAATATGAACATTTGATCGAATTTAGATTAGAATAGTGGTGTGCATATTTCAACGTTGTCCATTAACTAATGAAAAGATCACTCTTGAGAAGGAATGGCAGAAAAAGTTTGTGTTTCTCCTAAAAGCAACTCGATAGCTGGATGGATTGCACAAAGGTGATCCTTGTGTGTTGTAGGCAATTGCATTCTAGCAGAGTGATTGATCCCATGCCTGTGGTAGATCAAGGGACAGGAAAGATAAGCAGTCTTTTTGCTTCTTTCGTTAATTGAGGTAAGAGCTTACTTATCCTTCAGATAGAATTTATTTATGCTCAGCAATGAATCTTTTATGTGTTTAAAAATATTCTTTTATCCACATTATAGGCTACATTGTTTTGTGCAGTAGTTGTGATATTCAATACCACACTATGATTTTAAGGGTTTTGCCATTCTCTTTGGCATCTGTTAGGACATCATGGAATAATTTCAGAATACTGTAGTTATTTTAGGAGTCACACAAGATGAAATAAAAACTATAATGACAAATATTACATCGTATAAATAAGTACTGCAAAGAACCTGGCTTATAGGCTGAATAAAGCACCATTTTCAATCATAAGACACCATTGGTAACTTTTAGTATTTGCTCTATTGACTGGGCTTTTGTTATATAAAACATTATGACTAGTTTATATTAGAGATGTTATTGCAGATTTTTCTTACTTTTTTAAGGTACCCTTATTCTTCATGGGGATTATTTAAATAGGAGAAAAAGTATATTGGAAATGAATGATCTATTCACTGGGGTGACACATGGGCAGACATAATAGCAGGAAATTTCCTCTCGAGCAGCAACGTCACAAGAAATGTGATTCAGAGCAGAGGGACCTCCAGTTACCCTCAAACTCAGACAGAACCTTCTGAGTTCAGAGGCTGGCTGAAAGCTCCTCTTCACCTCAGCGAGGCAGTCAGAGGTGGAAATCACCGGGAAATGAGAATATTTTTGCTGGCCCCCACCACAGGACCCTGCCAAGGGGGAGTGGCATTTTGCTACAGCAGCTTATAATTCCTATCTGGTCTTTCTTGGAACATAGGAATTGCTTGATGAAAAAGGACCTAGGTCCATCTAATTGGCCTTTAACATCCTGGTCGTCAAAAGATACGACAATAATGGAGAAGTTAACTTATAGCAATCAATCTCTATCAATTAGTCTACAACAGATCGAGGAATGACACCAGGAAAACCCCTAATGGTGGAGAACCTTTGGAACCGTAGGTCCAAAGTCACCTTTTCCTTTCATGCACCCTACACTTGGCATATTTCATGTCTTAAGTTAGTTTCCTGGACCAGCAAATGCTGCTGATGTTTATTGCATCGATTTGCCTGACAATCCATTATACCCACTAGGAGAGATTCCAGCCTTTGTAATGCTGGATGCCATTACTTGCTCTGAGTCTTACTATGACTGTGAAAGAAGGAAGATGTAATGTATGATGCTACTTCATTGTAATCTACTGCTTGTAATATTACCAGCCTTGTTTCAGCGAGCACTTCTGCAATCTACTGGAAATAATGCTAGCAGACAGATGTGGGTAAACAATGGAGAAGGACCTGGTGGAACAAGTCCCCAATAAGCTTTCCATCCCTGATGGCAAAAGATCCAGCCAATCTGCTGGATTGGCAACATAATAGCTACCCTAATAGGTCTACCATTGCTTTTCATACTGTATCACATTGCCTGGGAAATGGGATCCAACTTGAAGTTGATGGCAATGTCTACCTGGAGAATGCTCACCCCACCCAATTTCAAACTAGCAGCCAGGTACTTAGAAATGCTCTTCTCTTCAAATTAATTTTTTTAAATTTATAAACTTGGCTACTTTATGTCACCATGATGAAGGAATGTACACAAGTCATTTAACTATAAGTAAGTCAGGCAATAACCAGAAGAATAGATGCGATTCCACTGGCAGTCTTCATCCAGCCGCTGGCAAATTACAACAAGCAACAACATTAAAACAGTGACTACACTTCAAAAAGAACTTCTTTAGCTGTGAAGTGCTTTGGAAAAATCCTGAGGATGTCAAAGGTGCTACATAAATGCAAGTACTTTCTTTACTCTTAAAAGGTGCAATGGCCATTGCTGAATTATTCCCTGTAGTGCAACATTTCATGTTCGGGCAACGCTCTAGAATTATAGAATTTTACAGCACAGTAGGAAGCTTGGTCCATCGAGCCTGTGCCAGCTTTTTGGTAGAGCTATCCAATTAATCTCACTCCTTGCTCTTTCCTCAGCCCTGTATTTGTTTCCTGTGTAAAGACATATGTCTAACCTTTCACCATTCACCCTCTTGAATCGATAGCATATTCTATATTGTGCACACTGTGCCCAGGTCTATCTGTCTATCATCTAACACTGACCCTTGGGACACATCATTTCCAGATGTTCTCTCATCCCATTCTGGGTTTCTGTCCATGCTGCTACATTTCATCTGAAACCATGCATCAGAATTTTTGTACAAGGGACCTTCTCAAATGCCTTCAGAAAATTCATATGTGCTATATCGACTGCATTTCCTTTTATAGTTGATTTAAATGTTTTCTTCCAGCATCACGAAGAAAGAGTTTTGTTTATTCACTTCAAATTTTGGAGTTAAAGAAAAGCTGCTGCAAATCGGAAATAAAAATGGCAAATGCTGGAAATGGACAGTTGCCAACTGAAAGGGGAAGGAAAACTTTGTTTTGGACAGATTCTTTCATGAGAACGTGCTTGTATATTTGATAATGCAATTAAATAATTGTGTAAATTCAAGAGCATTAGTACATCTATCGTGGTGGTTTGAAGAACCAATCTTTGTTTATTCCTAAATTCTCAAGTATGGCCAGTTGATGGCTAACTTTAAAAAATTATTGTTCCATTGTACAAATGCACAGTGCCATTACAGCTAACTTCAATATTTGCTGCCATCATTGCAACTATTGAGTTTCTGGCACCTGTAATTGCAACCACGGGCAAGAACTTTTCGAAAAGGTAAGTGGTCCAGCCACCAGCACCAAAAGCGGGACCCGGCCCTACACAGGTGGACGCTGGGACCCTGGGCAGTATTTTACCAGTGGCGGCCAATTAAGAGGCAGCTGCCGGGACTGCAGTCCGTTTGAGAACAGCGGCCCACCTCCCAGAGCTGCTGGTCCAATCGGAGGGCCAGCAGCTCTGCAGCCTTGGCAGTGCCACCGATAAGAGGTGCCCGCTGCTGAGGATGTGGGAAGAAGGATAGGGTGCCCCTGTGCTGAGGCGCTCTCGAAACAAGGTAAGTTTTTTTCTTTACCCAGCCAGGGCCAGGCAGGTGGGGCCTGACGATTGGGAAGGGGGTGCACCCTCAAGCAGCAGCATTGTAACTGCAAGGGCAACCATTGTTGCTGGGGGACCCCTCTGTAGGCCATGGAGAAGGCTCTCCTGAAACCCCTCCCCCCTTGCCCCCCACCCTGGGTACCCATTGGAGACTGCCAGGCTTTACCTGGCGGTCTTCCCACTTGACGGCGGTCCTCCCGATGCCAGCAAAACGCCGGCAGGGGCGGGAAGGGGCCGCTAATTGGTCGCTTGTGTTCAGTCAGCAGGCAGACATGCCGTTGATGTTCCTGCCACAGGTAATATCCCCTGGTGGCCGGAAGACGTTGGGCTGCTCTCCCAGTGCCTTCTGCTGCCATTTTCTCAGCCCACCTGCCTCCCAACCTCTCTCAAGAGGGCTGGTAAAATCCAGCCCACAGTCTTTTACATTCTTAGGTGGTACATCTGCCTAATCACTGAGCTTAAAGGGATCTTATCTGCATTCCTTAATAATCTAATGGCTCTCAGATAGTGAGGTGCAGTTTACAGTCTGGATTCTCTGGTCTTGTGAGGCTTCTGGCTGTGATAATTGGGATAAAATAGGAACTTTGCCTGTTCCAGAAAATTTGGTGCCACAGAAGTTAAACATACGAACATACAAACTAGGAGCAGGAGTAGGCCCTTCGAGCCTTCTCTGCCATTCAACAAGTTCATGGCTGAACCAATTACTCCACATTTCCACCTACCCCCAATAACCTTCCACCCCTTTGCTTATCAAAAATATATCTACCTCTGCCTTAAAAATCTTCAGACTCTGCTTCCACCGCCTTTTGCGGAAGAGAGTTCCAAAGACTCACGATCCTCTGAGAGAAAAAATTTCTCCTCATCTCTGTCTTAAATCGGCGACCCCTAGTTCTAGATTCTTCTACAAGGGGAAACATTCTTTCCACATCTACCCTGTCAAGACCCCTCAGGATCTGAAACGTTTCAATCAAGTCACCTCTTACTCCTCTAAATTCCAGCGGATATAAGCCGAGCCTGTTTCCTTGTAAGCTAGCCCACCCATTCCAGGTATTAGTCTAGTAAACCTTCTCTGTACTGCCTCCAATGCATTTACATCCTTCCTCAAATAAGGAGACCAGTACTGTACACAGTTCTCCAGATGTGGTCTCGCCAATGCCCTATATAACTGAAGCATAACCTCCCTACATTTGTATTCAATTCCCCTCGCGATAAATGATAACATTCTATTAGCTTTCCTAATGACTTGCTGTACCTGCATACTAACCTTTTGCGATTCATGCACTAAGACCCCCAGATCCCTCTGCATCTCGAAGCTCTGCAATCTCTCACCATTTAGATAATATGCTTCTTTGTTATTCTTCCTGCCAAAGTGGACAATTTCACACTTTCTCATTATACTCCATTTGCCAGATCTTTGGCCACTCACTTAACCTCTCTATATCCCTTTGTAGCCTCCTTATGTCCTCTTCACAAGTTACTTTCCTACCTATCTTTGTGTCATCAGCAAATTTAGCAACCATACCTTCCGTCCCTTCATCTAAATGAATTTTTTATTCGAAATGAAAGAAAGCAGGAACGCCAGTGAGCAGTGAGCCAGTGGTCTTACCCTGGAGAAGTGTACTGCTTGTTGGCTGGACGTTAAGTGGCAAACATTGAGGAGCCCATCGTCCTTGCCCTCATCCACTGAACCAACAAAGGGGCTGTGTCATTGATTGACATGTCAAATTGGTTAGAAAGAGCATGATAATGAATTCTAAATCACACAGCTGGAGAGAGGAGATTCCAAATGATAAATGACTTGAGGGATTTAATTTACAGAGTATTCAGCAGTAGCCCTTAATACGCCTGCAGCTACAGCATTCTTACTGTCTTCCCCCGTTTCTTCAGAAAATCCCACAATTCTGAGGACATGGGCCGAATTCTATCATCGCACTGCGCTCTGCGGCAGCACGCTGTGAAGTCGGCTGCAATCCGGCATGGAAGCACCGCCACAGAGCCCCCGCGATATTATGCGTGGAGGCTCATTTAAATGGAGGGGGGGGAGTGGCCGCCCCCACTGATGTAAAGGGGGTGGCCACTGTGTCCCTGGCAACGGCGTCTGGCGTCACCGCGCAGGCACCAGCGCCATTTTGAAAGGGCTGCAAGGAGAAATTTAAATTTTTAAAAGTGCCGGTTCCATAAAAATTTAAATAAAGATTTGTCCACACCTGCAATCCCCTCTCCCACCCCACACCCCCCAATGCATTAATAGTTTTTTGGCCTATCCCCCCCAAAAGAAATTATTTAGCAGTAATGACCTTTCCCCCTTGAACTTTATTCCCTTTGACCCTAAACCCCTTCCCACCATCCCCACAGCCAATAAGGATTGTTTTTCCCACTCCTTCCACACCCCCTCCACCCCCCAGCCCTGACAATTTAACTTCTTTCCCCTCCTCCCCACCAGTGGCTCGCCTCGGAATTCCAGCAGCAGGTAAGTTCATTTGCATCTTAAGTAACCTCATTTCCATAGTTTAAGAAGGTCCTGCTGCCAATCGGCGGGGGGGGGGGGGGGGGGCCTCACTGAGGACTCTCCGCCACTGCTGATATCTGGTGAGGCCTTCTCAGCGTCGTGGGTCGTGGCAGGTCACTGCCGCATGCATTTTACGGACCTCCCTGCCACGATCCATGATGCCGAGGGGCTGATAAAATCCAGCCCTTGCACCAATTGATAATTAGATATTTTTAAATTACTCATCATTACAACATCAGTGAATTTGTAACTAACATTTAATTTTGGAAATTCTGCAGGTTTTTGATTTTGAATTGATCTCTCGATGACAACTGCAAATATTTCCACTAGTACTTACTGCTGAGATGGATGGCAACTATAGTTTTGCAACTCCCTGAAAGAATGTCTCATCTCAAGGATGGCATCTGGGACTGTGCAGTGCTCTCTCTATACCGCACTAAAGAGTCAGTCTAGGTCATCACAGCCAATCTCAAACTTGTCCGGCCATTCACGTTTCTAGCAAGGAACATTGGGAAGCTATCAGCAACAGGAAGGCTGACCAGTTTTCTCCCTGGGGCGGTGAAGCCAGTTGTGATGCTGTTGGAACTAGCGCACGCCACCAATAAGCTGAGTGTTGGCCAACATCACTACTGTCAGCACTGCCTCTAAAGGCAACACAATAGCTTGTTGTTGGAGGTAATCATACTTTTTGACTATGGGGAGCTGAAGCAGTCACTCACATGAAGACAGTTGTTTGCTGGTCTTTGTAGATTTCTCCACCAGTCATCTTTGGCAAAACATCACTGTTTGCAACATCAAAGCAGCTTTTGTACTGATGTTTTATTTAGGTTGGATTCTAGGACACTGGTCCAGAATCAATTGCTCATTGCAATTGCAGCACTAAATCCAGTTTCCCTATCCTAGTAGCAGGACCATAGACCCGTGAAAAATTGGGTCTGTGATTCTGCTGCCAGGATAAATGAGCTGGATTTAATAGTGTGAACAACAGGGAGTTAGCTCACAGACACTGGTTTCCTGAAATCCAACCTAAACAAGCAGCAGTATAAAAGGGCTTAAAACAGGTGCCTTTGGTACTGGAGAAATTTATCCATATAAAATGAGACACTTCCTACACTACTAAGAGGTGCAGAACCACTTCCTGAATTACAAATGTAACATTTGTTATGCTCAAAGCACGTAAAATGCAACAGTCACTTTGTATTTTAGGATAGATTGCATTGTTTAAAAAAAAAAGCCAGCTAATAGTGAGTGAATCTGCCAAGAGGAAAAATAAATTCATCAAACTGTGAGTGTGTGTGTGAGAAAGAGCTTGATTTTTGTTTAGTTGATAGCTATTTTCAAACTGGGTATGATTGTTTTGAAATGAATGCTTTCAGTAAAACAGGACTGGTAGGTTTATTGTACAGGAGACTATTTATTGAAAGTCCAAAAAGGCCATGGACCATTTGATCAGCATAGCAGCACTGAGTTGTAGGAGGCATGCCTGTAATTCTCCATGTACAAACTTCACTGATGTTAACCTGGTCATTGGGCGAAGTGCCAAGCAGAGGTATCCAATAAGGAGAGACGACAAAGCTGAGGATATGCCTTGCTTGGGCTGCCTGAGCTAAACTGCTCTTATATGTTGTCTACCGGATGGTTGCAACAAACTATAATGGTTATTGGCACATTTCCCACCTTGGTGTATTGTGCAGAGGGACCAGAAATAGGGGGTAAAGTGGTCTTTTTGAAAAAAAAAAGATAAAAATATAAACTAGACAAGTTAAGAAATGTTAGCTTAAAAGATTTGAATTGTTTCACAGTGAGATTCAGTCCAAAATGTTTCTTTGTGTTACTATACTGCAAAGTAAGGGCCATCTGTATACCAAATGTTATAGAGCTTGCTCAAATAATGCTGTCGGCTGTGATGAGGCCATTTCTTCCAGACTGCTGTAGATATTGAATCGTGGGTGAAATAATTTCCTGGTTTATTTTTGTAACGGCTTTTTCCAGCAAAAAAATGATTGGATAAAGATGCTTGAAAAAATACTAGCCAATAGCATTTTATAGCAGGGGTGCAGTCATAACGTTTAAGTTCAAGTAATGTCAAAGGAATCTGCTGTCGATTAATGGGCTCTCTGCCTGGAGGGAGTGGTTTGGCCCATTCTTTCAGTCATCAGTGGGAGGATAACTGGAACATGTACAGGGAGGACAGAGTTTGTGGAAAGTCTCTTACCTCGCTGTTTCAGAGAAGCACATGGTTACCATTGTCTCCCTGCCTGCCTTATGCAGTGTATAATAATTTTAAGGACATACCTAATTCAGAAGCATTTTTTGAACTTTAAAGAGGTTAATACAATTGTAAATAACTATTTTAGATACTATACCTCGCAATAAATTGAAATTAAGGTTGCCTATTACATGTGACGTTGTAACTGCACTCGGGGAGCTGCACAGATCAATATTTTTTTTAAAGCATTCAATTTGTTTGGGTAAGAAAAATGTTGAACTAATCTCTAATTAAATTTCGGTTATCTTTATATCAGCACTGTAGCAATGCAGCATATAGTTAATGTAATTTCATTTTCTCTAACATCCACAGATTGATTTTTATCCTGTTTTATAATGTACATATTTCCATGTCCCTGAACAGTGCTTTGACTGGTTGACATCTTTTAATCAGTTTTCCTGACATTTCTAGAATACAATAAACAGATTTTCAGCTACTGTCATGTTTTTCTCGGTGAGCAGCATGATTGTATGTACGCTTTTCTCTCTTCTGCTTTTATACATGCACTTATCACTCCCAGACCTGATTACCCCCAATTAATTCCATACTGGCTTCCCATCTTCCACACTCCACAATTTCCAGCTTATTCATAAGTTTGCTGTTCATCTCCTACCCTGCACGAAGACATACTTACCCATCACCCATACTGTCACAGACCCAAAGTCTCAAATTTAACATTCTTGTCCTTGTCTTTAAATCTATCCTTGCCTTTGTTCTCCCTTTCTCCATAACCCCCTCCCCCGAACTCTCCATTTCTTTGACTCTGACTTCTTGTACTTCACTCACAATGGGCAGCTATGCCTTCAGCCAATTAGGCCCCTCTTTAAAGCCCTCCACATCACTCTGCACACATAGATGTAGACAGGCAGTCTCCTTCACAGGATTTATTTTGAGGGTATTCCAGGTTCTTACCTCCAGAAAACACATGCATTATAAAGGCAGTAATGTGGGGGATAGTATGGTTCCTCCGAATAGGGAAGCATAGTGGGAAAACATTCGTGATCCTGTAGGACATTAAAGCCTGGAAGTCATTGAGCTGCTTGAATGGAAGGCATTAAAAGTATTTGTGACACTGGAGATATTTTTCAAATTTAAGTTAATTTCAGCGAAGTGATGGAATTTCATTGTTCCTGTGTTTTGAGAGAGAGGATGATGAGGACATGGAGGAAGAGCCTCCAGAATCATGTATATAGATTAAATTCAACCTGTAGCTGCTGATGCTATTGGTTCTAGATAATTTTCCCACAGGCGGGTTCTAAGAAGGCTGCGGTCTCGCCTGATACAGTGGGCTGAATTTTAACCTAAATAAACAAGCGGATTTGGGTCGGGGGAAGGGGGGCTGGTGGTTAAAGGCTCAAATCTGTTTCCCGACTCATATTGGCCCTAACCTGCCCATTTCCAGCTTTAACTGAGGTGGCAAGTTGGGCAGGCAGCCAACTTGCTCCAAGGAGGCGGGCTAGAACTTTAAATATGATAATGAGTCTGTGAGCTTCATTTGCAGTTTTTGACTTTAATTACTATCTCGCAAGTTTCCTGAGCATCAGGTAACCTGGCAGCTTCATTAAGGACTTGGTGGACTCAGTAGGTAAGTGCATTTGCATCTACCTCCCTTGATCCAGGTGCCTGCCTGTGAAGCCTCTGTGATCGGGCCCCCGGCCACACCGCCCCAGAAATGTCTGATCCCACCAGGAAGCCTCAGACCTCCTACCAGAATCGATCGGCCATGCCCACATCCCCACCACAGACTTAAACAAAAGCAAAATAGTGTGGATGCTGGAAATCTGAGATCAAAACAGAAAGTGCTGGAATTACTCAACAGGGCTGGCAGCAGTAGTGGAGAGAGAAACAGCTAATGTTTCAGGTCTGTGACCTTTCATCAGAGCTGGCAAAGGTTAGAAATGTAATAGGCTTTGAGCAAGTGAAAAGCTGGAGGGGGAAGAAGAACAAAAGGGAAAGTATGTAATTGGGCAGAAGGCAGGAGCAATTAAATGACAAAGATGTCATGGAACAAAGGCAAAGGGAGTGCTAATAGTTGTATGAAACGACAAAGCATTAGTCCAGAGAGAGTGTTAATGGCAGAATAATGAACAGCTCTGTCCAAAAGCAAATACCTGAAAAACAAGTTTGAGACAGGCTGATGGTAAAAAATGGAATAAAATAAAGAAAGTCATGCTCTGAAATTGTTGAACTCAATGTTGAGTCCAGAAGGCTGTAGTGTGCCTAATCAGAAGATGTGGGTGCTGTTCCTCGAGCTTGTGTTGAAGTTCACTGGAACACTGCAGCAGGCTGAGGACAGAAATGTTGGCATGAGAGCAGGGTGGTGAATTGAAGTGGCAAACAACCGGAAGCTCAAGGTCATGCTTGTGGACTGAGTGGAGGTATTCCACAAAGCGGTCACCTAACCTGCGTTTGGTCTCACCAATGTAGAGGTGATCGAATTGTGAGCAGCAAATACAGCATACTAAATTGAAAGAAGTACAAGTAAATCGCTGCTTCACCTGGAAGGACTGTTTGGAGCCTTGGATAGTGAGGCGAGTGGAGGTAAAAGGGCAGGTATTACACCTCCTGCGATTGTGTGGGAAGGGGATGAGGTGTTGGGGTGATGGCGGAATGGACCAGGGTGACGCAGAGGGAATGATCCCTTTGGAATGCTGACAGGGGAAGGGAGGGAAAGATCTATTTGGTAGTGGCATCACGCTGGAGGTGCTGGAAATGGCGGAGGATGATCCTTTGGATGTTTAGGCTGGTGGGGTGGAAAGTGAGGACGAGGGGAACCCTGTCACGGTTATGGGAGGGTGGGGAGGGGGTGAGAGCAGACGTGTGGGAAATGGGTTGAACACGGTTGACAGCCCTGTCAACCACAGTGGAGGGAGAATCCTCGGTTCAGTAAATAGTGAGACACGTCAAAAGTGCTGTTTTGGAAGATAGAATCATTAGAACAGATGCGTGGGAGATAGAGAAACTGGGAGAATGGAATGGAGTTCTTACAGGGGACAGGGTGTGAGTAAGTGTAGTTGAGACTTACTGCCACAGACGTACTTGGTGCTATAGCTATCATTAATCGGCTCTCTGTCTGTCTGGAGGACAGTCTCCGCAGTGTGTGGGGGAATCCTGAATTGAGGGTTCCCTCTGACTTTCTAACCAACTTGCTCCCTTGACACTTAGAAAAAAATGAAGAATGAAGTTAGAAGTTTTTTTTTATTTGCACTGAGAGAATGGTTTAGCATCAGTGACTATTGAGACAGAGACTAATAATATCATCAAAAAGTCAATCGGATAAGTAATTGAAAACAGAATGTAAAAGGTACTGAGAAAGGACAGGAATTAGAATAAACAGCTCCAGCTGAAGAGCAAGCACCAGCACAGACACAGCAGCTGCAAGGTCTCCCTGTTGAGAAAACAATGAGGATTGAGAGACTATCTCGATATCTCTCACTGAGTGAAGGAGGTTGAGAGAGATTTAGAAATTGGGGAGCTTGAATGGGAGGGCGATTTGAGAGTGAGAGAAGGGGTTGAAACCAGGGGGCATAGATTTAAGGTAAGGACAAGAGGTTTAGAGGGGATTTGAGGAAAAAAATATTCACTGAGAGGGTGGTTGGAATCTGGAATGCACTGCCCGAAGGGGTGGTAGAGGCAGGAACCCTCACAACATTTAAGAAGTATTTAGATGATCACTTGAAAAGCCATAGCATACAAGGCTACAGGCCAAGTGCTGGAAAATGGGATTAGAATAGTTAGGTACTTGATGGCTGGCACGGACATGATGGGCCAAAGGGCCTGTTTCTGTGCTGTATGACAATGACTCTATAGTGATTAAAAAAGTGAGGAACAGATAAAGTGAGAGGGCGCATTGCTAGACTGATTGAGGATTGAGAGAGGGGAAGGGGATTGAAAGGCAGTTTGAGAGAGGGCTTTCTTGGAGATATAGGGAAATGCAGAAAGATAGTGGGGGCAATTTAAGCAGTCCACAACGCCAGATTTGGTGGTGTGCCAGGTGATATAATTAGGTGGGAGGTGTTTTTTCGTATTTCCGATGGTGGGATATTTTACAGGAATTAAATTGGTGGCAGGTTTGTGACGTTGTGAGGTTCCCCCAGTGCAGTGGTGGATTGCAGCTTTGCATTCGTTTCAATAACATGAATAATTATTACCCGACACGTAGTTACAGTTTAGTCCTAGCTGCCAGATTGTGGAAGGCGAGTGATATTTCTGTGCCACCCGGTTCACGAATATTTCAACATGGCGTGCAACAGTCAGATTTGTGCAGCTGAGTCTCAGGACTGTGCTGTTCTCTCTTCAACTCAGCCACTAAACTAACACCAGCAATGGAATGGATGTTTGCTTCCAGGCTCGGCACCAGCAAGGGTGAATCATCTCAGGGGATGGCAGCGGTGACTGAGTGGAGGAGCAGGGCAGGGTAGTCAGGGAGGGAAGGGTAGGGCAAACGGGTGCATGGAGGAGTAGGGGAGGGTAGTCAAGGAGGGAAGGGTGGGGTTAATCGGGTGCATGGAGGAGCAGGAGAGGGTAGTCAGGGAGGGAAGGGTGGGGTTGATCGGGTGCATGGAGGAGCAGGAGAGGGTAGTCAGGGAGGGAAGGGTGGGGTTGATCGGGTGCATGGAGGAGCAGGGGAGGGTGGAATGGAGTGTCCAGATTGTTGAATGGTTGATGTTGATGGTGAAGATGCATTTTGTTGGCTGTGGGGGTGATGGGTGGATTAGATCAGTACAGTGTGAAGATATTTGGCAAGGGGCTAAAGGGAGGGATGAATGCTGTCAAAGTCAGAGAGCTGTGGGGCAAATTGAGGGTATTAGCTAGCAGGGGGAATGGTCACAGTCAATGGGGGTAAATGGATTCTGTAGAGGGGAAGGTCAAGACTAATGGGTGGGTGTTCGACAGCTCCATATGGAGGGGAACGGGACTTGGCAACAATGGTCAGTTTGATGTGAGGAGGTTCAAGGGTAAGAATTGGCATGTTGGTAGTAACGGGATTGGGAACAGTGGGGAGGGATGGCACGAATACATTGATGATTACTCAGTAATGGGGGGGAAAGTTCAATGGTAACAGAGGGAAGGATAACGGTAACATTGGGTGAGTCAAGGGTGATGGGTTCAAGTTGGAAGGTTGCAGGAGGAGGTTGGAAGTGGATAGAATTTCCCTGAATTCCACCTGCACCATTTTCCCCAACGATAATGGAAACCATGTGGACACTCAAGGATTGCAAGGAGAGTGGGGGCAGGTAAACGACAGTGGGTGTGTCTTCTAACTGGCTGCAATTTGAAGGCAGATATAAGGGAACTGTTCATTACCTCGATGTTTCAGCTCACTAGCAACAGAGGGCTGAATCGCCACACTCTGCTTACTTATTGTTCAGCAAAGTCACAGTGACATGGGTCTCATACACCCAATTTGTCTAGTACCATGGGAAGAACAAAGAGAGAGACTAAGGAGGGCTCTTTTCCCTCAACTCATGATGCCTGAGTGCCAGTAACCAGCAGAACAGGAAGATGAGGATGCTCCGAATGATAACATCCCGGAACGGCCTTATTGAAGATGGGCACAGGCACATCATCACATCCTCAGGACAAGGACAAATTACCTTCAAATGTGAGAGAGGCAATGCCAGAGACATCTAAGGATGTCACATGAAATGGTCACAGAAATTTGTCGGATCCTGCAGCATGACCTGCAGCTGCCCGGCTTCAGTGGGAATCCCATGCTAGTTGCCCTCAAGGTGACTGCTGAACTGTTTTTTCTCCAGCTGCTCCTTCCAGAGATCCACTAGTGACATTTTGTGGCATCTCGCAGTCTGAGACCCACAGGTGCATCAAAGAGGTGACCAATGCCCATTTTCAATGCACCATTGTTTTCATCTACTTACCTGTAAACAAGGACAGCCAAGCAGCTTGGTCTGCGGCACTATTGCTGGCTTCCTTAGAGTGCAAAAAGTGATCGACTGTACTCGTGTGGCCATTAGAGTTCATGGGACCAGTCTGCTGTCTTTGTCAATTGCAAAGACTTCCACTCTTTAGACATACAGGTGGTTTGTGACCACAGGAGAAGAATCATGCATGTTTGTGCATGTTTCCAAGGGAGCTGTCATGACTCATACATTTTGAGGAACTCCCAGCTGCCAGCAGTTTTTGAGGAACCAGCCGAAGTGGACAGATGAATCCTGGATGACGAGGGTTACCCCCATTGTACATGGTTGATGACATCAGTATGTCATCCCAAAGTGCTGCTGAAGAGAGGTACAATGTTGCTCACACATCCACCAGAGCCATCATTGAACACATCATTGACATGCTGAAAATGTGATTCTATTGCCTTGACTGGTCTGGAGGGACTCTTCAGTACATGCCTCAGAGAGTGTCACAAATAATCGTCATCTACTGTGACTTGCACAACCTTACAATTATATGCAGCAAAATTCTGCAGGCGGAGGAACAGGATGAAGACCAGTCCTCCTCAGGTGAGGATGACTATGAAGAGGGTGAGGGGAATGACAACAATGACAATGATGCCAGCATCGATATGAGGGACATGGAGAGACATGCAAGGGACATCAGGGAGAACCTCACTTATGCACATTTCAGCCAACAATAAGCCACATCATCAAGGAATGATGGGAGCAGAAACATAACAATTCCCCACAGAAATTCCCTTTGGCATGAGGTCTTATTCATCACTGCAATTGTAATGAAGAGTTGCTGCACTTTCATGTGATTGGTATTTGAAATCATCCCTGGGCTACGATGAATCTAACTACAAACCACTGCAAGCAGTGTTAAGTTATGACTGTAGAAAACAAAAGTAAGTTATGACAGTATTGGGAAAAAGTTATTAATCATCAATAGGAAAGCAGCCATCATTGAAGAATGAAGGCTCAAATTCCATTGAGATATGGACACTGGACATTTCCTGAGCTGCTTTGCAAACATCACTGCGTTCCTGCCATAGGCCTCCAAAAAACATCTTTGTATCCATCTGTAACCAAGCAAAACATTACTGAGAATAGATCAAATTTTGCATGAAATAAAAATGCCTTAATAAATCTTTACAATAGCGACAATTTCTACATTTCCCGAGCCACCTTTGTGATCAAAACTCTTTGTATTTCCTTTTTTTACCACTATGTCTTAGTGCTACCCCGACATTAGCAGCTGAGGTGGAGGCAGTCTGCTCAGTGCACTGTCCTGTTGCTGTGAATGGCCATGGCGGGTATCCTCTGGAGGAATGGGACCTTGATGGCTCCATCCTCCTGGGGGTCTGCAGCAATGGTGCTTGAGTATTCCCCGTATGCTCACCTGCTGGAGGTAAGGGGGGCAATGTCAGGGGGGCGGGGTGGGAGGGAGAGGATGAGGCTCCACTTTCCCTGGGGGTGTCCTGAGAGGAAGGCCCCGGGGAAGCTGGCACACCCTCCTCCTCCAAGTGTGAGAACAATGGCACCAGCCTGTCTCTCTGAGGGGAAGGAGCACCTGGAGGGAGGTCCAGGTTCCTTGGGCCTCCGCGCCCCCCCCCCCACTCTCCGTTTAGACTCTGCTGCATGAAGCCCAAGGCAACAGCGATGGAGTGCAGGTCAGATTGCATATGGCTCAAGTGGTCAACCAGACTCACCACAGAGCTCACCAGACTGTCTACTGAGGAAGCCATATGGTCAAATGCCTGGGACATGGCATATGTCATAGCCTGTATGGACTCCTCCATGGCACATGCAAAGCAACACATGACCTCAGGCATCTCTGACACTTTTCCACGTGGCTTTGCTGCACATCCAGCAGACTTCTCGTAGCAACAAATGGAGGATCATCATGAACATGGGGCTGAGTAGGGGCCTGGTCCCCAGCAGTCCTCCAATTGTCAGGTGACCTGGCTGGCACATGCTCCCTCAGCTGCTGGGACATGTCTGTGTCGTGACCACCAGCTTGTGACCCAGAGTCTAATCTTACACCCCTTGCGGACTGTGTGGATGTATCTGTGCAGGTGGAGGTGGAAGAAGAGGCATGTGACGGTGCACCGTCTGGGGCATTGGCTTCTTCTTCCTCCCCAGAGGCAGATTCTTGGGCCATGTGGTGTTCTGTGACTCGAGTGCAGGCACCTGCAGTGAAGACACAAACAGAGGCACTTTAAACATGTGTTTCACATGAGTTCATACAATTTCCTTCAATTTCCACATATGGCTGCAAGAGTGGAGATGACACTTCATCCTTATGCCTTGTGGTTCCTGCCTCACCATCTCCACTCTCCCTGCTTTCCTGCTGTTACGACCAGGTGAGACAGGGGTCTAGGGGTCCCCTCTTAGCCTTTTCCTGGTTTGGCTGTAACAGGGTTTAATTTTTAAAACACCAAGCTTTAGCTTCCCCTTAGTGAGTCCTTGCTCACTACTTTCTCATTGTAATGGCAAATAAATCAACCAGACAGGTTTTCTCAGATTTAAACAAGAAAGGTGTAAGTTTATTAACCGTAAAACTCTAATTTGATTAAAACTACTAGAAATACGCAATGCGACCTTGCTAGCATGCATATGTGATAAACACATATGCAAATAGAGACAGAAAAGGAGAAAAAAAATCAAAAAAGAAAAGGTTTGAAGCTATAGCTGGATTTCGGTTACTGGCTTTGGGTTTGAAGTTAAGTCTTGTAGTTTTCGTTGGAGCCCAGTGCACACTTTCAAACTTGTTTCGATGGTCTTCTGTCTTGAGGCTTGATTTACTTCTGTGGGTCCCTGGAACTTTGTGTGAGAGAGAGAGAGAGAGAGAGAGAAACAGGGAGAGACTTTCATTCTCTGTTGTCTTCAAATTCCAGTCTCTTTCCTTTCTATGTGGCACAATTCAAACAACCCCCAGGTTGCCAGCAGGTTAGTGATGTGACTAGCTCCTTATTTAGAACAACTCTGGCAAGGTTTGTGGATTTCCCCCAAGCTTAGCAGACACTCTCAGTTTGGGGGGGGGGGGGGGGGGAATGGAGGGGATGAAATGCTGGCTCTTAAACATTCAATATCTCTTGATCCAAAATCCATCTGGCTAATTGAATCAGGGAGGCAGTCCATTGTTTTCTTCAGGCAACTGTCTTTTAGAATGCAGATGTGCAGCTATGTTTCCAGCCACTGTCCTCTAGAACGCAAATGTGCAGCCATGTTTTCAGCCACTGTTGTGGTCTTTTTTAAACAAGTTATTTCAAGTCAAAAATAATATTCCATATGACAAAATTAATATGTCTTATTTTGGCAGATGTGGTTTCTCTCGCGACCTCTGATGTCTCCTCCTCAGCTGTAGTCAGCAGTCTTATGTCAGGGACCCCCTCTCCCTTTCTACCATGCTCACACTGGTTGTGGCTTCCTTTATCCCACAGCAGACAGTGCAGATTTAATGACATGGCAAATGATGCATTACAACCATTGCATACATGCATCAACGTCACTCATTCGGAATTGCCTTTGGCATGCCACATTCAATCACATAAACAATGCCAATCTTTGTCATTTAGTGAATGGCACCAAAGCGGCTCATGCATTCCATTGCATTCCTTGTGTACCCTCTGCCTTAAAGACACGGAGCCATGGAAGAAGACAATGGAGTTGCTTTGCCAGGATCACTTACCCTTGCCGATCTGAGCAAGTCATTGATGTGCTTGCAGCACTGCACCCAGGTTCCAAGAGTTACCCCACGGTTCGAGACCTCCTCTGCTACCTCCATCCAGGCTGCCTTGGTGAGGCGGGAGGGTCTTCACAATCCATCTGCAGGGAAGAGGACCTCCCACCTTTCCCTGATAGTCTGGAGGAGAACCTGCAGGGAGGCATCACTGAACCGTGGGGCGGGACGCTGCCTGCTGCCTGCCAGGTGATTTATTTTGGCATTAGGGAAAATAAATGATATGAAGTTGTTGGTGTCTTTCACAAAATAAGGAAGGCAAAAACATTTTGATTTAAGTAAAAGCTTCAATTGCTGATCCTTGTGGCTGCAAACACAGAATGTTTTATATTTGTGGTGATCATGGTGCTTGGGGCAGTGACGGCGGGTTCCACCCATCAATAGCCGCCCCGGCCGCATGATCCTGTGTGTCCCCCGTGCCCATCATCGCATGGCTAATTTACATACAAAATCGTGTGGGAAACGAGATTTGCGGCAGAAGTGGAAGTGACGACAACTTCGGGTCTCACCGTCGGGAATGTCCCGACACTCAAGATTTTACCCAGTGAGTTGAGAGAGCCAGCAAGGGGCTTGGCTGAGAGAGGGAGCGAGGAGTTTGAGCAGGTATAGAGAGCGTAATTGAGAGGTGTGGAGATGAGGGGGAGTTGAGAGATATTGGTGAGAGTGAAAAGTCGGGGTTGAGAGGATGGAAAGGTGGTTGAAGCAGCGGAGGTTTGAGTGAGAAGGGGTGAAAGAGAGAGAGAGAAGGTGAGGAGTTGAGAGATGGTTGCGAGAAAGAGATAGGGGTACGTTAGATAGAAAAGAGTTTAAATAGGGTTAAAAAAAAGAAAGGTTGTGAGAGTACAAGAAAACTAGTTGAAGGAGATATTGAGGGAAATAGGGGGAGGTTGAAAGAGAGTAGTGAGAATGTAATTAGCCACGAAATGCAGTTTTTAGTATAAATGTAGAATTACGATTTTATATTGGAAATATCATAACAACAGAATGTATGACTTTAAAATGTTCCCTCCAACCCCACTTCACCTGAACACTACTCTTAGCATTGACTCTGTGAAAGTGAATTTCCTTGGGGGCTCTCCTGATCGTCTGTTGTAATTTTGGCAGAAGAGCCATGGAACCTCCAAAAAATGGCAGACTATCAGAAGAATCCCCGAGAAAATGAATGCCCACTCTTGTGTGCAACAAAATATTGTGTCTGTGCATACTTCCCAATGTTACGTGTTACACTTGTCAACTTTCTCCATTATAAACACTTATGGACACATTTATAATGGAAATTGGCTTTGTAAACTTGTCTTGCTGTAACTATTCTCCCAATCAATGGTTGTATCAGAGCGCCTCAGATTCACATCCCTCACCTCCTCGGCCTGTACTGCAGAAAAACTCTTCTGCTTCTAATCAAGGGGTATGTCTTGTAATCAAGGGGTATGGCAAGCGGGCGGGAAAGTGGAGATGAATCCTAAGGTCAGCCATGATTGTTTTGAATGGCGGAGCAGGCTCGATGGGCCATATGGTCTACTCCTGCTCCTTTTTCTTGTTTGCTTGTGTTCTCCAACAAACTACTTTGCAAAATGCTGTAAGTTTGCTAATTAACTATAAATAACCTAAAACATTCATACTAAAATAAATGTAAAATGCATGGGTTAAATTTTTGTCCTCACCACTGGTCGGGTGGAGGTGGTGGAAGAGAAGGAGGGTAATCAGATGGAGTGGATTGCCTGTCTGTTGGAGAATTTGAATGAAAATCAGATGGGTTCTGTAACATGTGGGCTACCCGTTCCAGATGACTGGCCATGCTGTAAATTTTGACCTGTATCTTTAAAATGGGGTCTGAATTACATCTGTGAATCCTGGTCCAACTCTCCCACCTGAAGGCTACAGTTGGTCTTGACTGGTGTGTAAAATGGATGGGATCAATTAGCTTCGATATAAATGGGTCTTTTAATTTACCCTGACGGGAATATTTCAGGTTAACTGTACAGGATTTCATTTTTTTCTCTCTAAGCATGTATTTCCCTTTTTACTATGTTTTTTGTTCTGTAGATATTGTGTTGCCATTTTTCGCCATCCTCCTCTTCTGATTGGTACTGACTATTTCTGAGATGTGTTTCTACCAGTGCTCCTCAGCACCTCAGCTAAGTGGCTGTTCTCCCTGTGTGTGTCCAAACAGTGAAACCCAGATTTTTCACTTTGGCAAAAATACGGGAAAAATAATGGAGCTTGATTCACACCTCTCCACTGAGATATGGACAGCCAGATGAGAGTGAGGTTCTGCCAGTCACCTGCTGGAGTTATGGCAGGAGAGCAGCAGAATGCTTGTGGAACTTTTAGGCGATGATAAATGTAGGATCCATATTATTTATCAACTGGGTTGGGATGATACATTCGATGATTAGTTCATGTATTTGCACCAATGGCAGTATTTCTGAGATGGAAATAAATAAGTATATTAAAATATCTGCACTTTGTAGACACAGCTTTGGCTGTAGTGTGAACGTGACATTGAAGCCAACGTGGCAGCTAAGTTTTCACAGTCGGCTGGTTCCCAGCTTGTCAGGGTCTGGGCCAGCTTGAAATCTTGAAAGCTGAGCTGCTAATGATTGTGTAACCCGGAAGTAAACATGATGGTTTGAATTTCAGTTACATTGCAACAATGTTGGATCAATTTGTTAATAGCTGCAGGCGGGTCTGTAGTGGAGGAAGGAGGTGGGAGTTATACAAAGAGAACCAGCAAGTTAATTGCCTGCTGTTTCAGGGTATCATTGTACTGTTTAATGAGCCTATACCTAACAAGAGTGGAAAATAAGCAGTAGCTAAAGCTAAATGTGTTGCAATTGCAATTATTCAGCCTGAGGGTTTCGGCAACATCTGAGATGGAGATTCTGGATAGAATATGTCATTAAAACTTGTCATAGAATGCCAGTGCCCAGCGACATTTTATAGTGCATGAATTTTCTTCTTTCCTGAAATAATACATTCCGTTCATACTTAGCTGCAAATGTTTTCTGAGTCACGTCTCTGATTTTTTTTGTTTCAGATTGTAACTACAGAAGTGCAATTATATTTTGTCTTCATTCAGATCTATAGAATTAGCAGCTGGCTGTACTTGTGTTGTACAGGGATGGATTGCAATAGGTTAGAAATCAGTAATCCAGTTGAACGGTTGTATTTAGAATTGCTAGTCATCTGATGCAGTGGGAGTAATTTTTCAGTGATCGTTGAGGTCCCCAACCCTCCCAAATGGCCAACTGGTCTCCTGAATACTGCTGCTGTCAACTTGTGAGAAATGGTCCTTTTAGACAAGGTTTGTGCATTTAGGGCTGGTGGGGATCCTGACACGGGGCCTAAAAAGTAAGGTGAAACTTGCCTCTGCCCTTTGCAGAATCTCCACCCCCAGCTCTATTTAACGGCGCTCGGCTGTGGACCCATCTCTTTAAGCACGGGGATCCCGCCTTCCAAACCTGCTGGCCAATCAGAGGGTCAGCAGCTCAGCACCACCTGGAGCAGTGGCCACAAACGGTACTACAAGAAGCCTGGGTCCAGGCCCATCGCTGGAGCTCCAGATTCCAGATCATTGAATGTGTAAGAAAGCCAGCATTCCAGGGTGTCTGATAAGATGGAAAATCCACAAATACAGGAGTTTGTTAGAACAGCTAGGGTTGTGTTCCTTAGAACAGAGAAGGCTGAGGCGGGGGGAC
Organism: Heterodontus francisci; assembly: GCF_036365525.1. Taxonomy (NCBI): domain Eukaryota; kingdom Metazoa; phylum Chordata; class Chondrichthyes; order Heterodontiformes; family Heterodontidae; genus Heterodontus; species Heterodontus francisci. The sequence goes on along the minus strand of NC_090371.1, from coordinate 201,222,865 downwards.
ATGATTGAGATAAACAAAATTATGAGGGGCATTGATAGGTTAGATAGGAAGAAACTTTTTCCCTTAGCAGAGGAGTCAATAACCAGGGGACATATATTTAAGGTCAGGGGCAGGAGGTTTAGAAGGGATTTGAGGAAAACTTTTTTATTTTATTTATTTATTTTTTAGAGATACAGCACTGAAACAGGCCCTTCGGCCCACCGAGTCTGTGCCGACCAACAACCACCCATTTATACTAACCCTACAGTAATCCCATATTCCCTACCACCTACCTACACTAGGGGCAATTTACAATGGCCAATTTACCTATCACCTGCAAGTCTTTGGCGGTGGGAGGAAACCGGAGCACCCGGCGAAAACCCACGCAGTCACAGGGAGAACTTGCAAACTCCGCACAGACAGTACCCAGAATTGAACCCGGGTCCCTGGAACTGTGAGGCTGCGGTGCTAACCACTGCGCCACTGTGCCGCCAGAGGGTGGTTGGAATCTGGAACGCGCTGCCTAAAGAGGTGGTAGAGGCAGGAACCCTCACAACATTTAAGAAGTAGTTAGATGAGCACTTGAAACGCCATAGCATACAAGGCTACGGGCCAAGTGCTGGAAAATGGGATTAGAATAGTTAGGTGTTTGATGGCCGGCACAGACACAATGGGCTGAAGGGCCTGTTTCTGTGCTGTATAACTCTAGGACTCTATAAGCGTGGTGGGGTTGCCAGGGCCTGCTGACATGGGGGGGGTGGGCGGTGGTCATTGGAGGTGGGGTGTTCACGGAGGGTGGCCTTTTCCCACGGAGGAGGCCCCCCAAGTCCACAGGGAGGCTGTCTTGTATGTGGCGGAGACTCTTTCCCCCGCCCCCCCCTCCATCCCTGCAGTTGGTTGAATACGAGTGGCAGCAGGAAGTGGCTTAAGTGGCTTATAATTGGCCTCTGACCAGGAAGACCGTCTTTGGCTTTTCTCACTCCCAATGCATGACGATGGGCAGGCGACGGACATTCCCATCCACTGCCTTCCTTTGCTTGTGGTTTGTAAAATAAATGAGCCTCTTGATTTGTATTTGCTCTTGTCTCACTAAAGTCTTAATGAGTCTGCCATTCAAAAAAATCAGAGAAGCGCATGTGGCAGCACATGCAGAATTACTGTACCCTTTTGATATAACAATGGGTTTCGACACTTGCCTCCAAACTGCACTCAGGTAAACTCCTGATAAGAAGGCATGTGGGATCTGCTTATAGTAGACCAATGGTGATTCACTCAGGAAAATAAATAGTGCAGACCTAAAAATTGTAGCAGTGGCCCATCCTCTGATGGTCTTGTAGAAATCCTGTGACACAATCTGGGAGAGTTTATGAGCTTGTATGGTGTCAGATGGTTAGTTACTTGTTGACTATGGATGTCGAAAGGTTGCATCCTTAGCTTAATTTGATCACCAGTGAAATGGATGCACACAGAGGTTGTGGAACACATTTCTTCACCACAGTACATGCCTGCCTGTTGCAGCCAAATTGCTCACATTCAACCACCTTTTCATCAAAATAAGAGATACCTGTGGCCCGATTTTGTCTGGAATATTTCAGTCACTTAGGGGTGACAGAAGTAGGAGTCAATTTATCCACGCCTTTTGAGATTTTGACTGGAAATGGCATAGGTGCTAACAGTATTATCGACAAGCAACTTAGAAGAGGTTAGGATGACACAGCGCAGTTGGCTGCAGAAGTTGCTGATGGAGTGGCACGAGATTCAGGGCTTCTGTCACCTGAACAATATAAAAGGGAGGGGTTACGCTTCCAACAGTGAGCTTGTCATGTTATCTGCATGCACTCTGGTGGTATGTATGGCAATGGCAAATATATATTTTTAGGGATCTGACTGTCCATTGAGGACCAGTATTATTTTAGGGATTTAACTGTGTAAGGATGCTTAGGCAGTACCAGTCAATGGGGGATCTGGAGGAGTTGCAGATAGTCAATCACACCTGAGGGTTTGGGGAAAGGCAGAGAGAAAGCCCATTGCTTCATTTCACAGTCTGAATTTAAAAAGACACTTTATCCAGGGAGCATGTTCCAGCTGCAGGGGATTCCAAAAAAGCAGGAAGAGAAACCTTGATGAAGATTTCTGCTGTCCTCTGTGACTTCATGTTTGTTTAATTATTTTCAATTCTTTTGTTAAAACAAAACAAATATTTGGTTGTGGATCTTTCGGATGAATTGATGGCCTCAGAACGTTAGTCACCTCTGTCTTCAAATGGTGGCTTAGTGTGTGTGTGTGTGCCCAAGATTTCAAAACATTTCATGCAAATGTTATGGTTATATTGGCAGCCAGGTCCTTATCCTGAGAACTCATAAAATAGTAACAGGTGTTCAAAGTGGATAAACAGCACAAATTATAGGGAAACACTCTTTAATTAATTGGAATTAAAAGAATGCTGGACTCGACTTGATTCTGTTGGAGATTAATAAAATAGTGATCTGCTCAGGTTATAGAGTTATACAGCACAGAAACAGGCCCTTCGGCCCATCGTGTCTGTGCTGGCCATCAAACACCTAACTATTCTAATCCCATTTTCCAGCACTTGGCCCGTAGCCTTGTATGCTATGGCATTTCAAGTGCTCATCTGGATACTTCTTAAATGTTGTGAGGGTTCCTGCCTCTACCACCCCTTCAGGCAGTGCGTTCCAGATTCCAACCACCCACTGGGTGAAAAAAGTTTTCCTCAAATCCCCTCTAAACCTTACCTTAAACTTATACCCCCTGGTTATTGACCCCTCTGCTAAGGGAAAAAGTTTCTTCCTATCTACCCTATCTATGCTCCTCATAATTTTGTATACCTCAATCAGGTCCCCCTTCAGCCTTCTCTGCTCTAAGGAAAACAACCCTAGCCTTTTCAGTCTCTCTTCATAGCAGATATGCTCCAGCCCAGGCAACATCCTGGTGAATCTCCTCTGCACCCTCTCCAGTGCAATCACATCCTTCCTATAGTGTGGCGACCAGAACAGTACACAGTACTCCAGCTGTGGACTAACTAGCGTTTTATACAGCTCCATAATAACCTCCTTGCTCTTATATTGTATGCCTCGGCTAATAAAGGCAAGTATCCCATATGCCTTCCTAACCACTTTATCTACCTGTGCTGCTGCCTTAAGTGATCTATGGACAAGTACACCAAGGTCCCTCTGACCCTCTGTACTTCCTAGAGTCCTACCATCCATTGTATATTCCGTTGCCTTGTTAGTCCTCCCAAAATGCATCACCTCACACTTCTCAGGATTAAATTCCATTTGCCACTGCTCTGCCCATCTTACCAGCCCATCTATATCGCCCTGTAATCTAAGCTTTCCTCCTCACTATTTATGACACCAGCAATTTACTGATCATACCTCCTATGTTCACATCTAAATCATTAATGTACACTACAAACAGTAAGGGTCCCAGCACCGATCCCTGCGGTACACCACTGGTCACAGGCTTCCAATCACAAAAACAATCCTTGACCATCACTCTCCGCCTCCTGCCACTAAGCCAATTTTGGATCCAATTTGCCAAATTGCCCAGGACCCCATGGGCTCTTACCTTCTTAACCAATCCCCCATGTGGGACCTTATCAAATGTCTTACTTAAGTCCATGTAGACCACATCAACTGCCTTATCCTCATCTACACATCTAGTCGCCTCCTCGAAAAATTCAGTCAAGTTTGTTAGACACGATATCCCCCTGACAAAGCCATGCTGACTATCCCTGATTAATCCCTGCCTCTCCAAGTGGAGATTAATCCTGTCCCTCAGAATTTTTTCCAATAGTTTCCCTACCACTGATGTTGGACTCACTGGCCTGTAATTACTTGGTTTATCCCTGCTACCCTTCTTGAATAATGGTACCACATTTGCTGTCCTCCAGTCCTCTGGTACCTCTCTGTGGCCAGAGAGGATTTGAAAATTTGTGTCAGAGCCCCTGCTATCTCCTCTCTTGCCTCACATAACAGCCTGGGATACATCTCATCTGGGCCTAGGGATTTATCCACTTTTAAACCTGCTAAAACAGCTAATAATTCCTCCCTTTCAATGCTAATTTGTTCAAGTATATCACAATCCCCCTCCCTGATCTCTACACCTACATAGTCCTTCTCCATAGTGAACATGGATGAAAAGTAATCATATAAAACCTCACCTATGTCCTCCGATTGCCACTCTGGTCCCTAATAGGCCCTAATCTTTCCCTGGTTATCCTTTTGCCCTTAATATACTTATAAAACTCTGGGATTTTCCTTTATCGTATGCATCAGTGTTTTTTCCTGTCCCCTCTTTGCTCTCCTAATTACTTTTTAAAGTACCCCCCTACACTTTCTATACTCCTCTAGTGCTTCCGCTGTTTTCAGACCTCTGAATCTGCCATAAGCCTCCTTTTTTTCGTTACCCAATCCTCTATATCCCTTGACATCCAGGGTTCCCTGGACTTGTTAGTCCTACCCCTCACCTTTATGGGAACATTTTGTCCCTGAACTATCATTGTTTCCTTTTTGAATGACTCCCACTGGTCTGATGTAGACTTTCCTACAAGTAGCTGCTCCCAGTCCACTTTGGCCAGATCCTGTTTTATCATATTGAAATCGGCCTTCCCCCAATTCAGTACCTTTATTTCCAGTCCATCTTTGTCCTTTTCCATAACTACCTTAAATCTTACAGAATTATTATCACTATCCCCAAAATGCTCCCCCACTGACACCTCTACCAGTTGTCAGGCTTCATTCCCTAAGATTAGGTCCAGTACTATCCCTTTTCTTGTTGGACTTTCTACATGCTGGCTCAAAAAGCTCTCCTGTATGCACTTTAAGAATTCCGCCCCCTTTAAGCCTTTTGCACTAAGACCATCCCAGTTGATACTGGGGAAGTTGAAATCCCCTATTATTACCCTATTATTTTTACTCCTCTCTGAGATTTGCCTACATATCTGCTCCTCTATCTCTCCCTGGCTGTTTGGAGGCCTGTAGTACACGCCCAGCTAAGTGATTGCCCCCTTTTTGTTTTTAAGTTCTACCCATATGGCGTCATCCCTCCTTACTGCAGTAATTGACTCCTTGATCAACAGTGCAATGCCACCTCCTCTTTTACCCCCTCCCCGTCACGCCTGAAGATTCTTTACTCTAGAATATTGAACTGCCAGTCCTGCCCTTCCCTCAACCTTGTCGTGATAGCAATAATAGGTTCTGCTACCCCTGACCTCCCAGCTGACAGGAATGCAGCTCTTTAATATAGTTTCCACTCTTGCCTCTTTTTGGGGGCTATCCTGTAATATGTACAGTCTGTTGAAAATAAACTTAGGGATATAACCTGCTCCCACGCACCCATTAATGTGGCTCTTTCAACTGCTATTACAGTTGTTGATGTTGGTCAGTCTCCCTTTGATTCATTTCTTCTTCTAAGGCTGCGAATAGAAAATGTGTAGAGTCCTTCATGTGGCTTATGCTCTGTACAGCATGATAAATCTCCAATCTGCAACAAAACATGTTCTCAATTTCTCAGACTATTGAGGGAGAAATTCAACAGGCAGCCAGGAGATGAAAATCCGGAGCAGGGTGGGGAGCGTGGAGGGAGAGGAAGCACCTCAGATACCCATTGATATCTAAGGTGTGCTTGATACCATATTCAGCTGCTTTACGATGCAAATTGTGATACGATGCTGGTTATAGGACTCATAAGCAGCAGTACTTAGAGACCATTGGAGTTGTTCAAAAATGGCTGTAAAACTCATACAAGATTATATTTTTCTAAAGCCAGAAAGAACAGGAGTGCTACTCTGAGCTCCACAAAAGTACTGCAGGCTGCTGCAAACCCAGACTAATCTGTCTCTACTTCCTCACTTACCCACACCACCCCTCTCCCTCCCCATCCCCGCCCCCCTCACCAAGGACATGCTGTCCAAGCTGGTTGGAATTTGTCAGCCACCTAACAGCAGGGTGTTTGTTCAGTGCCCGTAGTTTGTCACTTCCATTATAAGGAGGCCCAAGGCCAAATTTGGCTAGGGTGTCAGGCTGTCATGGACTGGTGCCTGGAGCAATTACTTTGTTCCATTGTTGGATGAAAATCGAACTTCTTCCACCATTTCTAGCATAGAAATTACCAAAATGTCTATCCTCTTTCACTGTATATATGCACTACAGTAATTCTCTTCCCTGCCTGCAAGGTACTTCGGCAAGTTTGTGCCTGTAACAGTGCTCAGAGACTTCCCATTGTCAGGAATTTAGCACATGGCATGATGGGAGAAGAGAATGGGTACAATGCCAGACAGAAATCCAAGGCTGACAGTGTCTGTGTCTGTATGCTATATTTTGGCTATTTTAAAATAATGGGCTGGGCTTTGCAGTCACCAATGAAGCAATGGTGCTATCTGCAAAGCTCGAAGAAAGCTGCTCACAAAATCCCCTTTCCCAATGTCAGTTCGTTTCTGGCGCCATATCAGGGGGTTCTCCAGGTGTTCTGCAGCAGTGATATCATTAAGTGGGGTAAACAGCTAATTGAAGTATTCTCACCGACAGCAAACTAGGAAATAAAATCACTGAATCCCTTCACTTTTTTTAGAACTTTAAAGTTTTACTGATACCGAAATAAATAATTAGGACTCGCACATTTGATTAAGGTAGAAACTAAATAAACTTCAAAAGAAATTATTTTGAGAGTATGTGCAATTTCTTTTAATGGAGAAATTTGATATTCAATGAATATTAAATATGTTCTTTCAGGGCCAGTGAGGCTATTTAACAGTAATTATGAACTTGAAAGTTAAAAACCCAGTTACACTACATTCAACAAGATGTAATTTTTTCAAGGGTTTTTAACACCAAGACTAAGAACATAAGAGAGGAAGTTCTCATCCGTTCCGAGATTTCCAATTGATTGTAATCTTGGAGTGGGGGGTAATTTCGACAGTGTGCATTCTGGAGAAGTGTAAAATCACTGACAACAACTTCTAGATTTTGACATTAGACTGTACATGTGTGGACTCCAGAAGATGCTGTCAGTTTCAGAGGAGTAATTATGGTGAACGCTGACAGTTCTGCTATCATTACGATGCCATATTTTTGACCCTATTTCCACTAAACTGTTGACCACCCAGCTTCCCTTCCTGGTTCCATATTAGCTGATATTATTAACAGCTCTGTCTCCTCAGTTACTGTTCTTTTCTCATTCAAATTTGCTGCTCCCACCATTATCCTAAAAAATAACCCTTAACTCCAATGTCCTGCCTCCAACTTCCCTTTCCTCTTGAACATTTCGTCACCTCCCAAATCTGTGCCGATCTTTTCTGGAACTCCATGTTTGAATCCCACCACTTGGGTTTCCGCCCCTTCCACAGTACTGAAACAACAGCTCTTGGAAAAGTCACAGATGACATCCCATGTGACTGTAGCAAAAGTAAACTATCCCTTCTTGTCCTTCTCAACTTGTCTGTAGCCTTTTATATGGTGAAGCACACCATCCTCCTCCAACGCCACTTCACAATTGCACAGCTGGGTAGGACTGACTCTCACCTAGTTCCATTCTTATCTATCTAATCATAGCCAGAGAATCACCTGCAATGTCTTCCCTTCCTACTCCACCACTGTTATCTCTGGTGTTTTCCAAGGATCTATCCTTGGCCCCCTCCTATTTCTCATCTAAATGCTGCCCCATGCTGACATGATCTGAAAACAGTCTCGATTTTCGCATGTATGCTGACGGCACCCAGCTCTATCTCACCACCACTCCTCTCAATCCCTCCATCGTCTAAAATTATCAAACTGCTTATCTGACATCCAGTACTGGATGAGCTGAAATTTCCTCCATTTACATATTGGGAAGAGTGAAGCCATTGTCTTCAGTCTGCCACTGACTTCATCTCTGGCGACTGAGACTGAGACCAGACTGTTCACAACCTTGGTGTCATATTTCACCCCAAGATTAGCTTCCAATCACATATCTGTGCTATCACTAAGACCACCTATTTCCACCTCTGTAGGATCACCTGACTCCACTACTGCCTCAGCTTCTCAGCTCTTTTGTTGCTGAAACAGAAGCCTTTGTTAGCTCTAGACTTGACTATTGCAATACACTCCTGGCTACTCTCCCATGTTCTACACTCCACAAACTTGAGGTCATCTAAAACTCTGCTACTCGTGTCCTTATTCACACCAAGTCATGTCCACCCATCACTCTGTGCTCACTGACCTACTCTGGCTCCCAGTTAAATAATGGCTGTTTCTTTTTTGGAGAAGAAAAATGCTAATCCTTGTATGCAAATCCCTCTGTACCTCTCCCCTCGCTGTCTCCATTATCTCCTCCAACCCCACAACTCTCTGATATCTGTGCCCCTCTAAAATGGCCTCCTAAGCATCCCCAATTTTAATTGCTCCACCTTTAGTGGCTGTACCTTCAGTTGCCTAGGCTGTAAGCTCTGCAATTCCCTCCTTAAACCTCTCTCTTCTCCTCCTAAGCTGCTCCTTAAAACCTACTTCTTTCACCGAGGTTTTGGTCATCTACCCTAATATCTCCTTGTGACTCTGTCAAATCTTGCTTCTGTGAAGCGCCTTAAGCTGTTTTATTATATTAAAGGTGCTGTATAAACACAAGTTGTTTTGTTGTATTACCACCACAAAATTCAGGCCATTCTTAACTAACACTGAAGAAACCTAGGAGTCACATCTTGCCTTTGTACACTGATATGGGGGAACGACTTGCTGTTTCCTCACTACTACCTCTTCAAACATTATCACCCAGCATTGTGACTAACTTTTTTTTTAATGGATTTATTATACACGTATAAATTTACATCTGAATCAACACCAACACTCGGTAGGTTCATATTGATGCCACTTGTGTTAGTTCCATTTTACCAATCTTCACTATCAGGTCTGACTGCTATCCAGTATCATTGATGGAATGTGCTCATGCCTGCCTCAGAAGGTGGTGGAGGCGGGGTCATTGAATATATTTAAGGCAGAGGTAGATACATTCTTGTTCGGCAAGGGAATCAAAGGTTATCGGGGATAGATGGGAGTGTGGAATTCGAAACACAAGCAGATCAGCCATGATCCTATTGAATGGCAGAGCAGGCTCGAGGGGCCGAATGGCCTACCTCTGCTCCTAGTTCCTATGTATGTTCGTATTCACTCTGGGGCCTTTCCCCATTCCCTATTTAGTCCCACACATGAAAGTTGGAAACTTGGGAAGCTACCTTCAGGAGAGATGGGGAAATATTTTTAAAAACATTTCAATCACTGATGTTTTTAGATAGAGCTTTCCTAAAGAGAGGCAGTACAACAGAAACTGGGCTCCTCTCACCTCCTGAAATTGTGGTTAAAATCCAAGAGCAACTTGTTGAATTTAAGTTTGTTGCTTTAAGGGTCATGAAAGAAGCTGGGCGGTCTGAATAATTCCTGGTGCAGAGTTTCCTATAATTCATCACTAATTGATGAGCTGGTGTTAAAACTGGGAAATCTCGCTCAGGTGTAGTAGTGGGTGCTAAGTTACATTGATTGATTGTGTAAAGTTCTACTCTTGATATTTGAGGGCTGAAATTGGTCTAATCCAGCAATGGGAAATGGGCTCGTAGTGAATTGGCAGCTGATTTTTCACCACACCTGATCTTTCCAATGAAGTTCACAGAACGATAGTTCAAACTCTTTTTGGAGACTTGTTTCCTAGTCTCACTTGGTATGAAAAATCTTGGCAATATTTCCAAGTCATTGGAAAATAAAAACTGCCATGGTTTTAAAAAAAAAATCAGCTACTGATTTGCTCTGAGCCTGTTTCGCACTGCTGGCGTACATCAGTTTCATCCACTTGATCTGAAAGTGCTTGAACCAACACCAACTACAATCATGTTCACTTTTTCAGGGTTGACATCCCTCACCTAAATGAACACAGCATTTTCATGGCACTGTTCTAAAACAAATACTCTGTAATTCACCTCTTTGAGTATTCATAACTGTGACAGCAAGATTTTAATCATGACAGTAATAATTGCTGTCTGCCATGGCGGATATAATTAGGCAGGAGTTTTTTTTTGGATTCCCGATGGCGGGATATTTGAGAGGAGTTAAGTCTGTGGCGAGTTTGTGGTGTTCCGGGGTACCCCTAGCGCAGTGGCGGATTGCAGCTTTGCATTCATTTGCATGCCATGAATACTCTTTACCCTACGCATAGTTACGATTTAGTCCTACCTGCCAGATTAAGTGAATGGTGAGCAATATTTCCGTGCCACCTGGTTCACGAATGTCTCAACGTGGCTTGCAGCAGTCGGATTTGTGCAGTTGAGTCTCCAGACTGTGCTCTTCTCTCTTTAACTCAGCCGTTAAACTAATGCCAGCATTGGAATGGATGTTTCTCTCCACCCCAGCATTGGAATGGATGTTTCTCTCCACCCCAGCATTGGAATGGATGTTTCTCTCCACCCCAGCATTGGAATGGATGTTTCTCTCCACCCCAGCATTGGAATGGATGTTTCTCTCCACCCCAGCATTGGAATGGATGTTTGCCTCTAGGCTCAGCACCAGCAAAGGTGAATCATCTTGGGATGGTGGCAGCGACATGGGCGGGGGCTACATGGATGACAGGGAGTGTAGTCGGGGAGGGAAGGGTGGGGTCTCGGGTGCATGGAGGAGCAGGGGAGAGAGGAAGGCAGAGTCCAGGGTGTGTAGTGGCTTATTTTGATGATGAGGTTGGTTGTGTACAGTTGCAGGGGATGGTGAGTTGATGTGCTCCTGTCAGAAACTGATGGTCTTGAGAGGCCGACAAGGAGGGAGGATTGCTGTCGTCGCCGGGATCCTGTGTGTCCACATCAGGGAACTGACTGGCAGAAGGTACAGTCAAAGTCACAGTGGGCAATTGTATATGGTAGGGGGGGATGGTCGAGATTTAGGTTTGGGTATTCGAGGTCATTACAGGGAGGGGATTGGGAATCTGTAACTATATCAAGGTGGATTCATGGAGGTTCAGGGTGAGAGTCGGAAGTTGGATGGTGACTGAAATAGGGAGAGGGGGAGGAATGGCATATATAAATTGATGATGAGCTGGTCCATGGTAATAGAGGGGGAAGTTCTATGATAACAGGGGGAAGGGTAAAGGTTAAGTTGGGTGAGTCAAGGGTGCTGGGTGCAGGCTGGAAGGTGGCAGGAGGAGGTTGGAAGGTGGACAAACTTGCCTGGTATCGCAGATGCAACATTTTCTGGAAGAAGAATGCAAACCACGTGTCCAATCAAGGAATGCAAGTCGATTGGGGGGGAGATGAATGATGGTGGGTGGGAGTTCCTGCTACATGCAAATATAAGGCACATAACAGCGATCTGCTCATCACTTTCATGGTTCTGCTGAATGGCAGAAGAAGGATGGTTTTACAACATTCTTCTCGTCTCAACAATTGAAAAGCTGCAAAGACATGACTCTCATACACGCAATTTATCTTCTAATACGTGAACAATTGGAGAGGGAGAGACTGAGGAGGGATCTTGCTGCGTGAGTATCCCCTGTGTGCTCACCTGCTGGAGGTAAGGGGGGTCAATGTCAAATGTCGGGGTGTGGGGAAGCAAGGGGAGGGCGAGATGCCGCTTTCCCTGGGGGTGTCCTGAGAGGTAGGCCCCAGGGCAGCTGGCATGTGCTCTTCCTCCATCTGTGAGCACGATGGCACCTGCCTGTCTCCCTGAGGGGAGGGAGCACCTGGAGTGAGGTCCAGGTTCCTCGTTCCCCCTCTCACGTAGACTCTGTTGCATGGAGCCCACGGCAACAGTGATGGAGTGCATATGCAGATTGCATATGGCTCGAGTGGTCAACCAGACTCACCACGGAGCTCACCAGACTGTCTACTGAGGAACCCATACACTCAAGTGCCTGGGACATGGCAGACATCATGGCTTGCATAGACTCCTCCATGGCATGCGTAAAGCCATGCATAAACTCAGGTATCTCCGACATATTTTCCATCTGGCTTTGTTGCACATCCATCAGACTTCTCGTAGCAACAAACAGAAGATCATCATGCGCGTGGGGCTGAGCAGGGGCCTGGTCCTCAGCAATCCTCTGATTGTCAGGTGACCCGGCTGGCACAGCTCCCTTAGCTGCTGGGACTGTGTTTATGCCGTGACACCAGATTCTGACCCAAATTCTAATCTTAAACCCCATGTGGACTGTGTGGATGTATCTGCGCTGGTGGAGGTGGAAGAAGAGCCAGGTGACGGTGCATCCTCTGGGGAATTGGCTTCTTCTTCCTCCCCAGAGGAGAATTCTTGGGCCACGTGACGTTCTCTGACTAGAGTGCAGGCACCTGCAGTGGAGACGCAAACAGAGGCATTTTAAACATCTGATTCACATGAGTTCGCATAATTTCCTTCAGTTTCCATATATGGCTGCAAGAGCAGAGATGACACTTCATCCTTGTGACTCCTGCCTCACCATCTCTGCTTGCCCTGCCTCCCTCCTCTCTCGCGATCTCAGATGCCTCCTCCTCAGCTGTGGTCAGCAGGCTGCTGACCAAGGCTGCTCACGCATTCCTTGCGTATGGTCTGCCTTAAAGACATGGTGCCATGGAAGAAATCAATGGAGCAGTCTCGCCAGAACCACTTACCCTCACTGATCTGAGCAAGTCATCAATGTGCTTACGACACTACACCCATGTTCTAAGAGTTACCCCACGGTTCGAAACCTCCTCTGCTACCTCCATCCAGGCCGCCTTGGTGAGGTGGGAGGGTCTTCATTGTGCATCAGCAGGGAAGAGGACCTTCCGCCTTTCCCTGACAGCCTGGAGAAGAACCTGCAGACAGGCATCACTAAACTGTATAGTGGGACACTGCCTGCTGGCTGTCATTTGATTCACTTTGGTTGTCGGGAAAATAAATGATATGAAGTTGATGGTGAGTTTCACAAAATAAGGGAGGCAAAAACATTTTGGTTTTAAGTGAAAGCTTCAACTCAGTTATTCTGAAGATACTTACATGAAAGGAAGGCTGCTGATCCTTGAGGCTGCAAGCACAGAATGTTTTATATCTGTGGTGATCATGGTACTTGGGACAGTGTCAGCAGTGAAAGACCACCCCCGACGCATGATCCCACGTATTCCCTGTGCCCGTCACTGCTTGGTTAATTTAACTGGAAAATCGGGTGGGAAACAGGACTTGCGGTGGAAGCGGAAGTTATGACAACTTCTGGTTCCGCTGCCGGGAACGCTGTGGCACTTATAAGATTCCACCTTGCAGTTCAATTAATTTCCCCGCTTGAAACAAAATGAGTGAAAGTTGTTATGGGGTGAAATTGGACATAGGCGGGGACGCAAAACAGGCCTTGCCTGATTTTTGTTCTGCTGACTTCAATAGAACTGAATATCCGGCTTGTTATATAACAGTCGATTGTGATTCCACCTGGTTCCCGACCCTGTCCAAGATCAATTTCACCCCATAATGTCTTCTAATGATATTGTGTGGTGAAGAGGTAGTCAGTCTCACCTTTTGAATTCCTCTTCCCTTCCCCTCTCTTTTGCTGCTGTGCTGTTTATAAAGTTGATTGGAACTTGGTGCCTGCTTTCTTAATCTACTGTCTCGGTACCCAACTTGATTGTGTTCACTATTATTGGTGGAGAAATACATTGTCCCAGAAACTACCGGGTAAGAGACATATGCACAGCATCTACATTTTTCAAGGTCAGATAAGGTTCAGGAGTGTTAAGTATAAGTTAGGTTTGTTGAGTTTATGGGAATTGTTTTTTCTTTATGTACAGTTTTGGAAGTTGTACATAAAAATAGAGTCATTATGGCACAGGCTACTTGGCCCATCGAGACCATGCCAGCTCTCTGTAAAGCAATCCAGTCAGTCCCAGTCCCCTGCTCTATCCCCGTAGCCTTGCAACTTTATTTGCCTCAGGTGTCCATCGAATTTCCTGTGGAAATCATTCATCGTCTCTGTTTTCACCACCATCGTAGGAAGCGAGTTCCCTGTCATTACCACTTGCTGCGTTAAAAAAGGTTCTTCCTTACATCCCCCGTCCCGCAGTCTTGCCCAGAACCTTTAATCTGTGCTTCCTAGTCCTTGTACTATCAGCGAATGAGAGCAGCTATTGTTTATCTATCTCATCTGAACCTGGACACCTAATCTTGGACATCTCTATCAAATCTCCCCTCAATCTCCTTTGCTCCAAGGAGAACAATCCCAGTTTCTCCAACCTAACCTTGTAGCTAAAATCTCTCATCCCTAGAACCATTCTAGTAAATCTCCTCTGCACCCTCTCAAGGACTCTCACATCCTTCCTAAAGTGTGACGACCAGAACTGGAGGCAATGCAGTACAGTAGTTGGGGCCTAACCAGAGCTTTATACAGGTTCAGCATAACTTCCCTGCTTTTGTACTCAATACCTCTATTTATGAAGCCCGAGATCCCATATGCTTTGCTAACTACTCTCTCAATGTGTCTTACCACCTTTAAAGGTCTATGCACATGCACCCCCAGGTCCTTCTATACTATACACTTTAGAACTGTGCCATTTAGTCTGTATTGCCTCTTCCTATCCCTTCTGCCAAAATGCACTTCCTCACACTTTTCTGTATTAAATTTCATCTGACACTTGTCTGCCCATTCTGCTAGCCTATCTATGTTCTGTTGCAGTCACTGTCTGTCACACCTCCAAGTTTATCATTGGCAAATTTTGAAATTTTACTCTGTATTTCAAAATCTAATTCATATATATCAAAAAAATGCAGTATTCCTAGCACTGACCCTTGGGGTACACTACTGTCTACCATCCTCCAATTTGAAAAACAACCATTTACCAATTTTTTATCCCAGCTGACACTGGCCGTCCTATTCCTTGAGCAACAATTTTGGTAACCAGCCTTTAATCTGGTACTTTGTCAGACGCTTTCTTAAAATTCATATATACAACATCCCCTTCATCAACCTTTTATGTTCCTTCATCAAAAAAGGTCAATTAGTTTTGTCAAGCACGATCTGACTTTTACTAATCTATTCTGGCTACCCTTAATTAACTCAAACCTCTCCAAGTGCCAGTAAATTCTTTTCTCCCTGATTATTGTTTCTAAAATCTTACCCACCAGTGATGTTAAACTGACTGACCTGTAGTTACTAGGAATGTCCTTCGACCTTTTCTTGAATAAGGGTGCCACATTTGCCACTCTCCAATCCTCTGGCACCTCCCCCGTATCTAGGGAAGATTGGAAGATTATGGCAAGCCCCTCCCCTATTTGCATCCCCACTTCCCTGAGCAACCTGGGATGCAAGCAATCTGGACCAGGTGACTTATCCACTCTAAGCACAGTCAGCCTTTCCAGTACATGCTTCCTTTCAATTTTCGCCGCATCTATTACCGCTACCATCTCTGCTTCTGCCAATTTTCTTTTTATTTTGTTCGTATTCCCTTCCTTATTAATCACCAATACAAAGTACTCATTAAGAATTCTAGCCTTGCTCTGTGCCTCTAAGCATATATTGTCCTTTTTGTTCCTAATAAGCCCCACCTCATGTCTTACCACCCACTTACTAATTACAAGCTGGTATAAGATTTTTGGGTTCCCTTTTATGTCAACAGCTATTCTTATCTCATATTATCTGTTTGCTCGTCTTATTTTCCTCTTCACTTCCCCTCTGAACATATTGTCTTTGACCTGGTTTGCGCTTGAAGAATTCATTTGACATGCATCATGCACCCTCTGATTTTTGTTTCATCATATTCTTTATCTCCCTCATCATCCATGGAGTCCAGGCTTTGGTTCCCCTACCTTTGCCCCTGTTGGAATGTACCTAGCCTGTACCTGAAACATCTCCTCCTTAAACATAACTCATCATTCCGTGACAGTTTTTACTTTCAGTCTTTGGTTCCATTTTATCCTGGCTAGATCCTCTCTAATCCCATCGAAGTTAGCCCTCTTCCAATTTACAAGTTCTATTTTAGATTTTTCCTTGATCTTCTCCATTACTAATCTAAACCTTACGATACAATGATCACTCTTACCCAGGTGTTCCCCACAGACACTTGGTCCACGGCCCACCTCATTCCCCAGTACCAGATCTAGCAATGCCTCCTTCCTAATTGGACCAAGAACATACTGATCAAGAAAATTCTCAGAACACACTTCCCCTCCTTACCATTCATTTCAACATTATCCCGATCGATGTTTGGGTAATTAAAGTCCCGCAATATCACCAGTCTATAGTGTTCTCTCTCTCCCTCTCTCCCCCCTCTCTCTCTTTCTTCCCCCATCTCTTCCCCTCTCTCTCTCTTTATCTTCCTCTCTGTCCCTCTCTCTCTCTCTTCCTCTGTCTCTCCCCCTCCCTCTCTCTTTCTTCCCCTTTCTTCTCTCTTCCCCCCACTCTCTATGTTCCCCCCACTCTCTATGTTCCCCCCACTCTCTATGTTCCCCCCACTCTCTCTCTTCCCCCCACTCTCTCTTTCTTCCCCTTCCTTCTCTCGTCCCCCCACTCTCTCTCTCTCTTCCCCCCACTCTCTCTCTCTTCCCCCCACTCTCTTTCATTCCCCCCACACTCTCTCTCTTCCCTCCCACTCTCTCTTCCCCCCCCCCTCTCTCTTCCTCCCCTTTTTCTCTCTTTTCCGCCACACTCTTAACCCCCCCCCCCCCCACCTCCTTTATCCGCTGTTCATGTCTGTGATCGGGTCTGGCCATTAAGGGGTCACCTATTTAAGACAGAGATAAGGAGAAAGATGAAGCAGTGAAAGGTTATCGGGGTAGGCAGGAATGTGGAATAATCAGTTCAGCCATGAACTTACTGGATGGTGGAGTAGGCTCGAAGGGCCGAGTGGCCTGCTCCTTCTCCTAATTCGTATGTTCATATGTTCTACACTGTATCCCCACTCTCTTTCCGTTTTATCCTCTGCCACTGCTGCTGATTTCTCCCATAAGGTGATGATAGGAAAATATGACATGAATATGATATTAGGAGGTCTTGAATCCAGTAATGTTTTGGTCAGAATCTAGACATCTGGTGATGAAAAATAGACGGTAAATAAATAGGAACTGGAATGAACGGGGTACAACTTTATACATAACATGGTGAAGTAGACTACTGCTTTTACTTTTTGTTTCACAATCATGCAATACTTTAGTAACAGTCACGTGCTGTTGTAACCTCCTACCTGTGCTTATGTCAAATTTTTAGCAACAACTTTATATCAGCAGCCAGTACTCTTCCTTGTGAACCAATTTCTCATTGGTACCATTTAGCTGCATTTTGTTTTTGCTGCCACAGTGGAAAATGAGAATGACAGTGTATTTTTCTTTTCTGACTCAGTTGGGCTCCTTAATGTCTTCCCTCATAGTGCCACTGTTTTTCATTTTTTCCACATCATTTGTGTTTTTGCTAAATGATCCTGCTGCACTGTTTAGTTATTTTGCACCAAATTTACTATATACTGTCTTTTTGCTGCCCCCTCCCTGCTTTAGTTGTCACGTAGCACAGGCTTTCTGCTGAAGAAAAATGTGTCAGAGAAATCTTTATTAATGATGCCTGAAGAGTTTACCACAAAATTTAAATCATTTTTGGCAGCAGTTTGGCTTTACATAGCTCATACTACCAGCAGAGATAGCAATGCTGCTTTGTCAGCATTAATGTTGAATGTAAATAAATTATTGAGTTTTAGCCTTAATGGATTGAGGGGGGGTGGGTGGGGGGAGGTATCCAACAGTTTTACTACATTTAAATAATAATTGTTAGAAGAATTCAGATGGGACTTGTGTGAAACTGTCTCCTCGAAGTTTTCAGTGGTGTTGAGGCCAAAACTCCATGTTCCTTCCAACATTATCAGTATCTTCTGTGAGAGGACAGGCTACAAATTAGGCAGGCACTGAGATATACCAGGTCACACCTGTCTCCTGGAATTTCTGTCAGGCATTGTAAGGGGTGAGTTTCTTCCCATCCCAAACAAAAGCAGGTATTGAATCTAGGACAGGGACTCTTGGGCCTGGAATTCCTGTATCTGGCCATTGGCATTCCAAGTGGAAGCAGGTAACCAGCTACTTCATTAGAATAGGAGGCCAAGCCTTGATTATGGACTTGATCTGCAAAGAGGCAAAACGTTTTTAGCCATTTTATGAAAGTAGATTGTGGGGGTGGAGGAGCAGAACCAGCCCCTGCCCTGAATCTGGCTCAGTCTAGCACGATTCCCTGCCTCCTCTTCATAGGTAGGTGCCTGGGATGCACCCCTAGTTGCTTGGCTGACCACCTGGGTTATTTAAGAGATTTCCCTCTGAACTGGGGAACTTCAGCTGGGTCAAAGTCAAAGATCCCAGGAAGGTACATACTATCGCTTATGCCAAGAGCTTGGCTCCACTGGTGTCTTCTCCAGGACTCATTTGAAAATTCAGGGATTGAAAATCTGCAGTTCCCAAGCCACAGATGCATGAACTCCTGGTCTGGGAGTCCTCACCTCCAAGTCAAATCCTGTCCTGTACTATGCTACTAGCCTTATTCAGTTTGTGTGAAAGCTAAGCCCATTTCAAGGCCCTGCAGAAGCTCTGGGAGATGGTTTGGACCCTGTATATCCAGGTCCCAGCCTAATTTGTGACCCTTCCACTGTACCCCTGCAACAGCTTCAGTGGAAGTACGCAGAAATGGCTGTGGTATTTCAGTCCCTTGTTGTTCATCTTCACTATATCATAGCTTTCTTCATAATATAATTTATCATTTAATTAATGTAGTGATATTACAGCTTTAATGCACTATTGAATAATCCCCAAAGAAGTAAAGCAGTGTCAATATACATCATATTTTTAGCAATACTCAAGAAAGCCTCCTTTAAAATTTTCTTTAGATTTGTTTATGTTGGTTTAGCTTTAAAATGGAGCAAGAAAGATTCAACTCTAGTTTTATTCATGGCTGCCTAGTAAGTACTAATAAGGTAATGTCCTGAAGGAGTGATGTATCAGACTTCAATAAATTCCGACTATTGCAGATGAATGAAAACATTCTTTTTATTTTGTATAGCTTTTAAGTTTGTTTTTAAATTTTTATTTGTATTTTTTCCTGGGTAATGCTACTTCCTCTGCCATCATGTAATAGTTGCTGAAAATAATCGGCTGAATTTTCACCACGGAGGGGAAAACAGGAGCCAGGTTTGTTTTTGGGTCAGAAACCCACCTCCAGTGGGAAACTGATTAAAGTTCAGATTTTCACATGGGTGAGCCTTTAATTGATATGGAGGTGGGTTTCCTGTCCACTTCGAGCTAATGGGGGTGGGAATGGAAGTTGGTCAGATGAAGTGTGGGTCTCCTTTAGACACCCCATGACAGCCATCACTGAGGCTGCTGGTTGTCGTGAGGGACAGATCTGTGGTTTGTGCCAAAGCCTTTCACTGCTCCAGAGGAAACTGAGATGTCACACAATAGCTGGAGGCCTGGCACCCAGGGCAGGGCAGACCCTCGCTTCATTGATGCCAAACTGGATCTAGTGCTGGAGGCTGTGAGGGAGAGGAGGAAGATCCTCTTCCCAGAAGGTGGCAGGAGGAGGCCACCTTGTGCAGCAGGGTCACCTCTCTGTTCAGTGTCATCTCCCTCCGCTTCCTCCTCTCTCACCTCCTGCTCCTGCTCTTTCCCCAGTTGGCCTCACGGTCAACACCTCTCAGGAGAGCCATGGTAAGGAAAGCATAGCAGATCATCAGAATGATTGAGACCACTCCAGACACTGGAATCACAACTTCAGAAACCCGATGGCCTGCTCACTGGTTGTCCTGCTGAGCTGGTGGCATTAGTTATACCGCCTCCGTATGGGGATCCCACCGATGCATCATTAGCCATCTCTTCAAGGGATATCACTTGTCCCCTAGGATCCATTGACACAATTTGGGGATTGAAGATCTGAGGCAGCCTGGACTCGTGGAGCTTGAAGGAGTTAAGAGTTCAAGTCCCCCTCCAGGACTTAACCATAAAAATCAAGGCTGACGCTCCAGTGCAGTTCTGAGGGAGTGCTGAACTGTCTGAACTGACATCTATCGGATGAGACATTAAACCGAGGTCCATCTGTCCTCCTCCAGTGTCTGCAAAGATCTTATGGCATTATTTCAAAGAAGAGCAGGGGAGTTATCCCTGGTGTCCTAGCCATATTTATCCCACAATCAACATCACAAAAACAGATTATCTGGTCACTATCACATTGCTGCTTTTAGGAGCTTGCTGAGCACAGATTAGCTTCCTACATTACAAAAATGATTACACTGCAAAAGTTGTAAAGTGCTGTGAGATGTCCGGTCGTCATGAAAAGTGCTATATAAATGCAAGTCTTTCTTAAAATATCGTTTTACTTTATAGATCACAGCATTGTTCTTGGAATCTGTGTTTGGACTGAAAGTTAGATAAGAGTATGCCTTTTACTTCTTGTCCATTAGTAAGTGGGCGTAATTCTTAAGTTAAACCAAACTGTGTGCCTGTAAGGATTGATTCTGTGATGCCGAGTTCTCCAAGGAAAGCCACACTCAAAGGGAGTGTATATCAAAGATAGGGTTTGAACACTGTAGCCCTGATACCTTATGCAGCTGGCTCTCCACAGGAAGAGTGAGCGTGTGGAATCAGCCCTTGTTATATCCCAAAAGTTATTGGAACAAAGACTGTGCAGTTTTCAAACATAATACTGGAGAAGAAGATTTCCCATGGTGCTGATCATGGATAGCTAAGAGTGTGGCATTTACCAAGATCCTGCTGCAGTCCAAGTGTGACAGATGCTTAAATGTGACTACTTGGAATATAACAAAGTCAGTTCATGTTAAATTCATAAACTGTACAAATATATGTCTAGGTTTAGTACATAAAAGACTAGGTTCTGTATTAGACAAGATAAGGACTTTGTGTGTGGCCTGTTTTTAGTTTATGTATCACCAAGCTCAGGAATTTGTGTGTGATTAATACCTTTTTTTTTCCTTTTGAAATTTGGATCTAGTTTAGGTAATGATGAAATGTGTTGTTTGATGTCATATTGCTTTGGAGGTTTGAGTTGGGGTGGTGTGTGTAAAGTTTTAAGTGCTGGTTTGTGATTTCAGAAATAGAAGTGAAGGAGAAATATATGACCTGGCAACTGATTGTTTCACACTGCAACTGAGGAACCATACATTGAGAGCTCGTAAAGAGTCAGAATAGTTCTATTCAGCAGTTTTGACTTAAAAATTGCATTTGAATCTGTATTAGAAAGTAGCTAAGCAAAAAAGGTACACTGCAGTGTTTTGAAAGTCCGCAGAACAGCAGTTGAAATATTTCTACTTTGGGTAAAATCTGCTTTTTGTTGTATAATGCTTAAACTACTGTTACAACTTGGGTTCTGCTGTAGATGCTTTGTGGGTTCGGTGGCTTTAAGTTGCTCCCTTAAGTAGACTGAGCATCTTACTTTAATGAGTGTTAACTTGCACTGCCCTATATCTACTTGTACAATAGCAAAAGCCTGGAATGTAACAATAGCAACTCCTTGTGGTCTGGACCAGATACTTGTCTTTCACACCTGTCAATCTCTCCATTGGCGGACCATGTTACCTCTAGGTAAAGCAAAAGTTGATGTGAATTATTAAACTGCTTTATTTCACAGTAAGGCAAACATGCAGAGCAACAGAACTGATCAAATTCACGAACTTCAATTGTTAAAACTCATTTCCGCACAATGATATAAAAATAACGAGCACGCTAAGCCACTCCACTCTGTGCACCATCTTATGCAGAATATCTCCTCTGTTTTTTTCTGGCTGCAGTCTCTTGAATTTTTGAGGTTGATTGTGCTGCTTGCCTGCATGAGCAACATCCCCCGGTAACCCATCTCCTTTTATTTCTCTTCCCTTTTTTAAATTTCTCACTTCACAGACAGAGATCAAAGGGTTTTCCAGCATGAATGTGTGGGGTGATGGTTCCCCATTACCCAGTTGAGCTGTTTATTATTTGTTTCTGAGGTAACTTCAATTGAGCAGGTGAATGACCTTTTATCTAGGAACCATTTTTCAACCTTGAGTATTCACTTCTTAAAAAAATCCAATGTAACTAATTTTTAAATGACTTTGATTGACAAATGACTAGAAATTCCTGACATTGACAACCATCTATTACAAGATTTTAGATTAAGTGGTACTGCTCAGTTAGTTAAGCTGGAGTTATTTTGTGATTCAAGAGTAGATTGGAAAGTAAATGAACCCCAAGCATCTCGGCTGTGGGAAATTCAGTCCTGTTTTAGTAATAATTTCACTTTATTAGAGTTGGAGATAGAATGTTCTTTTCTTTGTCAGGATAAGTTCACTCTGAGACAAGACAGATGCAGGGTCGGCAACGTGCCCATGCACGAGAGACCGTGATAAACAATTTTGTGGTCTGTGACTGAGAAATCTCCCATTGGCTTCTTCAGAGAGTGAGGAGGGAGAGCGAGAGAGTGGGGAGAGAGATAGGAAGTGGGGGAGAGATGGAGAGAGAGAGTGGGGAGAGATAGAGAGAGAGAGAGTGAGGGAGAGATAGAGAGAGAGAGTGGGGGGAGAGAGAGTGGGGAGAGAGAGCGAGAGTGGGGGAGGGATAGAGAGTGGGGAGAGATAGAGAGAGAGAGAGAGAGTGAAGGAGAGAGAGAGAATGGGGGGAGAGAGAGAGAGATAATGGGGGGAGAGAGAGAGAGAGTGTGGGGAGAGAGAGAGTGTGGGGAGAGAGAGAGTGGGGGAGAGAGAGGGAGAGAGAGAGCAAGAGAGAGGGGGGGAGAGAGAGAGAGAGTGGGGGGAGAGGGGAGAAAGAGAGCATGGGGGAGAGAGAGAGTGGGGGGAGAAAGAGAGAGTGGTGGAGAGAGAGAGTGGGGGTGCGAGAGAGAGCGTGGGGGGAGAGAGAGAGCGCGGGTGGGACGGAGAGAGAGAGAGTGTGGGTGGGGTGGAGAGAGAGAGGAGAGAGAGAGAGAGTGGGGGGAAGAGAGAGAGAGGGAGAGACGGAGAGAGAGAGAGTGGGAGAGAGAGAGAGAGTGTTGGAGGGGGGAGAGAGAGAGAGTTGGAGAGGGAGAGAGTGAGGGGGAGAGGGATCGAGTGTGTGGGGGAGAGGGATCGAGTGTGTGGGGGAGAGGGATAGAGTGTGTGGGGGAGAGGGAGAGAGTGTTGGGGGGAGAGAGAGAGAGTGGGGGGAGAGAGATAGTGAGGTGAGAGAGAGAGTGTCAGGCGAGAGAGTGAGTGTCGGGGAAGAGAGTAGGGGGCAGAGAGAGAGAGTGGGGAGAGAGAGTGGCTGGGTGTGAGAGGGAGAGAGTGTAGGGGGGGTTTGAGAGAGAGAGGGAGAGACTTGGGGGTGTGTGAGCGAGAGTGGGAGAGGGGGAGAGAGAGTGGGAGAGGGGGAGAGAGAGAGAATGGGGGGAAGAGTGGGTGCGGGATTTTGAGAGAGGGTGGGGGGTTTGAGCGAGGGTTGGGGGGTTCTGAGAGTGGGGTGTGTCAGAGAGAGAGTGGGGGGAGAGAGTTTGAGAGAGTGTGGGCGAGGGGGAGAGAGAGAGAGTGGGCGAGAGGGAGAGAGACAGAGTGGGGGGAGAGACTGTGGGACAACAAGGGGGGGGCAGAGAGAGAGTGTGACATCAGGGAGGACAGAGAGAGAGAGGTGGGGGAACAGGGAGCATGGGGCGACACAATGGCAGGGTAAGCAACACAGAGAGGGGAGGGAGCCACATGAGGGGGGGGGGGGAGAAACAACACAGACGGTGGACAACAGAGGGGAGGGGGACACAGAAAGGGAGGAGGAAGCAGACAGATAGACACAAAGCGAGAGGAGGGAGAGAGAGCAATCAAGATCACTCCTGACAGATGGACATCTATCTGGAATGCTCCGTATCACGACATAAGTGTGTGGGCAGACATTGACTACTTGTGCAAGCAAAAAAGTACAGGTATCTTACTAAATCAGTGTCCAGCATAGTGGCGAGAAAGTAAGTCAATAAATGTGTCAACTTGTTTAAAACTTCTTCACAAAAATGCACATTAGTTGTTGTTTTGATTAATAGTAAGTTAAATTGTTAATGCCTTTATCTTACCAAAATTGTTTCATTGGCCACTGTGTAAAACAAAAATTGTAATGTTCCGCACCCCCCCCCCCCCACACGCAAAAATGTTGAACACCCCTGGTCCTAGCCTTTAACCTTGTGTTTTAAAATAACTTAGCAGCAAGGTTATTTTAAAACTTAAGCCAAAGGCATGTGTTATGCAAACTCATTTCAAAATGGCAAAAGTCACCGAGGGAATGTCTTGATTTCTATGCTCTGACACGCATTATTTTCACTTGGGACACAAGCTCAGTGACATGTTACATATGAACATATGAATTAGGAGCAGGAGTAGGCCACTCGCCCCCTTGAGCCTGCTCCGCCATTCAATAAGTTCATGGCTGAACTGATTACTCCAGATTTCCACCTACCCCTAATAACCTTTCACCCCCTTGCTTGTATAGAATCTATCTACCTCTGCCTGAGAATATTCAAAGACTCTGCTTCCACTGCCTTTTGAGGAAGAGAATTCCAAAGACTGATAACCCTCTGAGAGAAAAAAAATTCTCCTCATCTCTGTCTTAAATGGGCGACTCCTTATTTTTAAACAGTGACCCCTAGTTCTAGATTCTCCCACAAGGGGAAACATCCTTTCCACATCCACCCTGTCAAGCCCCCTCAGGATCTTATCTGTTTCAATCAAAGGTTGCTGGATATTTATTTCTATATAAATGTTACAAATCCACTGCTATTCATTTGCAATCGCATTTTTCCAGAACTGTATTAAGGGGAAAACAGGCAAGAACATCCAAAGAATCTCCAGAGATCAGCATTGTACATTCCTCATGAATACAAGAGTATGGTGTATTGAAGCTGAGTGCTATTGGTAAAAGCAGGATGCTGCTGACCTATATACAATAGTAAATACAAGGTAACGGATAGCTTTAATAAACTTTAATCTATGATGAACTGTCTACAGTTCTTTAACAAAATCTTTTCTGCATTTGCTGGTTTAAAAACTGTCAGGAAGACATAGTAAACATTTATTTTGTCTCAATGACCATGTTAGAAACAGTCATTAACTGATTTTTTTGCTGCGAATTGGATTGAAGGACAAGTTCTACAAGTATGTCAAAGATCAGTAACTTCAATGTGCATCATTTAGTATCCAGTTTGAGGGCAGATAACCTGAGTGACTAATGTCATTTGAAAGTTGTCTGTATTGTATAATTACATTATGTTATAAGTGCAGCATTGCTAACAGGTAAGAAATTTGCTTGGACATAAGTTGGTTAGTCTGGAGTACAATCTTACAGATTGTAAACATTTTTGTAGTTGAACAATATATGCAGTAACAACTGCTCAACCTTTTGCAGAAAAGCTTTTTATTAATAATTATCTTGTCAGAGCTGACTCGAATCGACAGTGATAGACTGAAATATAGATAGAAGTGAATTTAAGAGAATCACTTTATTGGGAGAACTGAAGGGCACTCTTTATTTGTAATTGTGTTTATCTAATTTTGTCTCTAGCTTTGGTGAGGAAATGACATTTTATCCATGAGTGATTCTGTTGTTTCTGCATTTTAGAATCCAGGACCTAGATTAACAACCTGTCAAGCTGAAGAAACTAGCCTTGGCTACTGACTGTTAATCTCTTTGCCCCTTCCTGTCCCACTCTGCTTTTCTGTTTTACATGACTCTTTTGAAGTACCACCTGCTCCATCCTATAAAATTCTACTGATTTGGGGATCACTGCTCCTTTGTTGGCTGCCCTGTCTTCAGAAACATATTACAAGCAGGTGGAGAAGTTGCACAAACATTGACCATGGGTTAAATTGTCTTGTGACAATAGTAATGTGAGAAATGGTCCGTCTTCCTATTGCTGATTTTTCTACTGCCTCACCTCAATGATCACAATGAGAGTAATGTCATTGATATCACAATGACAGAAACCTTGAGTTTCATGGTTTATTGGATGAATTTGCACTCCTGACACAGTGTGATTCCACAGAGGTCATCCGATAAGGTCCATCTACCACCCCATGACATGGTGTAGCTAGCTCTATTCTGTCAACAAAAATAATTCACATTGGCATTGCATAGTATTTTGCATGCTTGCTAGCTAATACAGATGCGCTGCTCTCCATTGATGTTTGTATGCTTAGCTACTTTATTTATAGGGAGAAATGTGTTTTATATAGGACTGTATTTTGATGGCATTAAATTGACTCTACACTTTATATACAGATTAATTGCCCCCATGTCTGTGGCTGAGTCAATCATTTTGTCAAATGTTCATTGTGCAACATGTCATGCCTACCCCTGGACAGATGACCTGGGGGAATATAATGAAACTCATGAGCTCATCAGTGAACTGATAACTTATTTTTGCTGCCTGTAACTCAATGTTGAATCTGTCATTCGACCATGAAAAGGTAGGGATGAGTTGGCCAAATAATTACAAGATTAACTACAATTTGGTTGGTCCAGGTGTGTGAATGGATCAACACAAAGCATAGGCAGAGCTAAGTGAAAAAGAAATAAAATTAAGTGTGCCCTCACTTCTGTACACTGACACCAACATTAGAATTATGTTAATATTTTCATAACAAATATTCAAAACCACCACTTAATCTAAACAATTACATCTTTTTTGGGGGGGGGGGGGGTGCGGTGTTGCAGAAAATAGTGTATTAGCAGTGGGTTTTCTGTAGGTGAGACTGCTATCCATTTCACTATTTATTCTTGACACACTATCAAAGAATTATGTATGTAACATACATGGTTAAAATTTAATAATGTCTATATTTTCCCTGTGAAATAAACATGTAGATTTTTGCTCAGTGAATCCTATTTATTTGAAAAGTAATCTGGACAGTTTGGATAGTTTCAGCAGCTGATAATTGTCTTTTGGGGCGCTGAAGTTGTACAATTGGTTTTTATTTTGTTTCCTTCAGCATACATATTGGAATTGATTGAATAATTTCCAATTGCCAATTATAATGGTGAAAAACAACTCCTAGTATAGAAGCCTGATTGACTTCGGCAAACGTGTGAGGAATCTAAAGTACCAAGAAGGCCCTGCATCAGCTCATGCTGGTTATGCTAACCATTCTGTTTTATTCTACTAAAAAATGGTAATCTCAAGGAAAGTGGTATTCTTTCTTTCATGGAAAAGTAAAATCCTGTCATACTATTCAAATATTGCAATGTTTCCCTACCTTACAACAGTGACTATACTCAAAAGCACTTAATAATTGGCTGTGATTGTAAAGTGCATTGGTATGTCCTGAAGTTGTGAAAGGTGCTATATAAATGCAAGTTATTTCCTTTCTTATAGCAGTTATATCAGCAGATGCTCCACATTTTAGAATTCTCTTAAAAATGTGAGGAACTCATGGACTTTATCAAGGAGACCATCTGCTACTTCCTTCCCACCTCTTTACCCACCAAGACAGATCTGCCCCAGTCCCGCCACCTCCTCTAGTCCTGAATCCCTGCCTTTCTCCAGTTTCTCTCCTGTACTGTCTGAGACCATCTCCTGGCTCCTTGATCCCATTCCCAATAATTGACTGAACACCAAATTTCCTTTCCTTGCAGCCATGCTAGCTGACTTTTTGAAAATGGTTCCCTTTCTTTACGGACTATCCCATATGCTTTCAAAACTGCTGTCTCTACTCTTGCCTATCTGATCATAGCTAGAGCATCTCCAGCAATGGTTTCTCTTCCCATTGTTACCATTGGAGTCCCTGATGCATCTGTCCTTGTCTCTCTCCTCTTCCTCATCTACATGCTACTCATTTACATCAGCAGCCATGGGGTCAACTTCCACATGTGCTGATGACATCCAGCTTTAACTCTCCATCACCTTCCCCAATTTCTTCATTGTCTCTGTGTTGTCAGACTGCTTTGTCACCATCCAGTCTTGGTGAGCTTCAATTTCTTCCAATTAAACTTTGGGAAGATTGAAGCCACAAACTCTACCCTTGTCACTAATTCCATTCCCAACCCAGCCTGAAACAAACTGTTCACAATCTCAGCATCCTGTTCAACCCCAAGTTCAGCTTCTGATCCCATGTCCTCTCCATCACAAACACTGCCTACTTCCATCTTTATAATATTGCTCAGTCCTGCCTCAGCTGAATTACTGCTGAAACTCTTATCCATGCTATATTACCTTCAGGTTCGACTATTCCAATACTCTCATCCCAGCTTCACAACCTCCACCATCTGGATACCTCAACTCATCCAAAACTCTGTTCTTGCTGTCCCTCAGTGCGTCAGATTAAAAATTCTTATTGCTATGTTTATAATCCTTCATGGCTTTGCCCATCATTATCTCTGTAACCTCCTCCAGACCTACAAGTGCCCCCTGAACTCTTTGTTCCTTTGCTTGTTACCTTTTCTGCATCCACCCCACTTCACCCCACCATTGGTGGCCATGTCTTCAGCCACCTAGGCCCCACATTCTGGAATTTCCTCCTTTTATGGTCTTTCTTAAAAACAACTTTTTGACCAAGCTTTTGGTTACCCATCCTAATATTCTTTGTCTCTGCCTTCAATTTTATCTGCTCATGCTAGTGTGACACATCTTGAGTCATTTTTCTATGTTAAAGACACTACATAAATTTGAATTGACCTTATTTGTATAATTCACAATATGGACAGAATTTTGTGCCAGTAGTCTTCAACTCTAACTTCTTGTGAGTAGCTATGTTGTATCACAGAAGCATATTCAAAGAGTTAAAATAAAGACCTATCTTGACTTTACCAGCCTGCTGTGTAAGACAGTTACCCCCTAAGCAGCTGTTCATGTTCTTGTGGGACGCCCTGATCTGCACCTAGTGCTATTAGAGGAAATCTGGGTGAAAAGTGCTCTTACATTCATTTACATTGCTGCTCCCTCATCTGGTGAAGACAGCAGTAAAGCCATAGAGGAAGCTCAGGTGCAGTCCCATTGGGAACAAAGTGGGAGAAAGGATTAATGCCATGTTTCCTCAATTTTTTGGTTGCTGTTTGGGGGCAAGGTAGAGGAAAATCAGACCTAATGCTTTAGTATCACAGAATCATAGAATGGTTACAGCACAGAAGGAGGCCATTCAGCCCATCGTGTCCGTGCCAGCTCTCTGCAAGAGCAACTCAGTTAGTCCCAATCCTCTGCCTTTTCCCTGTGGCCTTGCAATTATTTTTTCTTCAAATAATTCTCCAAAGCTTTTGAAAGCCATGATTGAATCTGCCTCCACCACACTCTCAGGCAGTGCATTCCAGAGCCTAACCACATGCGTTTATAAAAAAATTTCCTCATGTTGCCTGTGGTTCTTTTGCCAATCACCTCAAATCAGTGTCCTCTGGTTCTCAACTCTTCTTCCAATGGGAACAGTTTCTCCTTATCTACTCTGTATAGAGCCCTCATGATTTTGAAGACCTTGTTAAAGTGGTACATTCAAAATAATAGTGCAAACTGTGGACAGAAATTAAGGGCAGATGATTAAGAATATTGCTTTTAGAGTTTCAAGAGTGACTGTCATTATTTTGCAATTCCAGCAACGTTCAGGGTGAAAGGTAATTTTTGAAGTTAACTCCAATAGTAGTCAAGGCTGCACTTTGCTCTATTCTGATTTGGTGAGAGGGAGAGGGAGAGGGAGAAAGTGGTTCTTCCATTAGATAAAAATGACAAAGAGGCTGCTATATTTAGCTTCATAATCTCTGGCAAGCTTCAATATTTGTAAGTGTTAGTGTTTTAAGTGCTGGGGTTAACATATCTATTAGCTCATACTAATGAAAACTCAAGGCTTTGTGGTTATATGGTCATTTCCTCTGTTTTGTAGTCATCTAATTCTTTTTCCTGCTACTTGTGGGAGGTTGTGATTAATAATGGGAGCTCATTGCATTTGATTCACTCAGCACAACTTTATCTGCCACTGGAAGTCCAGAATGGTGGTTCCATCATGCATTTGTGTAGCCTTTAGCCAGACTTTCAGTTAAAGGCTGGATTTCTCTTTGTAAGCTTGACATCTGTAAAGAAGCATCATTCCTGCTGGCCTTATTAAGAGAAAATGTGTTGTTTATGTTTTGGTGTTTTGACCCATTTAGTACTAATTAAACAAAGCAGCTTGGATTTGCGGAGGCAGTGAATATCAGTCAGGCTAACACAAAACAGGCTTTTGCTAATCATTGGGTAATCAAAAATAGTAGAGCAGGAGTTGTTTTGATATCTCATCTTGAGCTGGATTTGTGCCATTGAAAAGTGAAAATGCACATCATCTATTAAGTCAGCAACTAAAGAGCTGGATTTTAAGACCCTATTGCCGATCTTGGCGGCGAGCTCAAAAAATTGGTGGCCCGCCCGTATGGGCTGCACGCCAAAGAGCCACCACAATCTTAAACACAGTGGCTCATTTAAATAGCCATGGCGGTCTGCCCCCACCCCCCCCCCCCCACCCCGTCATGTGGCAAATGTCCGTCGCCAGCAATGGCGTCAGCTGCCTGTGCGCAGGCGCTGGCGCCATTTTTAAAGGACAGCCAGCCCCGCAATCCCCCAAAAACAAAATAAATAAATTTCTCACGCCCCTTTCCCACCCCCCAATAACAATTACAGTAACTATTTGCCCTTCCCTCCCCCCCCCCCCAAAACACTCAGCTTTTACAACTGAACTTCCACCCCCAAACTGCACAAAGTTTAAGGTTCAACACTTCCCACAATCCACTACACCCATTACATGTATTTGACCCTGTCCCCCCCACACTGATAAACTTACCTCCTCCCCCCTCCCCACCAGTGTTGTGCCTGGTTTCCCTGGATGGGGATCTGAAGGCGGCGGAGTGCTGGCTGCCACGCAAAAGATTGCGATGGGCCCTCAAGATCTCAGGTAAGTGTATTTCAGTTGATTAATTTTATTGATTTACATATTTAAATTGTGGTCCCGTTGCCCAGCAGCAGGGGGGATGCCATGGAGCCTCACTGCCACCAAGAGGATCGGGTCAGGTTGGGTCCTGCTGGTGTCGAGGTCTGTGGCGGGCCTCATCCGGAGCCATCTTCAGGCACCTCCCCCCCCCTCCCTCCCCACCCGCCACGGATCACGATGCCGAGGGCTTGTTAAAATCCAGCCCAGTCTTTTTTTCCTGAGTTGCATTTTATTAGATCAGATACACAAATTAGATTATCTCTACTAACAACTTTTAAAAACTTAAGTTTTCAGTTTCTATTACAGTTTTTGCTTTCTCCCCCCACATTGACCATATCACAATTGCTGTCGTCTCTGATTATTGCTACTCCAGCACGTACTTTTGTAACTCCTATTGTTGTAGTGCCCAATTCTCACCACTGTGTGGTACTCTGGAGAAACTGAATGGTGCCAAGTGACTATAAGCAGACACTACATCCATGTTGTATATTTCAAGGTAAATCTTTGTTTTTCCCCAGTGGACAATACAGTCATTATCAGTCATTGCAGTGAAGTAATGTAGTTTATTAGCAAAAAAAAAAAGAATTCTAGGCGAATTTTCACTAGTTATGACCAAAAAGTAGCAACAAACTGGTTCTTGGACCAGTGAAATATTTGACTTCTTTTGAGAGGGCTATTCAACTTTGAAAGTGGTAGAGCAAACCATTTAGTATTAGCATTGCCTGGATACCTTTGCCAACTTGAGGTCTCCTATTCCAGCCTGGAACCTGCTGGATACCACAATAATGGCACATTATTTTGACATTGGGATTTCACAACAGTTATCAATACATGGGCAACTGCACTCTGAAGGGTTCGTAGCTATGTGGTCTTTTGGTTTGAGCAAAAACATTTGTTTTCAAAAAGGCTGTCCAAGTTGTTAAAAAGAGTTGTAAAGTGAGTGGTGCCACTTTGTCTTTAACAGAATTTGCTTTCATTCCTTTCCAAAAAGTTTCCTTGCAAGCTGGAATACTTCCAAAACTGTAGGAAGCTAAATCTCCTGCTATGTTTTTTTTTAAAGTATTTTCAGAAAAAAAGTTGCAGCCATAAAAATGATATTGGCAACACTGAATTATTGAAAAGAACATGGAGACTCATTGTGGTTTTTTAATAGATAGGCTTGAAGCTTCATTGGTTATCTTATTGGTATTAAAGCTGTAAAGTTTGCATTTTTCCGTTTTAGATTATCAAAAGCAGGAAGTTGAATAGTTATCATCTTTCTGCTTTATTTTCAGGTCTAACTTTTTAAAAATTGCCATTATCTATATGATAAGATGGTGCTGGCTTTCAAAAGAACTGCAGGCTTTTAAGTTATGATGTTTTTCCAAGTGTACCGCTTTTACAGCTGGATTTATTCTGAGCTGTAAACTTGTCCTCATTTCCAGGGCTACAAAAATTCAAATCTCAACTGTTTTCCAACAAATGTGAAGGGTGTTTTGTTCCATATCAATCATAGTGTCCTCCACTCCCCCATATCATAGATTTGTGTAAAGAAGACTTATGACTATTATATCTTTGTGATGCCTTTTAATGAAAAGAAGCTTTTTTTTACATAAATACATCCCTGAATTTTCATGGGGTTCTCTCAATCTCACTCTGGAATTTTGGCGGAACCTCTGGAGAAATGACTGTTTCCAGCAGGTCGGTCGGTACAGGGCCCTACTTGTCCAGATACAGATACAATAATTGAGTTTCTATCTTCATATTGCCCTTGGTGCTGTGGAAAAACACCACCCTTCTGGAATATATCAGCTGTGCACTACCCACTACCTCTGTAATGCACAAATGTAGGATGGTCGCCAGTAAATCCTATAGGGAATTCAGGAGGAACTCCTCTACTGAGAGAGTGGTTATAATATGGAACTTTCTATCCCAAGGGATTGTCACACCAACTTGCTTTATTGAATGATAATTTTTATTAATCCACTGACTGGAGACCTGAATTAATATTTTTTGAAGAAATTTGAGAGAACAGATGAAGGATGACTTTGCTGGCAGCTTAGGATGGCCACATAATTTGCAACACTGTATCCTACAGTGCAAGACCTGTGAGGTGGAGACGAAATGGCTGCTTATCCCAGCAGGAACCAAGACCCAGGAAGTTTAAGGGAACCACCTGTTCTTTTTAGCAAGAAGAGAAACACTGCTACCATGTTTGACTCACTGTCATGCGACAAGCCCCTCCCCATCTGTGGTTTTAAGCTTGTGTTTCTCTACAGCAGCAAGGAGAAGCTTCTGGACTCTGACACATGCAGACCCAAGTGGGAGTCCCTCTCTCTCTCTCTCTCTCTCTCTCTCTCTCTCTCTCTCTCCATTTTAGCTTACAAGCTTCGAACTCTGTCTGTTGACTGACCACCTTTGCATACTCCAGCTACAATCAGAAACCCCGTTGGAGGAAATCATCCGCATCGCTATCTCCAAGAGACTCACCGAACCAGTCGTCTACCTCTTACTAAAAGCCTTAGGACCACTGAATTCAGCAAGAAGCCAGCCGAATCACCAAAAGCCACAGACTGCATACCCATTTTTTCTGTGGACTCTAACTCAACTTTTCCCCACTCTGTAATCTATTTGTGTGTGTGCGTGTGAGTGAAAGTTGGCGCATCGTTTACTTTCATTAGCTCGGTTTAGGTACAATAAAGTTAACCTCTTTCTTTGTTAAACTCAAGGAAACCTGTTTGAGTGGTTCTTGTTATAATCATAACAAGTAAGTAATCAAACACCTACTGAAATGGACAATACATTCACTTTAAGAAAGAATTTAACTTGTTGCGGTCAAATAAGGAGAGGGAAAGAGGGAAGCCCTTCGACCCCTCCTCACTAGACCATAACAGGATAGTTGAGGTAAATAGCACAGATGCATTTAAGAAGAAACTTGATAAACAAACAAAGGAGAAAGGAATAGAAGGTTAGGCTGATAGAATTAAATGAAGAGAGGTCAATGGAGGCTTGTGTAGAGTATAAGCACCAAGATAAACCAATTAGGGGAGATGGGAGTGTAGTGTTAATGTCACGAAACTCACAGGCCCTGGCGAATGTCCTGGGGACATGGGTTCAAATCCCACCATGGCACCTGGTGGAATTTAAGATCAGTTAACAAATTCAATGAATTCATTTTTTAAAATCTGGCACCATTACTATTGTCAATTGTTGTAAAAAAAACATCTAGTTCACTAATGTCCTTTAGGGAAGGAAATCTGCCATCCTTATATCTGGCCTACATGTGACTCCAGACCCACAGCAATGTGGTTGACTCTTAACTGCCCTCTGAAATGGTCCAGCAAGCCACTCAATTATCAAGGGCAATTAGGGATGGGCAACAAATGCTGGCCAGCGACGTCCACATCCCACAAAAACATTTTTTAAAAAGGCCCTAAAACAGGATTTGGTTCCATACATTCTATGTAATTCCATATAACAATTCCACAGATTCTGATTGGAATTCAATGAATTTCTGAGATTTTGATCAGCATTTAAGTGTTCCTGCTGTGAATTTGTGTTCCTCAGTGGAGAACCACAACCAATAGATCAGATCTAAACACTGCAGTCCTGCCACATCCAGTCGTGAATGCTGGTGGACAATTAAATAACTAACAGGAGGAGGTGATTCCACAAATATCCCCATCCTCAATGATGAGGGAGCCCAGCACATCAGTGTAGAAGATAAGGCTGAAACATTTGCAACAATCTTCAGCCAGAAGTGCCGAGTTGATGATCCATCTTGGCCTCCTCCTGAAGTCCCCAGCATCACAGATGCCAGTTTTCAGCCAATCCAATTCACACCACGTGATATCAAGAAAAAACTGAAGGCACTGGATACTGCAAAGGCTATGGGCCTTGACAACATTCGGGCAATAGTATTGAAGACCTATGCTCCAGAACTTGCCGTGCCCCTAGCCAAGCTGTTCCAGTACAGCTACAACACTGGCATCTACCCGACAATGTGGAAAATTGCCCAGGTATGTCCTATACACAAAAAGCAGGACAAATTCAATCGGCCAACTACCGCCCCATCAGTCTACTCTCAATCATCAGTAAAGTGATGGAAGGTGTCATCGACAGTGCTATCAAGCGGCACTTGCTCAGCAATAACCCTCTCACTGATGCCCAGTTTGGTTCCGCTAAGGCCACTCAGCTTCTGACCTCATTACAGCCTTGGTTCAAACATAGACAAAAGAGCTGAACTCAAGATGTGAGGTGAGAATGACTGCCCTCGACATCAAGGCAGCATTTGACCGAGTCTGGCATCAAGGAACCCTAGTAAAATTGGAGTCAATGGGAATCGGGGGGAAAACTCTCCACTGGTTGGAGTCATACTTAGTGCAAAGGAAGATGGTTGTGGTTGTTGGAGGTCAATCATCTCAGCTCCAGAACATCACTGCAGGAGTTCCTCAGGGTAGTGTCCTAGGCCCAACCATCTTCAGCTGCTTCATCAATGACCTTCCTTCAATCATAAGGTCAGAAGTGGAGATGTTCGCTGATGATTGCAAAATGTTCAGCACAATTTGGAGGCGGTTCAAAAGAGATTCACTAGGCTGATTCCTGGGATGAAGGAGTTGACTTATTAAGAAGGGCTAAACAGGTTAGGCCTTTATTCATTAAAGTTTAGAAGAATCAGGGGTGATCTTATTGAAAAGTACAAGATTCTGAGGGGGCTTGACAGGGTCAATGTCAAGAAGATGTTTCCACTACTGGGGCAATCTCGAACTAGGGGACATAGTTACAGAATAAGGGGACACTCATTTAAAACTGAGATGCGAAGGAATTTCTTCTCTCAGAAGGTAGTGAATGTCTGGTATTCTCTACCCCAGAGAGTTGTGGAGGCTAGATCACTGAAAGTATTTAAAGAGGAGGTAGATAGATTTTTGAAATGTTGGGTAGTTGAGGGCTATGAGGAGCTGGCACGAAAGAGGAGTTGAGGTCTGGGGCAGATCAGCCATGATCTTATTGAATGGCGGGGCAGGCTTGAGGGGCCAAATGGCCTACTCCTACTTGTTTTTCTTATGTTCTTATGTTCTCAGATACTGAAGCAGTCCGTGTAAAAATGCAGCAAGACCTGGACAATATCCAGGCTTGGGCTGATAAGTGGCAAGTAACATTTGCGCCGCACAAGTGCCAGACAATGACCATCTCCAACAAGACAGAATCTAACTATCTCCCCTTGACATTCAACGGCATTATGATCGCTGAATCCCCCACTATCAACATCCTAGGGGTTACCATTGACCAGAAGCTGAACTGGAGTAGCTATATAAATACAGTGGTTACAAGAGCTGGTCAGAGGCTAGGAATCCTGCGGCATGTAGCTCACCTCCTGACTCCCCAAAGCCTGTCCACCATCTTCAAGGCACAAGTCAGGAGTGTGAAGGAATACTCTCCACTTGCCTGGATGGGTGCAGCTCCAACAACACTCAAGAAGCTCGACGCCATCCAGGACAAAGCAACTCGCTTGGTTGTCACCCTGTCCACAAACATTCACTCCCTCCACCACCGACGTACAGTGTGTACCATCTACAAGATGCATTGCAGCACCGCACCAAGGCTACTGATGCAGCACCTTCCAAACCCGTGACCTCTACCACCTAGAAGGACGAGGGCAGAGGATGCATGGGAACACCACCAGCTGCAAGTTCCCCTCCAAGCCACACACCATCCTGACTTGGAACTATATCACCGTTCCTTCACTGTCGCTGGGTCAAAATCCTGGAACTCTCTTCCTAATAGAAATGTAGGAACATAGAAAATAGGAGTAGGAGTAGGCAATTCGACCCTTCGAGCCTGCTCCGCCATTCAAAAAAAACTTGCCTGATGGTCTAATTCAGTACCATGTTCCCGTTTTCTCCCCATATCCCTTGATCCCTTTGGCATTAAGAAATATATCTGTCTCCTTATTGAATATATTTAATGACATGACCTCCCCTGCCTTCTGCGGTAGAGAATTCCACAGGTTCATCACCCTCTGAGTGTACCTACCCCACATTGACTGCAGCGGTTCAAGAAGGCATCTCACCAACACTTCTCATTAGGGATGGGCAATAAATGCTGGTCTGGCCAGCGACGCCCACATCCCATGAAACGATAATAAAAAAAGAACGATTCATCTCTGGAATTTTGGGGATGCTAATGTAAAGAAGGAGACATCCAAATGGCAATCTAAATCCAACAGTTTTACTGAACCTGAATCAAACACAAGAAGACTCGAGACAGTGAGGTAGTTTTTAACTCCCAGACAGGACCATGGCCCAATGAGCAGATGGCCCATCTGGGAATAGTGGCAGGAAGGCTCAGCTGATTTTTAGTGTGTTGCTTGCTGACTTTCCGACCAAAACAGCTGGAAAGTGGTTGGGTAGCAGCTGCACGACCATCAAACATGGGCAGCTCAAAGGTTACCTCCAGGGCCAACAATTCCTGGCACAAAGTAAGTGGTTTGGAAGGGAATTGGATGGGGGAGAGGGGAATGCCCGAAGGCAGGGGGTGGAGGAGTAACAGTATCAAAGTTCCATTGTGGGACTTCAAGATGTGCAACTGCTCCTCCTGGCCCACAAGAAATCTTCAAATAAATGTTAACCTTATTGGGCTGCTTCTGCCCTTTGATACAGCTGCCAAAAGTTTTAGCTGGGTGGAGAAGCCAACACTGCTCCCTTGCTTGGGCCTTTGGTAAAAATAGCAGATGGGCCCGAATATGCATATTTTAAGATAGGCC
This sequence comes from Heterodontus francisci, assembly GCF_036365525.1. Lineage (NCBI taxonomy): Eukaryota > Metazoa > Chordata > Chondrichthyes > Heterodontiformes > Heterodontidae > Heterodontus > Heterodontus francisci. The sequence goes on along the minus strand of NC_090371.1, from coordinate 201,185,291 downwards.
CCTTTGGCTTCCGACTAGTGTCCTTTCCGTCTGCAACATTGTCCATTCTCCAGTCCTCTGGCACATAATCCACACTAAACAGTGCTCTGACATGTGGGAAGTAATGTTAGCCTAGGTTACCTAACATTGTCTCGGATGGGATGTTAACATTTTGAAAGTCTCAAACCAGATCCAAACCCGTCTCCAGCCTTCCCATCTCCAGAGCTGGGATTTGGGATAGGCAACAAGCCCATTCTCAGGAGGTGAGTCGGTCATTTAAATGCCTCATATTTAAACTGCCTTCCTGGTTTGACACTGGCCAGCTGGGATTCCCAGGTCTGGGAACCTAGCAGCTGAAGGGAGGCAAGAATTGTTTTGTGGAATAGATAAGTGCTTTTACAGCAATGCTGGTGAGCCAGGAGGAGTAGAAGTGTGTTTGGGTTAGAAATGCAATACTGTACTGATGTGGCACCTGGCTTGCTGTAGTCATCTGACCTCTACCATGAGACGCTCACTGCAGGCAGCCATCACAAATTCAGTTCAATAAAGACACAGTACAAGCAAGACTGTTGGCCTGTGTGCTCGTAACATGGTGTCAGAGTGGAGCTGAGACTGAGTGTTGAAGAGCTGTATAGAAGCACAAATACTGAAAGAGGAACATAGGAATGTTCCGAGCTGCTAAAAGCCACAGGAAGCCACAGAAAAGGAACAAAAGGCCACAGCAGAAAGCACTGGGTAAGACACAATGGCTGCAAATATTCCTCTCCCAGCGCCTTTCGAAATTAAAGATGATATGAAGCAGAACTGGCAGTTTTTCCACTCGCAATGGCAAAATTATGAAATTGCGACAGATTTAATTAACAAACCAGAGCAGCTACCAGTAGTGACATTTTTAGCACTGTTGGGGAGAGACTGTTAGAAACTGTATTCCATCATAAATCTCTCCGAAGAACAAAAAAAGACAGCAGAAATTTTGAAAGCCTTGAAGGCACGCTTTGAACCCCAAGCGAACGTAACTTATGAACGGTATGTGTTCTATCGCAGGGCCCAAGGTGAAAGAGTCCATTAATCAATATGTAACTGCATTAACACAGCTCACAGAATCCTGTGAATTTGCGCAACTAAAAGATGATCTAATTAAAGACAGGATTGTATGAGGCATAAGAGATCCTGTAGTGAGAGTACGCCTACTGAGAGAGAAGAAATGTACTCAGGAAAGTGATTGGCGTGCAGAAGTGCTGAAGTTGTAAATCAGCTAGAACACATTCATGGCAGAACAGACCAGGCCTTGCATTATGCTGAAAGACATTCCAGTCCGAAACAGCAGAACGATCATGGACAGAGGGCTGGATGCAAATACTGTGGAAGACATCACACAAAGAGAAAGAAGGCATGTCCAGCTTGGGGAGAACAGTGTTCTCACTGCAAGAAGCTGAATCATTTTATACACAAGTGTTTGGCTGGAAGGAAGCACAACAAGCAGGTACAGATGGCCACTGGATAGATATCAGCCGAAGATTCTAACGAATCACTATGCAACATACAACAGGTTGGTTCAGTCTGGTCGATAGGTGACAAATGGTTTGTGACAGTTGCAATGATGACTGCAGAAGGAGAATATGAAGTTAACATAAAGTGTCAGATAGACACTGGTGCGTTAAGCAACATTATGACCTTCACAGCTCTGTGTGAAGTGTCTCAACATGGCGATCCAAAAATGAAGCCTTCAAAAGTAAGGTTGAGGTTATATGATGGTACCATATTAGAGACTAATACAATGACAGGAATGAAGATCTGGAGTTCCAGATCATAGATGGCAAGCAAAAGCCACTCATCTCAGCTGGAGCAAGTCTAAAGCTAGGTCTGGTAACCCTCAACGTGCAAAAAGAGATTTGCAATGTGTCGCAACACACTAAATCATTGACCATGGAACAGATCCTAGAGGAGTACAACGATGTGTTCATCGGTTTAGGATGTCTTCCTGGCAAATATCATCTCAAAGTAGATGAGAGGGTAAGACCAATTCAGTATCTGCTGATGAAAGTTCCAGCTGCCCTCAAGGCCAGCCTGAAAGACAAGATAGAAGAGCTGGAAAAGAAGGGAGTAATCGAGAAAGTGACAACCCCTACAGAATGGATTAGCAGCATGGTGGCAGTGAAACAACCTGGAAAGCTGAGTGTATGCATCGACCCAAAGGATCTAAATAAAGATCTGAAGAGATCTCACTACCCCATGCCAACCATCGAAGGAATTTTGCCACAACTTGTAAAGGCAAAAATCTTCACTACCCTAGATGTGAAGGATGGTTACTGGAAAGTGAAGCTGAATGAAAGCAGCAGCTTTCTATCTACATTCTGGACGCCGTTCGGGAGATACAGATGGTTGCGCATGCCATTTGGCATTTCCACGGCTCCAGAGGAGTATCAATGTAGACAACATGAGTTAGTGATCTTCCCGGAGTGGAAGTTATAGTGGATGATCTGCTAGTTTATGGTTGCAGAGACACAATGGAAGAAGCCATTGCTGACCATGATCAAAATCTAGTGCGATTGCTGGGCAGAGCTGGCCAGATGAACCTGAAGCTGACAAGAAAAAATTGCAATTAAAGATGCCCGAAGTCAAGTACACAGGTCATGTACTGAGAGCAAAAGGTCTTCACCCAGATCCCGAAAAGGTGAGAGCAGTAGCAGCGTAATGATTTTTTTGGTTTGGTCAACTATTTAGCAAAATTCTTGCCCAATTTGTCGTCCGAGTGTGAACCATTACGCCAACATCACTGCCAAGGACATGCAGTGGTATTGGGGCACAGAACAAGAAGCAGCGTTCACTAAAATCAAGCAACTAATGACAGCACTGCCATTGCTGAAATACTATGACGTAAATGATGAAATAGTGTGACGCCAGCGAGACATGACTTGAAGCAACCTTATTGGGCGGCACAGTGGCGCAGTGGTTAGCACCGCAGCCTCACAGCTCCAGGGACCCGGGTTCGATTCCGGGTACTGCCTGTGTAGAGTTTGCAAGTTCTCCCTGTGTCTGCGTGGGTTTTCTCCGGGTGCTCCGGTTTCCTCCCACAAGCCAAAAGACTTGCAGGTTGATAGGTAAATTGGCCATTATAAATTGTCACTAGTATAGGTAGGTGGTAGGGAAATATCGGGACAGGTGGGGATGTTTGGTAGGAATATGGGATTAGTGTAGGATTAGTATAAATGGGTGGTTGATGTTCGGCACAGACTCGGTGGTCCGAAGGGCCTGTATCAGTGCTGTATCTCTAATCTAATCTAATCTAATGCAGCAAGAACAACCAGTTGCATTTGCATCCAGGGCATTAACACAAATGGAACAATGCTACGCTCAGATCGAGAAAGAGTGCCTGACCATTGTCTTTGCTTGTGAACATTTTCATCGATACCTATTAGGAAGAGACAAAGTGACAGTCGAGTCTGACCACAAGTGACTTCAAAACATTTTCCTCAAGACGCTACTATCTGCTCCAAAGCATCTGCAAAGAATGTTACTCCGGGTACAGAGATCTGGACCTAACATACAGGCAAGGGAAACAGATGCACATCGCTGACATGCTGTCGAGTGCAGCACTCCCTAAGAAGAAAGCAGCGGATGCTACAACAGAGTGTGAAATCTTCCAGATCGAATGGGAAGCTGCAGTTCGACATGCTCTGGAAGTCATCAACCCAGCAGAGACATTGAATCTGACAGACCAGTGCCTTGCTCAAATCAAGTGAACAACACAAGATGCAACTCTCCAAGTGTTGCAAGAAGTAGTGATGAAAGGATGGCCTGAAAGGATCAAGGACACTCCCGTAGTCACAAGAGTGTATTGGGCATACAGAGATGAATTGACAGCCCAAGATGGCATCTTGTACAAAGGAAAGAGAGTCAATATCTCTGAGGAGTTGAGAGGAGAGATGCTAAAGCGCATCCATGCAAACCACCAAGGTATTGAGTCAAGTCTGAGGAAGGCAAAAAAAGTGCTCTACTGGCCAAACATGAGCAATGAAATCAAGAACCACATCAACCAGTGCAGTGTGTGTAACGAATACCAAACTAAGCAAGATAAAGAGCCTCTGATGACACATGACATCCCAGACAGACCATGGATGAAGCTGGGAGTAGACCTCTTCACTCTCGCAGGAACTGATTATCTTGTCACTGTAGACTACTATTCTGCCTACTGGGAGCAAACTTCAACGAGATTATAGAATGCCTGAAAGCACACTTTGGTCATTACGGCATTCCAGACATTGTAATGAGCGACAACGGCCCTCAGTTCACGAGTGAAGAATTCCGCCACTTCACAAAGGATTGGGAAACTCAACACCATACATCATCTCTGCACTATCCCAAGTCAAATGGAAAGGATGAGGCAGCAGTGAAAATCACCATGAAGAAAGCGAGCAAATCCAGCATAGATGTATACAAGGCAATCCTTGAGTGGAGAAACACACCTACCGAAGGCATGGAAAGTAGTCCAGTACAAAGACTAATGTCACGCCGCACCAAACTACTCTTCTAATAGCAAAAAAGCTACTGAAGCCAGAAGTAGTAACAGGCGTGAGTGACAAAATCAAGGAGAGCAACAGAAAGCCAAATTTCATTTTGACAAAACTGCCAAACCATTGCTAGAATTGAGCATTGGAGAGCCAGTCAGGGTACAAACCTTCAACGCTCTCAACAAGAGTCAGCCCAAGTGGCAACTTAGGACCTGCGTAGAGCAGTTGTCACCTCAATCGTACACGGTGGAAGTAAATGACCAGATATACCACCGCAACCGCAGGCACATACGCACAACTGGAGAAGCTGTTCCTTCACTGCAGGCAGCCAATCAGGAAGATGTGAACTCACCATCTGCACAGATCACAGATCAACCATCAGTCCCAGAGGTCTACAGCAGCCCAACAATGGAAATGGAACCATAACAGTTACCGTGGCAACAATAAGTGACACGGGAACAACACTCCCCGGAGAAGGAAAGTCACCCAGATGAACAGCCAATGACAACGTTCACACGCACCATTAAGAGAGCAGCACAATTTAAAGACTATGTGTGCAATGCATGTGCAGAGACTGACGAGAATAATGAACTGTTAATGCACGAGAACAGTTGTGTGCATAGTGGGTAACTTGGGCAACTCACAGTGTAAGTGATTATGAATGCAATCTTTTTTTGTTTTTTGTATGAAAAGGGGGATGTTTAGGATAGAAATGCAATACTGTACTTATGTGCCTCCTGGCTTGCTGTCGTCATGTGACCTCTACCATGAGGTACTCACTGCAGGCAGCCATCACAAGTTTAGCTCAATAAAGACAAAATACAGGCAAGACTGTTATCCTGTGAGCTTGTAACAAAACACTTCCTCCCAGCCCACCAAGTTTCAAGCTTACCTTTTTCCCTGTCTGCCATCAGAGCCCCCCTCTCCCGTGATCAGACCATCAGGGTTCGGCCAACACTCCCACTAACCCAGCTGTGGGTGCCCTATCTGCTGCTGGACTGTGGTCTCCGCCAGAGTTTTCCCCACTGACAGGGAGCCAAGCCTGTCAATCAAGCTGGCTTCTGTGCAGTGGCACCTGCTTGAAAAAAACTGGAGCCAAAACTCGACAGCGTGTGGGGAAATCCGGACGGCCAAAACTCCCCCATGTCCCCTCCACCGCTCACAAGACCCTCCCAGTAAATATTGGGGCTATAATTTCTAGAGCCTCAGACTATTAGGAGGCCAATAACAGTCCTAATGGAGCATCGCATAATTTGCCACAACTCCTGGCACAGAGCAAACATGTGTGGGTGAATTTCTTGGTCATGGGGGTGGCTGGCTGCCCTTAAAGAGGTGCCTGTTTTTTGAGTCCCATAATGAACTCCGGGAGAAGTATGTTCACCGGGAAAGAGGCCATGGGCTAGATAGTCTGGGAAGAGCAGTGGCTCTAAGTTGGAAGAATGTCACCCAGAATACCCAACACACAGTTTGAGTCAGGCCACACCTATAGTGCCCATTTGTGCTGAGCATCTTGATGAGGAGGATATTAGGGCCCTGATGAGCTCTCAGTGCATTATTTGCCGGTACTTTGCACAGTCATTGCATAATAGTCCACAGACTTGCACACCAGATAATATGGATCTGTAGCACTTGCAGAACTATGGCACCTTGGCTGCTTAACATTGGATTGTCAGCATGATCATGTTTACCAAAGTGATTTCTGACCGATGAACATAGATTCTAAATCTTGCCTGTAAGCCGAATAGTTAGATCAGCAAGGGATACCATAGCTCCAAAGGCCCTCAAAACCCTGCAGCACGTGAACCAGATTGAATTCACAGTGATTAACAATTAGATCTGGCAAGCTTCAAGGCTGACGAGCCAAACTCTTGAAATTTTGAATGCAGCCAGTGCAGGTGGATGTGGGAGGAGGGGGTGGAACAGTACACAGGGAATTAAAGAATTGTCAGGAGATCTTGGAGTCCCCTTGTTGTAATCTCAGTTTTTGATGAAATACAGTAATACTGATGTTATCTCAAATTGCCTGCCAAAATGAAAAATAACCAGGAGTACTGTAATGGGCCATATCCTGAATCAGTCATTTTTCTGTGTGAAAGGTCTAGCAACTAAATAGGAACCTACAGTACTTCTACTTTATATGTTTAAGATTACAATTTGAGGCTTTAGTAGGCTGATGGTTTTCAATCAGTTAAACTGGAAACTGGCAATAATCCAAAAGCCTCATTCACTGCAAATTTCAAATATTTCTCTGTTTACACAGGAACACATTCAGACATTTTTAAGTTTGCCTACCAACAGGCATTTTTTTTTTTCAAATTTCTACCCGTTTGCCTTTCAGATGTTTACGCCTAACAGCACTGTGGGTGTACCTATCCCACATGGACTGCAGCGGTTCAAGAAGGCAGCTCACCACCACCTTCTCAAGTGCAATTAGGGATAGGCAATAGATGCTGGACTAGCCAACGATGCCCACATCCAATGAATGAATTAAAAAAGCTCTCCTGCATCAATACTTCTTAGACAGTTGTACATTGGAAGGAATGCAAATAAGTTCAGCGAAAGTGAGAACACCCTATTTTAGTTTCAGGTGCTAGAACTTCATAGGGTAATAAGGCCTGGACAAAACTTAACAAAATGAATTTCCTATAAAGAACTTGCGAGGATCCATCCTTGGTTCCCTCTTCTTCCTCATCCACATGCTCGTCCTTAGCAACATCATCCCCCACAGACACTGAGTCAGCTTCCACACATACGTTGATGATGTCCAACCCTATCTTTGTATTACCTCTCCTGACCGCATCACTGCCTCTGTGCTGTCAGACGTCAGACTTCTTACTCGATATCCAGTCATGGAGAAACCACAAATTCATAGGAACGGCCAGTTACAGCATTTGATTAGATTCTGGATGATCTGTACTTCCATTCCGTGTTATCCCCTTACCTAACAAAAATCTAGCCCCCTCAGTTTTGAAATTTTTGATTCACTAATCCTCAACAGCTATTCAGGGGAAAGTGTTTCAGATTTCAACTACCATTTGAAGAAATGCTGGAAGGTTGTGATATAAAATGAGAACAAGTTATCACAGCTTAACTTGTAAGTCTGTGAATTTATTAAATACAAAATCAGTATATATTGATGTGTAAATTGATTTAAATTCTTCCTTGGTATTGTATGATTGCTTTAGGAGTGATGTCTCTTTAAGAACTCAGTATGTTAATGAACTAAGTACCAGAATGCAGCCATGCGACTAGAAGCCATAGTCACTCTGCACTGTAACACTCTGGACAAAGGTTCTGTATATAGTTTGCACTGTATTATGTGTATTAGTTTAGCTGTTAATCGTTCTAGAGATCTTCAAGGAACTGGAATCCACGTACCTCATTGTGTTGCATAAGATAACACAAAGAAACTCATGATATGGTAGCATCTATGATGAAAAGACAGGATATAAGCTTCAAGACCATGGGTAAAACAGCAAGCAAAATTTAAAAGCAGCACAGAAAACAGAAGAGAAAATTTGAAGCAACAAGTGAATAAACTTTAAAACAAGTACCTGAAAAGAGTGAAAGAAAACTACATACCTTAGAAAGCTGAGAAAAACTCCATAGAACGGAAGCATGACTGAAAAATAAGCAACCGGTTGAGTCATTGTGCCAATGATTGAGAATTCCCGGTTAAAAAGACTGAAGAGTATTAAAAAAAAATCATTTTCTAAAGGTTCAGTGTGAGCGAGAGGAAAAAGAGGGGAAAACCCTGAAAAGTGCGTGAACTAAAAAAAAAGTCCGAGAATGGAAAAAAAAGTGCGGGAACCCCCCTTCCCCCAAACACTTTAGTCTTCATTAAAGCAGTCAAGCTGAAAAAAATCATTAAACTAGTCAAGTGTGAAGAAGATAAATAAACTCTAACCAAAAAAGGCAAAGGAGGAAAACCCTTGAACTGGCTGAAAGAGACAAAAAGAGAACACTGTCAAGCACCTGTTACACTCTGTCAAAGCAGCGAGCCTGAAAAAAAAATTTCTTAAAGGAGGAACAGCTCAGTTAATAGAACAAGTTTTAAAACAGGTTTTAAGCCACAAATAGAAAACATAGTGCTGAAGGCACACACAGAGCTGAACAATGTTAAATATTGAGCAGAAATCAAATGAACAGCAGAAGTATGGATATCAAATTTCCCTGCATGAACTGTAAGGCCATTGATATTCTATCAGAGTTCAAACTTTTTAAGTAAAGAATGCAGTTATGCTTCATACACCAAGCAGTTGCAGAACCAGAGAAGAAGGCTGTGAAAATACTGATAGCAGTTGTAAATGAGGGGCTACACAGAAATATACCATTGGCTTATGTGAAGAGGACCAGAAAGATCCCGCAAAGATATGGAAAGTGCTAGAAGATCAGCTTCAGGTAAGAGTGAATTTTAGAATTCATTGTCTGGAATTGATGTCCTACAAGCAACAGCCACAGGAATCAAGAGATCAATTCATCAGTAGATGCCGTAGTAAGGGCAACGAATGCAATTTTTCAGAAACTAAGCTCTCGGAGCGAAGAATGGAGCTGGTGATTGTCTCAACAGCTATTGAAGCATTTCAAAAAGACCTCTTGAGAAAAAGAAAGGTCACCACATTGATATGCTGCGAGAAGATGACATGAAATATGAAGCCATTCTAGCTGGACAACAACACCTGCAAGCACTAGGGGCAGTCGACAGTATTGGCATGGTAACCAGGTCACAACTGGGAAGCAAGCTGTGTGGTAAATGTGGTTTGTCCCACTCACGGCGAAGTTGTCCTACATTTCAAGATCTGTGCAAGGTGTGCGGTGCAAAAGGACACTGGGCCCACCTATGCAAGAAATCCGGCTCCAATGATGCAGCCAGATGTCACAATAGGACACAAACAAGCAGAAGACAGACACAGCAACAGGGCAACAGCAGCAAGGAGAGTGCAGAGACCTGCGTAAACGCAAGTCGATACACAAAGTCCACAGCGAAATAGACTTGAGACAAGACTCAGAGTGAAGTAGTTCTCAGCCACAAGACGAGCAGGCGTTTCACATTGTGATCCTGACACATTGTGCTGATGAAGTCGAATAACTGGAAGCTTTTACTACTATTATTATCATGTACCCAAAGAAAGTTGGCAAACACACACTCAGGACTAAGATTGACATGGGAGCTTGTGCAAATATCCTACCAGTCTGAATCCTGGATCAGTGGAAATTTATGACAAAGTTAACTGCATACAATGGGTCACCCATTCCTTGCAGTGGCACACAGTGCAATGCAGCTATGGCAAGTCGGCATGGAAGCCACAAATATTTTACCTGGTGGACACCAGTGGACTAGCAGCGGCAGGACTGCCAGTGTGTAGGGACCTCAACATCGTGACTATCCACGAGATCACCTAGGTACCCATTACAGCAGAAGAGACCAAGTGTACCTGCATTGAGTCAGTCCATGACCTACAAGTGTACCCGGATAGGTTCGATGGCATAGGAGATTTCAAAGGTAATGCCATACTGCACCTCAGAGAGGATGCAACTCCGTCAATCAACGCTCCCAGAAAGTGCAGCGTGCACATGCAAGAAAAGCTCAAGTGCGAGTTAGATGAGATGGAACGCAATGACATCATCGATCGTGTGCATCATCACCCAGACTGGTGCAGCTCAATCACATACGTACTGAAGAAGGATGGAGCAATCAGGATGTGTCTAGATCCGAGATGTCTAAACCTCTCCCTAAAGAGTTGCCCCCAGAAGATTCCAACACTAGAGGAATTGAATCCCAAGTTCACAGGAACCAAATTTTTCACCAAGTTGGATGCTAAACATGGATATTGGTCGGTACACCTAGCTAAAGAATCTCAGGAAGTCACCATCTTCAGAACATCCATTTGGAAGATATTGCTTCCAGAGACTACCCTTCGGCTGATCTGTCAGTCAAGATCTGTTTCAGCAGCATCTGTACAGAATTATAGAAAACGTGCCTGGACGTATATGCATTGCCGATGATATTGCAGTAATGGGCAAAACCAAAGAAGAACATGATCGAAGTCTTCATTCACTGATGGTAGTAGCTCATCGTGAAGGGCTCATTTTTAACAGCAAGATGTACCAGGTGAATGTAACTCAGATCAATTTCTTTGGCTCCATCTATTCGGGTTGCGGAATCCGTCCTGACCCAGGAAAAGTGGAAGATGTAAGACATAGGCCTACCCCAAGACAAAGATGTCTTGGATTTTTCAGCTTCTTGGCACCATTCGTTCCAAATTTTTCTGACAAAGCATCATCACTGAGAGAGCTCTTAAAGAATGATGTACCATTTGTATGGCAGGAGGACCATCAGCATATGTTTAAGTCTCTCAAACAGTCATTGTCAGCAGAAACATGTACCCTGCAGTCCTATGATACAAGGAAGATGACAATCCTGGAAGTTGACTCCTCACAGAAAGGGCAAGGAGTGTGCGTCCTGCAGGATGGCAAACCAATTGCATTCGGATCCAGAAGTTTATCCTCAGCGCAATCCAGTTATTCAAACATGGAGCGTGAAACACTTGTTCTAGTGTTTGGGAACACAAGGTTCCACACCTACCTGTTTTGTAAGCAGTTCATGGTGGAAACCAACCACAAACCACTGGAGATGATCTGGCGCAAACCATTGACAAGTGCACCACCTCGACTACAGTGACGTTTAGTGAAGTACAGGGGTACGGCTTCGATGTCTGCTACATCCAGGTACCAAAATGGTCACCTCGGATACACTGAGCAGATTGCCAAACCCGAGCAAGAATGAAGAACTCCCACTTGGTCTACAAGTAGACAGCATGGACATCGAGGTGGAAGATGTGGTCACAATCGATTTATTGCATTTTGGTCAGCACAAATGTGACCAATTACAATCAGAAACAGCCAATGACCCACAACTGAAGGCACTATGGAGAGTCATCAAAGAAGGTTGGCCTGATACGATAAAAGAGATGCCAGAAACCCTCAGATGCTTTTGGCCTTATAGAGATGAACTCGGTATCTCGAGCGGCGTCAGCTTCAAAGGAAAACAAGTGATTGTGCTCAAAGCTCTCAGGCAGGACATCTTGTCACAATTTCACCAGGGCATATGGGTATAGAGCGAACAAGATGATTGGCACGAGACACTGTTTATTGACCAGGGATCAACGGTGACATTAAAATGTTAGTGAGGATGTGTAAAGCATGCCAGAGCCACCAGCCACAACAACATAAAGAACCACTACACCCTCACGAGATTCTATCAGTCCCTTGATCTATTTACCGTGAATGGATACGACTTTATCTAAGTCATCAATTATTTCTTCAAATATCCAATTATCAGACAGGTAAAAGACACTACAAGTGCAGTTATCACAGACACATTGAGTGCCATATTCAGTCTGTTCGATGTACCTGAATAAATTACTTCTGCAAATGGGCCACAGTATACGGGCAGACCTTTCAGGGATATGTGTGTCAAATGGGGCGTAAACCATGTGACATCCTTCCCACAGTACCCTAGATCTAATGGTCTTGTCAAGCGAATGGTTCGCACAGTCAAATCGCTTATCCTGAAGTGTAGGACAATGAAACAAGATTTTTGTGTAGCCATGCTCCATCTCAGAGTGACACCCATGGAATGGGCTTACTATCATCAGCAGAAATCATATTGGCAGACAAGTGAGAACGATTCTGCCAAACCATCATCTGTCCAAATTCTCCGAGATGCAGGAGACACTGCTCGAAAAACAAGGGAAAATGAAGATGGTGCGTGACTGACATGCAGGGTCAGAACTACCTCAGCTACACGTAGGACAAACGGTCAGGGTCAAACACCCCACAATGAGAACATGGTTACCCACAGAGGTATCCAAAGTATGCAGTGAACCTAACTCTTATGAGGTTACAACATCTAATGGAGCAGTGTTGAGGAGGAACCGAAGCCAATTAAGAGAAGTATGCAATACTCCAATTGCGCACAGCAGACTTGGAAGAACGCACTTTGACGATGAGGGTGTGACAGAACAACAGGATAACAACCAACACATTGACAACACGTCTGTAAGCCAAGAACAGCCAAGGATATATTTCACATCCCCAGAAGGTTATACCACAACAAGATCTGGAAGAGTTGCCAAACACTGAAACGATATATGGACTCTTAAGCTTCTGCACTTGTAAATTTCATAATCTCTATCTCTGTATAAATCCAGTTTTCACTTATAGCGTACAAGAATTATCTTTGGAAAGAAAGGGGATGTTGTATGATCGCTTTAAGAGTGATGTCCCTTTAAGAACTCAGTATGCTTATGCACTAAGTACCAGTATATAGCCATGTGACTAGAAGCCATAGTCACTTCGCACTGCCACACCCTGAATAAAGGTTCTGTAGATAATTTGCTCTGTATTATGTGTATTAGTTTAGCTGTTAATGAACCTTCTAGAGAACTGGAATCCACGTACCTCATTGTGTCGCATAAGATAACACAACAAAACCCATGGCAGATATTTACACGTAAAATGGGTTTACAAGTACATACTGATTGTATAATTGAACTATTACATCAAACTGGAAGGATGCCGGCTATAGTGAACCCACATCTGGATTTGCAATGCATTTGATTTTTATGCAGCTTATGACATCATAGCACGCTTACAGTTTTTGTCTCTCACTCATTTATATTTTATATATATTATATACATAGATATATAAAATGTCTGTTCATGTCAGCAATGGCTCTATATAATGGAACTAATTGTACGCCATCTGTATTTTCTGTACGCCATACACTTTTGCGATACAGTATAAATTTTGACCAAACATTTACATGGCGTTCTGGATTTATCTTGCTGAATTGAAAAGTTACTTGTGAATTAACTCTGACCTCCACACACCCCTTTACACATTTTCATCTGTATCAAGCAAAACTGTTATTTTGTTTTTTTTTTCAAATATATATGCAGCAGGATGCTAGTATTGTTTAAAAGTAAGAACAGATGTAGCATCACCCTCCGTATCTAATGATGGCTTAATTTGCATTTGGGCAGCTGAAACAGATGGTTGAATAAAGTTGGGGGAGGGGAGTGGGTGTTGTTGAGCTAGCGGTTGCTAAACTGAATTGATAGAAACAGTGGCACTATGAAACCCCACCCCACCCCCTTCCCTCCCTCTCCCACAGCAGAGGCCTTAGCCCAGAGAGAGTGCCATCACCAGCTGGGACCTACGGTCTGTTTCCAGTGAATGGCCCAAGTACAGTTTGTGTCTGTGAAAATTGTTCTACTTCAGGGTTATTGTATATTAGTGCCACAATTGCAGAAGGAATTTTAATATGCATTGATCATTTTGAAAATTAGAATAATTATGGATGCTGCCAACCAAAAAGCATTATTAAGTGAAAGCTGTAAAAGAAGTTGATCAGCCTTTTTTAAAAGAAGGTTCCCCTATTATTTTGAAAGCTATTCTATGGCCATATTTTTATAATTTCACTTTACACAATGTACTATTCACTGAGAGCACACAGACAATCTGTTCCTGGGTCTGGATGCAAACTCCACGTTGATCTGGTCACTCAAACTTTGTTGCTAGCCTTTTCTCTGATTCTTCTTTATTTTCTTCCTTCATATATTCCCCCCTTAAAATCAGTCAGCACTTCCTCCGGATAAACCAAAAGATGGGAACTCGCGATGTGGGAAATGGCCAGGAGAACCAGCTGTCAGTTTTACTGATTTACTGAAATTTTTAGTACAGTTGGGGTTTCCTCAGTGTTGAATATCACCATTATGTTTAAATTTTTAAAACTTCCTTTTTTTCTGCCAATCTACATACCTTTTGCTTTCCTGGAAAGTTATTTCAGGCCATCAAGTCTGTGCCGATGTTTATCTTCACATGAGCCAACTAGTCTAGTTCCACTCCCCTGCTTGCCTTCCACACTCCTTTTAATAATCATCTTTTTCAAGCAACAATCTAAACCCCTTTGAAAAGAATTTATGGACTATGCTTCAACAATGGTTTGTGGCAGAGAATCCCACATTCTAACCAGCCCTGTGTCAAGATTTTTTTTCTTTTTCTGACTTCCTCCTTTCGTTCCTTTTGTGATTACTTTAAACGTGTGCCACGTTGTTACCGTCTCTCTGGCCAATGGAAAGAATCTATCACTATTTACCCTACCATCACATCATCAACCTGAAGACCTCTGTCCGTACAATTTGTTCAGCTCCAGTGGAAAACAAACCTCTTAATTTCACAAGTTGCTCTTCAGAATTGTAAGCTTTTATACCTGGTAATCTGAATCTGAACTGTATATTTTTCATCATTCTTGCATTTTGGATCACTTTTGTAGAAAAAATATATTACTTCACATTTCTCTCAGTGAATTTCATTGGCCCAGATTTTGCAGTAGTAATGACAGCAAATTTGTCAGCGTGTGCCGTTATTAGTCCTTTGAAACTGACAGCAACGTCTGGAGTCCACACGTGTGCAGTTTAACGTGGAAATCCAAAAGTTGCAGCCAGTGATTCTATGCTTCTCCGTAGGGTGCACTGCTGAAGTTCCCACAGAGTTCACTCAATTAAAAATCACTGAACTGATGGGAACAGCCCCTTTGTAATATTGCTGTTAAGACCTCCCGAAAAGTGACACCTTGGTAATGAGGTGCAACTGGGTTTTTAATGGTGTACTAAAACTAATTTATATTTGTGGAATGTCAAATGTCTCTTACAATAAAGATTCCAAGTTTTTTTAAATTAAAGTTTGTTTATAATATTTCACCTTCTAATATCTTTGTCCCAATCATTTATTTTGCTCTCTGTAAAACTTAACTAAATTTAGAGGATATTCAGTGCATTTAACTTCCTGGTTTGCGGTCTGTGAGAATTCTTCAATGTGATTGGCTGCTTACCAACTGGCCCTGTGTGGGAGCACCTAACAGCGAGAGAGAATAAATACAGAATGAGGCTCGGGGCATGCACCCACCTTCAGGGAACGGAGAAGACCCAGACCTACAATGGGAGCACCTAGAATCAGGAGCAGATAAATACAGAATGAGGCTCGGGGCCTGCACCTACCTTCGGGGAGCAAAGAGTAACAGGACCTGTGAGGGAGCTTCAGGAGCCGGCGCACGCTGACTGAGTTTGAAAAATCACAGGAAAGCTGTAAGATGATTGGTTGGTGAGTAACTGTTGTTGGGGAGTATCTGTAAATAGTTAGGTTAGTACATTGTTATTAGGGTGTGTGAGTTAATAACTGAAAATTAGAAAAATGTAAATTTAAAAAATTTAAGTAGCTACCTTATAATTAATTAAGTCATGCAAGCAGAAGGGAAGTAAGAAGCTGGTGAGTTTACTTTTTGTTTTATTTTTAAGCGGTAAGGTTTATTTTATTTCCAAGGTTTAAATTGGTACAGTAAGTGCTGGTGAGGAAATGAATTAATTAAAACACAATAAGAATGGCAGGGCAGATGATGTGTTGCAGCTGCAGTATGTGGGAGCTCATGGACACTAATGTGATCCACAGCAGCCACGTCTGCAGTAAGTGTCTGTAGCTCAAGGAGCTTTGGCTCAAGTAGATGGAGGCCGAGCTACAGACACTGCGAAGCATCAGGGAGGGGGAAGGTTACCTGGACACATTGTTCCAGAAGGCAGTCACACCCCTTAGGATAGGGTCATCAGAATTAGTCCATGGTCAGGGACAGGGGGTGTGACTGCGCGTGAGGCAGGTAAGGGGATCAAGAAGGCAGAAGTGGAGGAACTTCAGCCCTTGCAATTGTCCAACAGGCTTGAGGCTCTTTCAGCTTGTATGAATGTGAGAGTGAGCTGCGGGGTAGATGAGCAAAATGACCATGGCACCATGGTACAGGAAGTCACTCAAGCTGGAGAAGTAAACAGGGATGTAGTGGTAGTAGGTGATAGTATAGTCAGGGGATAGAAACAGTTCTCTGTGGCCAAGAACAAGAGTACAGAAGGCTGTGTTGCCTGCCTGGCACCAGGGTTTGGGATATCTGCTCAGGACTGGAGAGGAACTTGCGGTGGGAAGCGGAGGATCCAGTTGTCGTGGTCCAGGTGGTTAGAAGCTTTGGTTATATTCTTCCAAAATTCCTTAGATTCTGGAAGGGTCCCAGCAGATTGTAAAATAGCAAATGTAACACCTTTATTCAAGAAAGGAGGAAGACAGAAAGCAGGAAACTATGGGCCAGCTAGCTTAACATCTGTCATAGGGATATTACTAGAATTCATTATTAAGGAGGTTATAGCAGGATACTTAGAAAATCATAATGGGATCAGTCAAGATAGTTTTGTGAAAGGGAAATTGTGTTTAACTAATTTATTAGAGTTCTTTGAGGATGAAGGGGAATCTGTAGATGTGGTGTACTTGGATTTCCAAAAGGCATTTGATAAGGTGCCACATCAAAGGTTATGACACAAGATAAGAGAACATGGTGTAGGGGGTAATATATTAGCATGGATAAAGGACTAGTTAGCTAACAGGAGGCAGAGAGTAAGGATAAATGGGTCTTTTTCGGATTGGCAAGCTGTGCAGTGGAGTGCCCACACAGATCATTGCTGGGGCCTCAACTATTTACAATTTATATCAATGACTTGGGTGAAGGGACCGAATGTATAGAACTAAATTTGCCGATGACACCAAAATAGAAAGGAAAATAAGTTGTTAAGAGGAGATAATTTTACAGCCCCCGCAACGTTGGGGGTCGGGGGGCCGGAAAATGCCTCCAAGAGAGGCCGCCATGGGCTTCGATGCCAGGAATGCCCGGCCTGATATTGCTGGTGGTGGCAAGGCCTCATGGCGACTCCCCCCTCCACTGCTCGGCGACGGGACAAAAATTTTAATATGTTAATTTAGTAAAATTAATGAATTAATTACTTACCTGTTCCCGCCACCCATTCCGGTGCCATATTAGAGCTGGCGGCCGGCACTCCCGCACTGTCGGATCTCCATCCGGTGATGTAAGGTGGAACACTGGTGCGGAGAGCGGAGCAGGTAAGTACTCAGTGGGGGTGGGGGAATGGGGTAAAACTAATTTCATTGGTCTAGTGAGTGATTGGAAGGGGTAAAGTTTAAAGTTGATGAACTTTGGGGGGTGGGGAGAGATGGGGAACACAAGGTAAGTGTTTTGGGGGGGAGAGGGCATGTAATGAATTTTATGATCATTGTGGGGTGGGAGAGGGTCAGGATAACTTTATTTAATTTTTTACAGTCATTGTTCTTTAAATATACAGTGAATACTGGGAGGATGTTTCCTCTTGTGGGGAAGACTAGAATTAGTGGACACAGTTTAAGAATAAGAGGTCTCCCTTTTAAGGTGGAGATAAGGAGAATTTTCTTTTCTTGAAGGGCTGTTGGTCTGTGGAATTCTCTTCCCCAGACAGCAGTGGAAGCTGGGTCATTAAATTTATTCAAGGCTGAGTTAGATAGATTTTTGATAGACAAGGGAATCAAGGGTTAGGGAGGCTACTCAGGAATGTGGAGTGAGACCACAACCAGATCTTATCGGATGGTGGAGTAGGATTGAAGGACCGAAAGGCCTACTCCTGCTCCTAATTCCTATGTTCCTATGTTTTACCCTGCTTGATAACATCACTGTTGCTGGATCGCTGGAGATCGCCTGGACTTGGTGCCAGATTCAATCTGATGTCAGGAAAGTGGAAATCCATGCCACAGATTTTTGTGGGCAGCTTTCTTCAAGGTCAGCGATAAGCGCTGTCGCTTTGCTGCTGACTGAAAAATCCTGGCCAGGGTTGTCCAAGTTTTCAGGTAGGTACTTCAGTTCAAGATCGGGGGCTTCACATTGTTGGGAGGTCGTGGATCTCTGGACTGGAAGCAGTGGCTTCCACTGATTGATCTGAGCACCAGACTCTGCCACCACCTCCTCCCCACCACGCCACCCTCCCATCCCTCGTGCATTCCCTTGATCTGATCTCCATTATATCCAATCTCCTCCCCCCACCCCCACCGCAATCTGATCTCCAGTTTTACTGCTCCCTGTTATATCCAATCTCCAGCCACCCCTCCCTCCTGCCCCACCATGATCTGATCACCAGACTTCCCCTTTCCCCCCCCCCCCCAACACCCCACGATCCGGTTACCAGATTGCGGGGGGCATCGCAAGGGGGTGTGAGGAACTGATCTCCATTCTACCCAGTTGTCTAGCATCCCTCCCTCCCCCTGTGATCTGATCTCCAGACTCTCCCTGCTATCTCTCCCTCTCTCCCTCCCTCCTCTCTGTTCTGGTTGCAGCCTTGTACCGCAGGCTTTCTCGTCCATCAGCGGCCAGCCTCTCAATCTGCCTGGTTACCTGATGGGACACTGAATGCAAAAATTCTAATGAGGTCCTGGCGTTAAATTCAGCTGGACTTCTGCTGTTCCCATATTTCTGGATTTCCCAGCTGCCTACACTCGCTTCCACTCCTTCTCAGTTGCCCCGTGTACATCGTTACCTATGTTTCCTTTCTATTGGAAGTTGATGCCATTCTTTAACGTTTTACTTTAGAAATTAAATTTCAGCACCTGAAGCGAGGGAAGAGTCAGAAGGCATGGTAAAGAGAAGGATTTTTGGGAGACTTTTGAAATAGGGAGAGTAAGTATTTTTGAGAGGAAATTCCAAAGGGCAGGAGCTTCGTGATTGATCAACTTCCAATGGTGAAGCTAGGGGAGTGGATGGTGTAACAAGTTTTTTTTCCTGCTGTGTTGTCTCAATCATTCCACATCCAGGCCACATGGACCATTATTTTGGACCACTATGGGGCGTCTTCTGTTTAAACAACCTAGGACACTCCTTCTAAAATGAAGCAATTAATTTCCATGTGCAAAGGGCATGACTTTGATCTGAGAAATCGGAAAAAGGGACATTCTACATTTCACCAAGCTACAAATGGGATTGTCCAGCTATCACACCCTGCTGATACCATTTACGTAGGCACTCTTGAATAGGTACCATCCGATCATATTACCCAACTTTACCAAGCCTTAAAGGATGTGTCAAAAAATATTGACCATGTATGTGCACAATGGACAGTATAGTTTTAAAATAGGACTAATCATGTAATAGAGAATTGAACAATTGATGGGTCTGTTCAGTGTCATCAAAATCAAAATGAGTGAAGGAGAAAGGTGGTAAAAGGTCACAGGTCCAGATCATGACATTGAAACCCATTTCCACATCCACCTCTTCCTTCTCCTGATGTTCATCTTTATCTCGAGCTTGTTAATTTTTTTTTCTTTTAGTTGTGGTTGCTTTATTTAATGTTTGTTTTTCACCAATCTCTTTTCCAGCAGCTTCAGTATCCTGTTTTATTTAGGGAACACATCTGATCCAAATTAAACTAGCATATGACAGTTCTAGAAGATATGTGATTGCAGGTATACCAGAACTAAAAATGAAACATAATAGAAAGTGGGGCAGACAGAGATCTGGAAATGTCTCCCATTTATGATTCATCTACTTAACCGCAAGCACTGTTTTGGCCCTTTTTGTTCAGATTCCAAAATTTAACATGTTCAGCCCCTCTGGTAGTGAGTCCCCACCCTCCCCTCCCCCCAAACCGCATGTTGTTTTCGGACATTGCTGACGAACTTGAGACACAGCATTTTATAATCTTTGAAACATGCTCGTTGAATTGTTTACACATAAGCTTTTCTTTACTTGAAATTGATAAATTACAACAAGTAGTAACAAAACATTGCCCTGATAGTATTCATGGTTCAGTGTATATAACAGTGAGTCCAACACAGTCTTATGTAATAGCTTCTCTAAGTGATCCTATGTTCCTATGTTGGAGACTGGTGTGTGGCATTAGAATTTAAGTTTACTTCTGTACTGCTCATTGTGTAAAAGGTTAACCCGGGATTTCTGAGTACCGTGCCATAGCTTTGTAGCTTCCACTGGCTCAGGTCTTCAGTGCAGCATCCAATCTTCCCATTAAGAAAGGAAATGCAACTCTGCATTTAGATCTTGTTCTAGAAGCCTTGTATACCCTTGGTATAAACTCTGGAGTGCTGGCATGTGATATTGGCTTTAACATCTGTGTGGATTGGTGGTTCACATCATACTCTATTTTTCATTTTGTTGCTGGAAGGCTGCTGTTATATTCCTGAAGTGGCTTCCACTGAGGATTCACAGTCTAAAAATGTCTCCAGTGTCTCTGAGTAAATATATTCCCCCTGCACATTTTCTGGCAATATTTATCTCTCAATCAACATCACAAAAACAGATTATCTGGTCATTATCTTGTTGCTGTTTGTGGCACCTTGATTTGCACAAATTGGCTGTCATGTTTCCTACATTACAACAGTGGCTACACTTCAGAGTACTTCATTGGCTGTAAAGAATTTTGAGATGTCCTGAGGTCATGACAGGAACTATATAAATGCAATAAAATAAAAGCAAAAAACTGCAGATGCTGGAAATCTGAAATAAAAACAAGACATGCTGGAAATACTCAGCATGTCTGGCAGCATCTGTGGAGAGAGAATCAGAGTTGACGTTTTAGTTCAGTGACCCTTCATCAGAACTGGTCACTGACCTGAAACGTTAATTCTGCTTCTCTCTCCACAGACGCTGCCAGACCTGCTATATAAATGCAAGTCTTTCTGAGAGGTTCAGAGTACAGAATCAGGCTATTTGACCACTGACCTGTGCTGGATCTTTGTTGGGAGAATCTAAAAGTAATCTGACTGCCTTGAATCTTCCTTTGCCTCAAATATTCATTCAAATTTCTCTTAAAAGATGCAGTGGTCTCTGTGCTAAAGTATTCAAACCAAATAACCCTTTGTGGAAATAAATGTCTCCTAAGCTCTCAGCTGGCTCTTTAACCAGCGAAGATAGTATTTCCTTATTTAATTCATCAAAACCCTTCACAATTAAAAAAAAACTTCCATTAAATACCTTAGCCTCCTCTGCTCCAATAATAACAGCTCCAGCATCTCATATTTCTCCTCGTAACTATAGTGCCTGGCATTGTCCTGGTGAGTCTATATTGCAAGGCTTTCCATGGCTTTAACATCTTTTCTATAAAGGAGCACCCAAAACTGCACACAGTACTTGAACAATGACTAATGCTCCATATAAATTCACCATTACTTCTTAATTCTTGTTGTCTGTGCCTTTTTATTTAAACATAATACTTATTATCATCTCTTACGGCTTCATCCACCTGCACTCACATTTTCAAGGAACTTTGTATTTGAACTATTAGGTCTCTCTGATCCTTTAGTGTTTTTCATTAAGTATATATTCCCATTCTTTGTTCTTTTCTCCTAAGATGTATTACCTCACATTTAACCACATTAAATTGTATCTGTCACCTATCTACCCAGTCTGATAACCTGCCTATCTTCCTGAAGTGTACCTCACTATTTGCCAAACTGCCTACTTTTTTGTCATTGGCAAATTTCGATTTTATATTCTCTGTACCCATGTCCAAATCTATATATACAGACAACAAAAGTGAATCCAGCACTGACCCTTTGGGTACATGACTTCCAACCCTTCTCCAGTCAGAACAACATCCAATTACCCTATTTCTTTATTTCCTGTCCATCAGCCAACTTTCTATTCATACTACATATCACCTTGTACCATACCCCTGATTTTTTTTTAACAAGTCTCTTGTGAGACATTTCATTGAACATCTTCTGGAAATCCATATATTCTGCATCTGGAGCATCCCCTTTTAACTATCTTAATTAGTCACTTTTAAAAATAATTGATTAAATTTGACCAACAGAAATGGTCTTTAACAAATCCATGCTGGCTGGCCTTGATTATCTCCTGCATTTTTAAATTTTATCACAGGAAGTTGACATGTCAAGCCTCTGATGCCTAATATCAGTCACTGGAGCAACAAACCTCCTTTGAATTTTTTTGGGAGGAGTCAATGGTAATAAATACTTAATTTTTTTAAAGCAGTAGGTTAGGGTTAGAGTTTGAGATGAGCAGGCTGTTAGCCCATTAATCATGTGGCCCTGGAGAAGGCAATGGATTTGGGCCATCTGATATTTGACTAAAAAATGGGTATGGAATAGCTGAGAGTAAGGAGATGATATTAGAGCCAAAATGATGCAGAGAGAGTAACACGTGCAGACTGGCACTTATTATAGTGAAGGTGACAGACAGGCAGTTGCCATTTATGACTTCTTGTGCTATCTGCACTTGTGGCCTGAAGTCAGCAAATGGCATTACCTCTTTGCTATGACTTCCCCTGCCTCTCATCCCAGTCCATTGCTGACGAGTCTGGTATCTAATGCACCAGACAGGCCTTGCTCCTTTTTGAGTGCTTTCAGGGCTGATAATGCCTGATAATCAAGGCCAGCACCCTTGTTTGCCACCTCGATATACTGCGCTCCTATTGCAGTTACCTTTTCTTGTATATTATACATTGGGTCATTTAGGTTTCAGTTTTTATAGAAATATAATCACAAAACACTACGAAACACCCTGAAATTCAGGTGAGAAAACTAATTTAACTTCTGCTGTTGCCTTAATAAAATGCCTTTGATGATGAGCCTTTATTCATGTTTGTTTACATTGTTTATTTTGGGCTTTTTCAGCTTTTTTGAAGCTGTTTGTCAGCTTTTCCCAGTTTTCTAGTTGGCATACATGTTGTGCAGATTTCAAAAGATACTTCTGAAGTTTTGTACTTTTTCAGTTAATTCCCTTCTGTACCTACATAGGGATGGTGAGGGTTAATAGCCCCATTGAGCTTCTTGTATGAACCATTCTTTCCTGCTGCAGCATTACAGTTTAATTCCAGCACCATCCAAAGGCACTGGAAATGGATTTGGATTAAAATACAATTGGCACTGCCAACCTCCGTATTGTATTGCGGCACAAAACAGCCATTAGCACTCCTGCAATACTGATTGTCTTTTACTTCAGTGATTATGTACAAAACAATTGTCTTTTAATGTAAAACTACTGTGATAATTTTAAATCATAGTTTTCTCTAAATGCTCTCATGAATGTGATTATTGTATTAATTTATTGGAGCATATTTTATTATCATGTGTGCAATTATATAGCTGCTAATTGAATGGTTGTTTAACCTAAGAATAATTGCAGTTATATAATCCACCTTTGGGACTCCACCTGACATGCCAGGGGGAAAAAATTATAACTTTTTCAATATATATGAGAATGGTTCAAGGGATGAGGAACTTCGTTTATAAAGATGAATTGAAGAAGTTGGGACTGTTTTCCTTGGAGAAGAGAAGGCTGAGAGGAGATTTGATAGAGGTATTCGAAATCATGAGGAATCTGGACAGAGTAGATAGGAAGAAACTGTTCCCACTTGTGAAAGGATCAAGAATGAGAGGGCACAGATTTAAGGTAATTGGCAAAAGAAGCAATGGCGACATGAGGAAAAAAATGTTCACGCAGCGAGTGGTTAAGGATCTGGAATGCTCTGCCAGAGATTGTGGTGGAGGCAGGTTCAATTGAAACATTCAAAAGGGAATTAGATAGTTACCTGAAAAGGAAGAATGAACAGGGTTATTGAAAGAAGGCGGAGGAATGGCACTAAGTGAATTGCTCACTTGGAGAGCAAGTGCAGACTCAGTGGGCCGAATGGCCTTCTGTGCTGTAACAGTTCTGTGATTCTGTGATATCAAATTAGGTAAAATTCACCCTCCTTAGTTGATAGAATCAACAGCTTGCAAGAAACCTAAATATATGGCCAGGAGTGGGTTGGGATAGGTGGTGATTTATAACCTTCTCTGCTGCTTCTATTTGAGCTAAATATATTGGACAAATGTATTGAGGAAACAACAAAAAACTATTGATTACACAATTTAAAATTAAAAAAAGGAAAATAATGGGTTTTATTGTGTGATTTCCCCAGCTGGAATGGGCAGGTAAAATGCTGTAAACCACAGATTAAATCTGGCCATTCATATATTCTCATCAGAAAGACTACTGACTTTCTCCTTTTTCTGCTTGTGCATTCAACTTGAGCTTCCTGGTTTTCAGGTTACTCTACGAACATAAGATTAAAACAGTAAAATCACGCTAAAGTTAATGTTTCTGTTGAATACAGTGATTAAAACATTGAAAACCACAGAAAAACAAAACAGTTAATGAAATATTCTCACCTGGAAGTTTCCAGCCACTGTATGCTATTTTTAGCGCACTGGTTAACAAATTTGTGTAAACTTCCTGTCTCTGCTATTTTATCACAGTCATTAGCGCATTTGAAATAAATTAGCTAATTTACAGATGAAATTAATCTCCTACAAATTCACCGCTCTGATATTGAAATATTCGATGTGTATGATCGCACCAGGAAGCTTGCAACAAAAATATTCTTATCTCCTTTTCCTGATAAGTTACAAGCTGCACATTTGCACCATTTTATGTAAATTTTGACTCTTTCTAAACAACGAAGGATACCAAATTTGATGAAATCGAAACCAAAACTCAAATAATAATCATTAAAAATCGGAAAGTCAAACTATATTGTTTTCATGCTGTGATTAAAAACCTTCATTTTCCATGCGGCTCTTTCTCAATAAATATAAAAACTGCTGCATGCACATTATTTTAATATGAAACAATTAAGGAACTTACTATATCTGGAGAATGATGAAATCCACCAACAAAAACATTTGTCCAGTCTTAAAGGTTTTCCAGACAAATCTTTTGACAATTATTGGTATCTTAGTAGTTACAAATAAAGTACCCACATTTAAGTTAAAATGTTAAATTAGGGAAATGCATACTGATTAGTGGATATTGTCTGCTCATTGAGATTAGGTAATGGTTTGATTATCTTCTAGTTAGCATATGTGGTCAAGTCTCTGGGGTGCAATGGCACTAAGCCCCATCTGCGACTGGGAGTCAAGAATTGGATAGCTGCTGTGATTCGCCTCACAACAGATTTTCTTGTCTGCAGTACCAGCCCATAAATCCCTCTGAAAGCTCTTCTGTCATCAAAAAATCAGAGCCAACTCCACAGTGATTCCAAACCTAGATTACTCCTGCAATACACCCAAGAAGATACACAAAGGGGCACAATGGCCAGACACTGTGAGGCCGATTAAACAAGACTTTCTCTGTTCCATCAAGATCATGTGGCTCATTGCTTAAAACCATACGAAGCCGTTTTCCAAAGTGACAGGATATGCTCTTGCTTTTTCACTGAGTTTGAGAATAGCAGCACTGTTCTCTCAGTTCTTGAAGGTGAATTACTCAGCAGTTTCACTACCTGTCAGTTTTGTACAAGCTATACAACGACCCATTACTTTCCTCAAAAGGTAAGCTGTAAAATAAAATGATCGCATTTATTTTAATTTATCTGAGGTTAATGTTTAGAACCCAAGTTGTTTACATTTAATGTTTTGATACTTACAGAATTTTTATTCAGCTTTTGCTAATTTATTGAAATATCATGCTAAGTCTTTCCATTCCGGAATTATAGAAATTGAAGTAGATTTCTTAGGTAGTTTGGTTTTCACAAAAGAGTATTTAAATGGTTGGATTTTGATTTAGACAGCTACAATGGTATTATTCAAAAATAATGCTATCTTTGTCGAATCAAAATTTTCATAATAGGTTATGAAAAATGTTCTGTGTTTATCATCAGATTTAGTAGAATATTGAACAGCAAGATTGAAAGAATTTGAGATTCTTTCAGCAGGCAAAAAAAATGGCAGCGAGCCGCATGGGCCACGTATCGCCGCGATCTAATGCACAGTGGCTCATTTGAATACGCAGGGCGGGCTGCCTTCCCCAATCACGTGGTGTGGGTGGCCTCAGCGATGCCGTGAACGGTATCAACTGCCTCTGCACAGTCGCTAGTGCCATTTTTAAAGGGCTGCCAGGCCTGCACAAAAACTACAGCAATGACAGACTTGGTATCTCTTTAATAGATTTTCCCATGACTTGTTTAACTATGGTGGCTATTGTAGAGGGTACAGGATGGGAGGGTAACTAGTCTGAACTAGAATCTGGGCCCAAACTAGTCAAAAGCATGAGGTGATAGCCAAAGTTCTAATTTTTGCATTCCGTACACCATCAACATTCTATGTTAGCAATCTGGTGAGGTTGTAATTATGCTGAAGTTTTTACTTTTCATTCTTCTCCCTCCCCCACCAACTACTGTAAATACATTTCTGACCCATTTCCCCCCCCCCCCCCCCACCAATACTATGAAAATAAATGGCTGTCCCTTTCCCCCCACCACTGCCTAAAACACTTACATTGAAGATTTGACCTCTTTTTCCCCTCCGCCTCCCAACTGCACAAAGTGCAGAGGTCACCCTTCCCCCTCTCCCTCCCCACTACTAGAAATGCAGATTTGACCCCGTTCCCCGCTTCCCTACCTTGGTGGTAGCAGCTTTCCCCGGACAGGAAAATGAAGGCACGCAAGTGCTGCCCGTCGCACAAAGATCCCGGACAGCTGTAACATCGCAGTGAATGGGCTCCCATCGCCAATGGCGGGGGGTGTGGGTGGGGGGTGGGTGGCACCGTAAAGCCTCACCACCACCGGGAAGATCGGGCCTGGCAATCCTGATACTGGAGACTGTGGCGGGCTGCTGCTGCAATCTTATGCCCCCCTCCCGCCACAGAGCCCAACATCGGGAGCTCAACAAAAGCCCGAGCAAAGTGCGAAGATGAAGAGGAGAAAAAGTTGTTTCTGCTTGAAATGTCATTTTGTTTGAATTTTACCTTCTGTTTAATTGTTTTTAGCAGTAGAATAACAATTTGCAGTAAGTGTCAAAATCTAACAGTAACTGGGAAAAACACATCTCTGGACATTACTGCAGCGGCTTGTTGGCCACTTAAGGGCCTTGATTGGCCTGGGGTAGGCGGGCCGTTTTACACCACCACCGCCCAGTGTAAAATTGCAGCGGGGGTAGGAGGGGGTCGAGAACAGCCCCCTCCCCCCCCCACTCCATTTTACCCACTCCCCGCCATCAGTCCGCTCGTTTGGGGGCCATAAAAGTCCAGCCTAGGAGCCATAAAATTCCAGCCTAGGAGCTCAAACTTCCTCTTCCACAACATTGCCTGCTTTTGCCCCGATGTTGCCTTAACCACAATTGAAATTTTTACTCGTGCTTTTATTAACTTCAGGTCTCAATTTTCCCAAACACCTCCCTACATAAACATGAACCTTCCCACAATTCTGGTCACCTGCATCCTGCCATGTATTATATCCCACTTGACCATCATCCTTATCTTGCCGACTCCCACTGGCTCCTTAACAAAAAATGCCCCACCCTACCTTTGCAACCTCCTCCTGCCCATAGCCTATGGGTCTTTTTTGCCCTGGCCCACTGTGCATCTCCTGCTCCAGCACTGAACTTGGCAGTATGGCATTCCGTCGTCTCAGGTCCCTTCCAGAGCTTCACTGTCTAGTCCTTTCCCTTCCATTTTTTATAAACTTTCTCCTGACTTATCATTACAACCATGCTTACAGACAGCTCATCTAAATCTCTATCTAAACTCCCTCCCTTGCCTGCCTGTTCTCTCGTATGTAAAGCACTTTGAGATGTTTTCTTGTGTTGAACATATTGTCATGCGTACAAGAAATGTGACGATGATAAATTACGGACTAAAACTGAAGAGTTTTAAAAATTGATTTTGTCTTATAAAAATGGACCTTACTTTTAAAACGGCCCCAAAATGGCCACTGAAGGGAAAATATCTGGCCTTTGCATATTCAAACTGTCGGACAGGGACAAAGGAATACCTTCAAAGCTGAGGTGTCAACTGCACCCATCCTACACCTGTCCTAAAATATTCCCAAATTGAATGGGTTCTTCTGAAACAACAAAGGTATGAAGTGGAAACGTCATAACTGGATTGTTGTCATCCTGAACCCATCAAGAGACACTTTTGAATTGAATGGGTTCTCCTGAAACAAAGAAGGTGTAAAGTAGTCATATCCTGTGCTATTGTCGGTCACTACAGGGAGGAAAATCCCTGTCTTCCAGCTGAGGTGAGATGTAACATATTTTACCTAAAAAGGCAGACCGAGAGAGAGAGACCCAGAAAGAAGCATCCAAAAAGCTTTTCCAGCTAAGGGGCTGGGAGAATTCCAGCAAGCCAGAAGGATGCGCCCTGCCGTATAATTCTACATCTACACATACAGCAGTGAATTAGAATTGATCCATTGTCTTCAACTGAACTTTCAATCAAGAGAGAAACCTAAAAGCACCTCAGGCCTGCAACCAACAAGAACTTGACTTCCGAGAGAATTCAACAGGTTTACCATAATAACCCACCCCCCCCCCCCCCGAAACCTATCCCCAACTTACAAGCGCTTACCTCTTTTTCTCTCTGTCTCTTTGTGTGTGTGTTTGTGTGTGAGCGTGCAAGCAAATGTGTGAGTGGATGAGGTCATGACAATTTCGGGTTAAGGCTTATTGATCAATAAATAGTTGTTTTTCTGTTTTGAAACTTACAAGAAAACTTGTCACAGTTTGTTTATTTGACAAATAAAACACAAAGGGGTTAAACCCTAATAACAAAAAAAGCGCTTGCTGCGGTCAGTTGGGAGTTGAACAGTAGGAGCCACATGAACCCCTCACCACGTGCCCATAACAATTGGGGGCTCATCCGGGATCTGAACCACCAGACAAGCGAGAAATTTGGAAAACAGGAGGAAGATTGACCTCTAAAATTGTGGAAAAATATACAAACCAGTTTTCTTGTACCATAGAGAAAACAGAAAAATAGTAGAAACAAAAGAGATGGCTACATTTAATGCCTAGGAGTTTGTAGAGCAGGGGGAGATATCCCATCATAAGTTAAACAAATAAAGTATTTAAGATATAAAAAGCTTAGCTACAGAGGTGGGAATCACTTTCAGACAAAAAGCAAAGAAACCTGAACTGGTGACAAGTCGAGCCAATCGTTTTAAACTTATCCCTGAACCAGAAGAAGAAAGCATGGAATCTGAAACTGAAAGGATAGCTCTAGCTAGAATTCAGAAGGAAAGGGAGGAGATTCCGTTGAGAAGAGAGGAGATGCAATTGCAGAAGAGAGGAAGCAGCTGAAAGTTTGAGCTAGAAAGGCTACAAGCACAAGCATGCTGCTAACCGCTCAAATCTTATCCCTAATTCAGAGCAAAACTTTGATGTACTGAGACACTCATAATTAGTACCAAAATTTAATGAAGAGGAGGTTGAGTCATATTTTATCTCATTTGAGAAGGATAAAATGACTGAAAGAACATTGCACTCTCCTCTTACAAGGTGAGTTTTTGGGTTGGGCTCATGAAGCTTTTTCTCTGTTATTAGAAGAGAGTTCCTCTGATTATGAACAAAATAAAACTGCAATTCTAAATGCATATGAGCTAGTACTTGAAGTATATAGATAAAACTTCAGACACACCTGGAAAAGATCCACACAGACTTACATTGAATTTGAAAGAATTAAACATATAGCTTTCGATCGCTGGATATGATCTGTCAAGCTGGAACCCTCATATGAAAATTTAAGAGAAGTGATGTTGCTGGAAGAATTTAAAAATAGCATCACAAGTAGGAGAAAGACTCACATTGAAGAACAAAAAGTTACAAGAGTAAGAGAAGCAGCAAAAATGGCTGACGATTGTGTTAAGTCACAAATCCCTAATTCAGAATAAATTTGAGTCTAGTAACTCTTCCAAGCTAGGGAGAGATAGCAGGGATGCAGAGGAAGCAGAAATAAGCTGGAAAGAAAAGGAGAGTGGCACAGTGGCGCAGTGGTTAGCACCGCAGCCTCACAGCTCCAAGGACCCGGGTTCGATTCTGGGTACTGCCTGTGTGGAGTTTGCAAGTTCTCCCTGTGTCTGCGTGGGTTTTCTCCGGGTGCTCCGGTTTCCTCCCACAAGCCAAAAGACTTGCAGGTTGATAGGTAAATTGGCCATTATAAATTGTCACTAGTATAAGTTGGTGGTAGGGAAATATAGGGACAGAGGGGGATGTTTGGTAGGAATATGGGATTAGTGTAGGATTAGTATAAATGGGTGGTTGATGTTCGGCACAGACTCGGTGGGCCAAAGGGCCTGTTTCAGTGCTGTATCTCTAATCTAATCATGACTTTTCAAAGAAGGAATCCAGGTGATAAACGAGTAGGGATCCGCCCAACATGTTTCTAATGTGGCAAATCTGGGCGTGCCCAGGAAAATTGTTGGTATGCCAAAACACCAACAGGACGCTGCAGTCAAGCCCATGTCTGTGGCTATGAAAGTGGTATACTTGTGTTCTAGTATCACTCGAGCAGAGCACATACCAGAACTTTTTGCACAAAGGAAAAATGACTCCTTTTGTGTCCCAGGCACTGGACACAGAGATAACCATCCTCAGGGATACCGGTTATTTTCAAACCCGACTAGCAGCCAGATTTGCAGAAATGCCACCCAAAAGCACAACATATACCACAGTATTGATAAAAGGACTTACTGGCAAATGCTTGAAGGTTCCCTTAGTTAAGGTTTACCTACAGAGTAAGTTGTTCACCGGGGTAGTGATGCTCAGGATCATTCCGAACTTAGCTATGCAGGGATAGACGTATTGCTGGGCAATGACTTGGCAGGAAGCACGGTGTTGTACCCAAAGGGTCCAGAACAGTCCCCAAAGACTGGAGAAATCGAAAGGGACAAACAAAACTCTGTACAGCTGCAGAGGCTTGGGAAGTCCCAAAAATCCCACAGGGGGCAATAGAGCCAGAGTGGAATTTAAAAAGGCCAAGATACAGCCAGGAAAATTTAGAGGAGCTAAGATAAAAACAGCAAAGGTTGAAGGTAAAGCACCAAAGATATGCTTAGCTAAAACCTTTTTAAAGATTTAAACAGGGATAAGGAAAGTTCCCAAACAGGCAAGCTGAGAGTGAGGGAGATGCCTGATCTAGTTGAAGTGCCATAGGGGAGTACAGCAGAAGCTGATCAACAACCTGCGAGCAGTAGTATCCCAGAGGACATGGGGCAGATTACAGAAAAACTCATTCCTGAATTAAAAGGAAAAGGGAAGGTAAAACATCCCAAAGTAAACAACACTTGTGAAAATCACAAGAAAACTAAAAGTGAGTTCAATATGGATCTACCCACTGAAGAATCAAACAATCAGGTTCCAAATACAAAGCTAATCAAATCCAACAATTTAGATTCAGAACTCAGAAAGAACAAGGGGCAGGAGGAAATCCCATATGCCTCACAGGGTCTAAAAAGCAATTTATTACCCACTATCGCCCTAGAGATAAGAATTATCAATGTGCCAGAACCTGAATTGTTAAAGCCATGCATTGTGGAAGCAATAGTTAAGCAGTTGAAGCTTTTACAGACAGTGAAAGTTGCAACAAACCAGAACAATGCAGTAACAAAAATTTGCATATTACAAGCTTCACCAACAACCACATGCTTATTGCAATTAATGTTCCCAAAGTATTACAAACTGATGCTAGAGAAACTATGGCCACATTTGACAACACATAACCAAGAGAAATGCAAAATTTTAAGGATACCTCATCCAAAGGAAGTATGATGGAAAATCTAAAAAACTTGAACAAGAAATGGCTGTTACAGATAATGCCAGCTGTAGAAATGTGAGATTGAGGTATGTGTGCAATGGTGTGACCCCTAAACTTACTTACTTTTTCCTTTCTTTCTTTCTAAACACAAAACCAAAACAACATAAAAAATGAAATCTGAGGAACTACATTTTTTTCCCTTTTAGGGGAGGTGTCACACGTAAAAGAAGTGTAACGATAAAAAATTACAAACTAAAACTGAAGAGATATAAAAATTGACTTTGTCTTTTACAAATGGACCTTTCTTTTAAAATATCAAACAATGTACTCCAAAATTGCCACTGGAGGTAAAAGACTTGGCCTTTGCATATTCAAACTGTCTGACAGGGGCAAAGGAATACCTTCAAAGCTAAGAGGTGTCAATTGCACCCATCCTGAAATATTCCCAAATTGAATGGGTTCTTCTGAAACAGAAGATGTGAAATGGAAACATCATAACTGGCTTATTCTCATCCTGAACCCATCAAGCAACACTTTTAAATTGAATGGGTTCTCCTGAAACAAAGAAGGTGCGAAGTAGATACATCCTTGGCCATTGTCGGTCACTACAGGGAAGAAAATCACTGTCTCCCAGCAGAGGCAAGATGTAGCACATTTTTACCTAAAAAGGCAGCCTTAGAGAGAGAGAGAGAGAGAGAGACACCCAGAAAGAAGCATCCAAGAAGCTTTTCCAGCTAAGGGGCTGGGAGAATTCCAGCACGCAAGAAGGGACGTGCCCTGCTGTAGAACTCTACATCTACACTTATACAGCAGTGAATTAGAAGTGATCCACTGTCTTCAAATGAAATTTCAACCAAGAGAGAAACCTACAAACTCCTCAGGCCTGTAATTTCAGTATTTGGTTCTTGCTTCGGTGCAGTGGAAGGAGCTGTTTGGTGAGTACCTGGTAAGCAGTGACATCACAGGCATGCAGGTAGATGATTGGTTTGGGAAGAAGCTACCTGTTTGGTGAGTATCTGGTAAGTGACTAAGGTCCATTCTAATCCTAACATTTAAAATAGTAAAGGAACTAGTGGTAAGCTTAATAAAATATATAAAAAAAGGAAAATAAAATAAATAATTGAATAAAATAATTAAGAAGTTAATTAAAACACATTAAGGATGGCAGGACAGGTGATGTGTCATGGCTGCAGCATGTGGGAGCTCCTGAATGACAGTGTGATCCAGGGCAAACACATTTGCAGTAAGTGTTGTGGCTCGAAGAGCTTTGGCTCAGAGCCAATGAACTGGAGTCCGAGCTGCAGACACTGCGACACATCAGGGAGGGGGAAAGTTACCGGGACACTTTGTACCAGGAGGCGGTCACACCCCTTAAGACTGGGTCTTCTGATTTGGTCAGTGGTCAGGGACAGAAGAGTGTGGTTGCAACTGAGGCAGGTAAGGGGACCCAGAGGGCAGGAGTGTAGGAGCTTTAGCCTTTGCGATTGTGCAACTGGTTTGAGGTTCTTTCAGCTTGTTTGGATGAGAGTGGGGGCTGCAGGGTGAATGAGCAACCTGACCATGGCACCATGGTACAGGAAGCCATTCAAGTGGAGGGAGAAAAAAGGAATATAGTGCGAGTAGGGGAGCGTATAGTTAGGAGGATCGACACTGTTTTCTGCAGCAAAGAGCGAGAGTCCAGACGGCTGTGTTGCCTGCCAGGGGACAGGACATCTGCCCATGGCTGGAGAGGAACTTACAGTGGGAGGGGGAGGATCCAGTTGTTGTGGTCCATGTAGGTACCAACGACATAAGCAGGACAAGGAAAGCGATTCTGCATAGTCAGTATGAGGAACTAGGCACCAAATTAAGTAGCAGAACCTCAAAGGTAATAATCTCTGGAATAGTACCCGAGCCGTGTCCAAATTGGCATAGGGCAAATAAGATTAGAGAAATGAATGCGTGGCTCAAAGACTGGTGTGGTAGAAGTGGGTTCCAGTTCGTGGGGCACTGGTACCAGAACTGGGGAAAGTGGTGGCTGTACTGTTGAGACGGTCTACACCTGAACCGTGCTGGGGCCGGTGTTCTAGCGAGCCACATGACTAGGGAAGTAGAGGGTTTCAAACTGAATAGTGGGGGCAAGGGGACAAATTTGGCAAGATATGGTAAATCAAGGAGTAGAAACAAAGGGAGAGAAAGGTATTAATATGGGAAATGATAAACAGACTGTGACAGGAAGGGACAGAACGTACAAATCTGAGTAAATCAACAGATAAGGCTAGAGGTTACCAAAATAATAAAAGGACAAAGCTAAAGGCTCTGTATCTGAATGCACGTAGCATTCAAAACAAAACAAATGAACTGAGAGCACAAATAGAAATGAATAAGTACGATTTGATTGCTATTACAGAGACATGGCTGCAGGATGACATAGATTGGGACCTGAATATTGAAGGGTACATGGCATTTAGGAAGGACAGGAAGCTAGGAAAAGGTGGAGGGGTAGCTCTGTTAATTAATGATGGTATTAGCTCAACAGAGAGGGATGACTTAAGTTCAGGAGACCAGGATGTAGAAGCAGTTTGGGCAGAGATGAGAAATCATAAAGGCAAGAAGTCACTTGTGGGAGTGGTGTACAGACCACCTAACATTAATCACACTGTAGGATGGGGTATAAAGGAAGAAATAATGGCAGCTTGTCGGAAATGTACAGTGATAATTATGGGGGATTTTAACCTACATATAGACTGGAAAAATTAGATGGGCAGAGGTAGCCTAGATGAGGAGTACATAGAATGTTTTTGGAATAACTTCTTGGAACCATACGTTCTGGAGCCAACCAGAGAGCAGGCTATACTAGACCTGGCATTGTGCAACGAGATAGGATTAATTCATGACCTCATAGTGAAGGCGCCCCTAGGTAGCAGGGATCATAATATAATTGAATTTTACATTCAGTTTGAGGGAGAGAAGAGTGGGTCCTAGACTATTATTTTAAACTTAAATAAGGGCAATTATGAAGGCATGAAAGCAGAGCGAGCTAAAGTGAAATGGCAAATCAGGTTAAGGGATAGGTCAGTAGAGATGCAGTGGCATACATTTAAGGGGATATTTCAGAATACACAGATACATTTCAACGAGAAAGAAAAATTCCAAGGGTGGGACCCGCCATCCTTGGTTAACTAAAACAGTTAAAGATAGTATCAAACTTAAAGAAAAAGCCTGTAATTGTGCAAAGATGGGAGGCAGGTCAGAAGATTGGACAGAATATAAAAAACAGCAAAGAATGACTAAAAGATCGATGAAGATGTACTTGGAATACGAGAGAAAGCTAGCTAGAAATATAAAGACAGATAGTAAGAGTTGCTATAGATATTTTTAAAATAAAAGAGTTAACAAAGTGAGCGTTGGTCCTATAAGAAGTGAGTCTGGGGCATTAATAATGGAAAATAAGGAGATGGCAGATGAATTGAACAGATATTTTGCATTGGTCTTCGCTATTGAGGATACAAGTAACATCCCAGTATTAACTGTAAGTCAGGAAGTGAAAAGGAGGGAGAACTCAAGAAAATTACAATCACCAGGGAAGTGGTACAGAACAAATTGTTGGAACTGCGGGCAGACATTTCCCCAGGTCCTGATGGACTTCATCCTAGGGTGTTAAAGGAAGTGGCTAGTGGGATAGTTGATGGGTTAGTTTTAATTTTCCAGAATTCCCTAGATTCAAGGAAGGTTCCGTTGGATTGGAAAATAGCCAATGTAACTCCTTTATTCAAAAAGGGAGGGAGATAGAAAGCAGGAAACTACAGGCCATTTAGTTTAACATCTGTCTCAGGGAAAATGTTAGAAGCTACTATTAAAGACAGTAGAGCAGGGCATTTAGAAAAATTCAAGATAATCAGGCAGAGTCAACTTGGTTTTGTGAAAGGGAAATCATGTTTAACCAATTTATTGGAGTTCTTTGAGGGAGTTACATGTGCTGTGGATAAAGGGGAACCGGTGGATGTACTGTACTTAGATTTCCAGAAGGCATTTGATAAGGTGCCACATCAAAGGTTATTGCAGGAAAATAAAAGGAAAATAAAAATAAAAGAAAAAATAAATAAAAGGTGTAGGGGGTAACATTTTGGCATGGATAGAAGATTGGCTAGCAAACAGGAACAGAGAGTAGGCATAAATGGGTCATTTTCTGGATGGCAAAATGTAATGAGTGGTGTGCCACAGGGATCTGTGCTGGGGCCTCAACTTTTTACAATTTATATAAATGACTTAGATGAAGGGACCAAAGGTATGGTTGCTAAATTTGCTGATGACACAAAGATAGGTAGGAAAGTAACTTGTGAAGAGGACATAAGGGGGCTTCAAAGGACATAGATAGATTAAGTGAGTTGCCAAAGAACTGGCAAATGAAGTATAATGTGGGAAAGTGTGAAATTGTCCACTTTGGCAGGAAGAATAAAAAAAGAAGCATATTATTTAAATGGTGAGAGATTGTAGAGCTGTGAGATGCAGAGAGAGCTGGGTGTTCTAGTGCATGAATCACAAAAGGCTAGTATGCAGGTACAGCACATAATTAGGAAAGATAATAGAATGCTATCGTTTATCGCGAGGGGAATTGAGTGCAAAAGTAGGGAGGTTATGCTTCAGCTATACAGGGCATTGGTGAGGCTACATCTGGTCTCCTTATTTAAGAAAGTATGTAAATGCATTGGAGGCAGTTCAGAGAAGGTTTACTGGACTAATACCTGGAATGGGCGGGCTGTCTTATGAGGAAAGATTGGACAGACTAAGCTTGTATCTGCAGGAGTTTAGAAGAGTAAGAGGCGACTTGATTGAAATATATAAGATCCTGAGGGGTCTTAACAGGGTGGATGTGGAAAGGATGTTTCCCCATGTGGGAGAATCTAGGACTAGGGGGTCACTCTTTAAAATAAAGGGTCGCCCATTTAAGACCGAGATGAGGAGAAATTTTTTCTCTCAGAGGGTTGAGAGTCTTTGGAATTCTCTTCCTCAAAAGGCAGTGGAAGCAGAGTCTTTAAATATTTTTAAGGCAGAGTTAGATAGATTCTTGATGAGCAAGGGGGTGGAAGGTTATTGGGGGTAGGTGGAAATGTGGAGTAATCAGTTCAGCCATTAACTTATTGAATGGTGGAGCAGGCTCAAAGGGCCGAGTGGCCTACTCCTGCTCCTAATTCGTATGTTCATATGTATTTACTGCCCATTGGTGGTTGCCCTGAGAAAGTGGTGGTGGGCTGTCTTCTTGAGCCCCGACAATCTGTATTCTTTGTAGTGGTTTGATACAACTGAGGCGCTTGCTAGGATAGTTCAGGTACCAGTTAAGAGTCAACCATTTGGGTGTGGAACTGGCGTAATATATAGTTCAGACCATTTTTCCCCAAAAATATACTTTATTTATAAAATAATTGTAAAAATACATTACAAATCAATTCAAATTGGACATTTCATAAAGTGCAATAAAGATCAGTTTCTTTCAATACAGAACTCAACTCTTGCCATTCCAGGTTATATTTACAATGTACTTTTGCATTACATACCAAAAAACATTCTCTGGTACATACAGCCCGAGGGGTTTTAGTTATATAGTTCAGACCATTCTTAAGTGCATGCTAAAGGTACTATTGTAAGAAGGTAACAGGGTGCGTTTTTGGCCCTCCTACTTCATTTTTCTCCCCATTACTGGAAGGGTGGCCATTTTTTACATGACATTAGGAAGCAATTTTTGATTTTGATTTCCAGATTTTATACAGTGAATTCGAGCTCCCAAAGTGTCATGGGAGGATTTGAGCATAGGCACAGTTTAAACCGTCGTAGATTTGAGTGCACCAAAGCCACACTAGTTATATGAATCACAGCATAAAGGAAGTGTTATTTGTAAATGCACGAAAAATAATCTGTTTTGTAGCATTTGAATCCAGAGCCAAAAACATCTCTCGCGAGACAGTTTTGAATTGAAACTTTGTTTTAGAGCAAATGGGATCTTGGGTATTTGCAAATGTGGTAACATGATTTTTTTTGTCTAAGAAGTTGACTATTATAGTAAAATATTTTATATCTTGAACATAATATATATTAGAAAAATACTGGAACCAATTTTCCTGTAGCCACTACACCTGGGGGAAGCCTGCACCACCTGCACTGATTTGAACCCACATGTATTTCCAGCTTCAGGTCATGTACGTAGGTCATCCGCTTCCCGGGCACAGGCCCATTCCCTGCCAGGGCCTAGCATCTGAGAGGCCTGCAGCAACAAGAAGGGATGATGGCCTTGGGGCCTTCTGCTGCTGTCCAATTACAGCAGTCAGATGGTATCCTGTGCCAATTCCTTGTCCTGGAAGCAAAAAGGTATTTTACCTTGGGTCCCTTGATATCTGCTCCCCTTAGATCAGGTACAAAGCCTAAATACTTTTATGGCTGCCCCTCAAAATGGCTACCCTCCCAGTAATGAGGTGGAAAATGAAGGAGGTGGTTGGGGGGGGTGGGTGGAGGGGTGGTCAGAGATGTGCCCTGCTGCCTTCTTACAGTAGTACCTTTTATGTTTGTGCTTGGTGTAATAATTCACTCCCCTCAAGACAAATGCCAGGAGTGCCAGGACAATATGCAGGGAGCAGAGACCCAGTGGCATGATCTCTGCCCACTTTTAGGCTTTGCACATGAGAAAAAAGTGATCCGCAGCTGCAAACTGACAATACCTTTGAATTTGGTAGAGCATGCTTTTGACTAAATTAAGTTGCATAGCAGAAAACGTTTAATGTAAAATATTTTGAAACAAGTTTGAAACAGTGCTACTGAGTAGGGTGTAGGTTCTGTCTCCAGTCCGCTCAATTCCTGAGCCACACTGAACAGGAGGATTCTAAGAAAGGGGAAATCTGCTGGGATCATTTGGCTGAGTGGTCTGAATAATTTGAGGGTCATTGGTGGGGGCCTTGGAGCAGGCTACCTGTCTGCCCTTCACCCATATTGATACAAAGACAAGGTAGCCATAATTCAGTGTTAAGATTTGCATTGAAAAAAATGCATAAATTTCTTTTTTAAAAAGCTTTCATAAATTTATAAGCACAAAACTATGGATTTAAACCTTTTAAGCCACTGTCTAGTTTGATTAAAAGTTGTCCAGTTACGGTATATAAGTAGCTTAAAACCAACAATTGCAATTCCTCTACTGACCTTTTTCTGATACAATGTTGCAATTTTTGTCAGTTACCGAACGCACAGAAAAATAATGCAAACTTAAATAATGGTGTGTGATTGGTTTCAGTTTATGTGATTGATGGCTCCTTTTTAAATCTGAGTGGTGGGATAACTCAGGACACGAGTCAATAAAAAAATGAGCTGTTGTGTTCAAATGAAAGAATCAATTTGAATATCAAGGGGAGGAACTCCTGAAGGAGAAAAATATAGGTTTCAATTTCCAAGACACAGCTTAGATTAATTAGGCTCCCACAATGGTAAGAAATTCAAGGAAAAGAAACTATATTATTTTTTAAATTATTTATAAACCGTCACTTTAGTTCTTAAGGGTTGACTTTTTTGTTTTCCACTTCAGTTAGATACAAGGATATTTATATAAATACGTAACCACTCCTGAACCTCCCGTGGCCTTTCTCACGGTCAGCTGGAGTTAATAGAATGGGGGAGATTTTGAGGCCTGACAGAAGTGGGACAGTAGTGTCCCCTAAATGCTGGGGAATTACTTACTGCCATGTTCCCATCATCAGTTGGCTGACAGTCTTCCCCCAGGGCCTCCTGCTGGGCAGCTGGAGCTGTCATCTGAATCAAGCAGTAGACCCTTAGGACCCAGTTTGCCATTTTTGGACAGTACTGGGTGGAGGGGGCACCAAACGTGCTCCATCCAGTATTAGCTTGCAATCCAATGGGAAAGGACCCAAAGGTTAGTATCACTCCATTTTTGTGGGCCTGGAAAAAAACAGGAGTGCTCCTTCCAGTTCCATGAACCAACCTGGGCCAATGCCAAACCAGGTTTCCAACCACACCCTCTTCTGAGATCACCTGTGGCTTGAGGTTATTTGGGCCTGATATTGCAGTGGACTGCAGCTGGGAGGCTGCCCCAGGGCACTTGTGTTAGGCCCACAGCCCATTGACCAAATGCTAATGAGCCTTCAAAGTGCACCAGGCCTCCTGCTGAGTCTGCTGGCTGTCCAAAGTGCACATTAGGGGAAAAGGTACCCTGATATTTTGAGCTGTGCTTGTTGTGACAGGCTGAGAGGGGTTGGAGCACCACATCTGGAGCAAACAAGAATTACAAATGATTTTGTAATCTTTAAAACAAAAGCAAAATACTGCAGTTACTGGAAATCTAAAATAAGAGAAAATGCTGTAAATACTTAGCGGCCCTGGCAACATTTGTGCCGAGAGAAACAGAGAGCTGAAGTTTATGTTCCTCTGTGAGGTGGGTTTTTAGGTGGGGGGGAGGGCGGAGAATCGGCATGGATTTCTCCACCACAGAACTCGACGCCGTAATGCTGCGTTCTGATTCTTTCTGAGGCAGCGAAGTGCAGTGGCGGCACTTCCACACCGCCGTGACGACATTGGTAGTTATATATAGCACGGCCAATCATGGGACAAGTGGGAGCGCCGCCATTTTGCACACCCACCACCACTCCCAGTGGCGTGATCAGAAAATTCAGCCCAGAGTTAATGTTTTGGGTCAATGACTTTTCATCAGAACTGGAAAAAGTTAGAGAAGTAACAGCTTTTATGTATATAATGTGCCAAAGAAAAGTGTGTACGTGGGAGCAGGAAAAGAACAAAAGGGAGTGGTTTGTGATAAGGTGCAGGGCAAGAATGATTAAATGACAAAAGTCCATCATCATCACCTTTCTCATTTAATCATTCCCATCCCCCACTCTAACATAAACCTTTTCCTTTTATTCTTCTCTTGTCTGTTTTCCCCTGTGCCCCCACCCACTCCCTCCACTGACTTTTCCCTGGCTCTGTATTTGCTTAAGAGCTGTTTATCTTTAACATCTTCCAGTTCTGATGAAAGGTCATCAACATGAAATGTTAGCTCTGTTGATTTCTTCACAGTTGCTGAGTGTTTCCAGCATTTCCTGTTCATGAAATTTTGTGTGTTTTTCTGAAGAGATAATAGCACCACCACTGGAACAAAACAAGAATAACTAATTTTACCATTGCCATATTACCCATTGATTTCAATGGATCGTTAGCAGTCCATAGGCATGTGAGCAGTATCAACAATAAGATTTTATATATACTAATCAATCTCCTGTGTCTGGCACATGAGGCTCAACACTAAATATAGTCCTCAAGTGAAGTGGAGTTAGAGGACAGGAGAGGGGGTGGTAATTGGACCAGAACACGCAGATGTAATTTAGTCATGTCCTTAAAGTCATGCATTCTGTCTTTACTTTGACTTTAGATTATATAAAAGTATGTTATAGCAAAATTTAGTTTCAACCCAGGTCATGTGATGCTCTGCTGTTTTCAAAGATTGGAATGAAATATTATGAAGGCATAAGATAAGTTCAATAGCTAAAGGAAATTGCCATATAGGGTATTGTACTTCAACAAAAGCAAAACACTGCAGATTCTGGATATTTGAAATAAAAACAGAGAATTCTGGAAGTACTCAGCAGGTCAGGCAGCATCCGTGGAGAGAGAAACAGAGTTAATGTTTCGGGTTGATGACCTTTCATAAGAACTGGGATAAGTTAGAGATCTAATAGGTTTTAAGCAAGTGAAAGGGTGGGGGGGCGGTGGAGGTTGGAAAAATAGAACAAAAGGGAAGGTCTGTGATAGGGTGGAAGATGAGAGAGATTAAATAACAAAAGAGTTGGTAGTGCAGGACCAAAGGGAGTGGTAATGGGACAAGTAAAGAAACAAAAGATATGTCTAGAGGAGGTGTGAATGGCAGAATGATGAACAGCTGCCACCCAAAAGCAAAAACAAGAGAAAAACAAGAGTCAAACTAAAACCTGCACAGAATAAGAAAACAAAATGGGGGCAGGGGTTACAATCTGAAATTGTTGAACTCAATGTTGAGTCCAGAAGGTTGTAAAGTACCTAATCAAAAGATGAAGTGTTGTTTCTCGTGCCTACATTGAGCTTTATCAGAACACTGCAGGAGGCCAAGGACAAAGAGGTCAGTGTGAGAGCAAGGTGGAGAACTAAAATGACAGGTGACCAGAAGCTGGGGGTCACACTTGCAAACTGGTGGTGTTCCACGAAGCGCTCATCCAACCTGCATTTGGTCTCCCCAGTGAAAAGAAGATTGCATCGTGAGTCATGAATCAGTATACTAAATTCAAAAAATTACATGTAAATCACTGTTTCACCTGGAAGGGGTATTTGGGGCCTTGGACGGTGAGGAAAGAGGAGGTGACAGGGTAGGTGTTGCATTTCCTGCTCTTGCATGGAAAGGTCTTGTGGGAAGGGGATGAGGTGCTGGGGGTGATTAAGGAGTGGACCAGGGAGGCTCAGATGGAAGGGTCCCTTCGGAATGCTAAAAGGGGAGGGGAAGATGTGTTTGGCGGTGGAATCACACTGGAGGTGACGGAAATGACAGAGGATGACCTGTTGTCTACGGAGGCTGGTTGAGTGGAAGATGAAGGCAAAAGGAACCCTATCATGGTTCTGTGCGGGAAATGGGGATGGACACGGTCGAGGGCCATGTCAACCATGGCACGGGCGACTCCTCGGTTGAGGAAAAAGGAAGACGTATCAGAAGCACTGGCATGGAAGGCTACATCGTCAGAATAGATGCCACGGAGGTGGAGAAACTGGGAGAATTGGATAGCAGGAAGTAGAGTGAGTTGAAGTTTAGTTGAATTAACTGTGGGAGCCAGTGGTTTATAGTGAATATTTGTTGATAGTCTATCCCTCGAAATGGAGACAGAGAAGTCGAGGAAGGGTATGGTACTTTTTGCCTAGACATGTTACTGAAAGCTTACCTAACTCTCTGGCCAATGGCAGATAAGCTTGAAGGTATGAGCGGTGGGGTCTCGCACAGGAGAATGGTCTAAAACACCATGAACAAAAAAAATCTAAAATAATAAGGTCAGAAAAAAATCTAATAATGTAACGGCCACTTTTGAGTGAAACTTTGGGGAATATACTTGCCTGTTTGAACATTGTAACATTATATAAGGCATTCAGAATGTAATGATTGTTCTACAAGGCATCTAAATCATCTTAATTCTGTTCTACATGTTGATCCAAAATCACGGGGAAGAAGGTTCAAGGTGCTGCTGTGTTTAGAGCTTATTGCATCATCCTGTTTCTTCTATTTCATGCACTGCATGCTGTCTCTTCTGTTTTTTTGGCCTCTCGTCATTGATCTTGTTTCATGCTGTTCTTGCAACTGCAAGAAAATAACTCTCTAAGCAGCATACATCAGGTTTTATTTTCCAAGTCATTTTGAGTTTCTGTTCTTTAACCAGGACTTTTCCCAAACCGTGTATGATGGAGATTAAAAAAAAACTCAGCCATGCCATGTATAAATTCTATTCACAGGTTTGCGAGGCAATCCAAAAATGACGTGTCAAAAAGCTTCAGAAGCTCAGAAATAACTAGGATGGCAAGATGATCAGTCTGATTAGCATGGAGCACTTCTTTTCTTGACCACTTAATGCCATGGTTTCATAATAGAAAATACTACAGAAATTATTTACCAGAAGATCTTTATTGAAACAGATGCATCATTTAAAACATGCTTCAAAGTATCACCTGGGTTAAAAGATGACCCTATACTTTACACTGTTTGAG
Source organism: Heterodontus francisci (assembly GCF_036365525.1). Lineage (NCBI taxonomy): Eukaryota > Metazoa > Chordata > Chondrichthyes > Heterodontiformes > Heterodontidae > Heterodontus > Heterodontus francisci. Next base: position 201,141,598 of record NC_090371.1, on the reverse strand, counting down.
GCAATGGATCTTGTGTACCTCATGAATCACTACAAAAATACTCACGGGCCAGAATAATCCTATAGTATACAAACTGACCAGTTGTTGTACAGTTTGTGTCGGCATGAACATGGAAATGCAGACATTTTGCACTTTCATTAATTCGAGTCTATAAATACTTTATTCATTGTGAGATCACTATCATGCCCCTGCCTCCATATTGGCTGAGACCAGCTAACTCAGCACAGAAAATGGATCTAAATTTCATTGTGATTTAGCCATAATAAAATAGCACTTTAATTTGCTATAATCTAATTGTGTTGTGGTATTCTAAGTTGTAAGTAAGGCATTGTACTTGTTTCTTTCTGAATAACAGGCATAAAGGCATATTAATGGTGGGACGGGTATAGGAGAGTGTGCTAGAGTGGGGAAATCCCAGGGAAGTGGAGGCTGTGCTGGTCTTAACAGTAGGACCTCATTTAAATAATCTGCTGCAGTCTCCTACCCATCATCTGGCCAAATTGGCAGCCTGGGCAGTGGCAGGAAGCTGCAGTCAGAGATTCTGGGGACGGCCCCCGGCAGTTAGTGGGAAATCTTGCTACAATCAGGGTGAGGGTTCAGGCCACGTACAGGGGAGAAGAGGGGGGTTCTAGCCGTGCTCAAGGGGAGAATGTTAGTCTGTCCATGGTTGGGAGAAGGGTGTGGTTGTTATCGGGGAATGGGGCTTCTGCCCACGTTTGGGGGAGGTGGGTAGCTCAGTGTGCTCATTATTTGAACTGCCCCTCCCCCACCCTGCTTCCAGCAGACACGGACAATTAATATCAGATCAAATGTACAATTTTAGGGACTAAAATGATTTAGATAGGGTCAGTGTTAAAAAAAACAGAAATAGTCTAGTCTAATGGAACTCTGCAGCCTTGTCCAATGTCTGTATTGTGAATTCTGACTTTCAGCTGTACAGCGTTCTATAACCATCCTGCCTCATCCCTGTTCAGGATTGAGGACTGTACCTAGCCAAACTCATTCTTCATGGAATGAAATTGTACATCAACTAAAATAACATTGGTGGCATGTTGGCTGTGGCCAGTGAAATAGTAGCACTGGCCTTGTATGCTTTTAATGGAGCTGATAATCGTGATGATGAATATATCTGCATGGTAATTTTATAATGAAATATATGCTCAGTTTTGGTCACTTAGGCCTTCGCCATGCATGGTAAATTATCCATTGATATCTAACAACAGTTAAATATTGATTGAAATGAATGGGATGTCAGGAAAATTTACGGGTCAGAAATATTGGTCTTCCTCTAAAGTATAGGAAAAAGTGGTCTTTCATTTGCAGGAGATTGGTGGTCTACTTCTTGTTGAGTAAAAATGGGAACAATACAAATCAGTGTACATTTTGCAATTAATCTTTAATTCAGAAAGTATTTGAGAACAAATTCCAGAAATATTTGATAATCCATTTAGATGGTGTAAAGCTTTTTCTAGTCATCAGTATTGACTGATTCACAAATGTCCTGAACAGTAGTTTTCAATAAACATTAGGCTTTTTTTTAAAACACAAGGGACAAAAGCAATGCGACTCCAAATAAAATCCATTAACCTGCCAGCTGGCAAGAAAGTGGGAGGAGCACATTTCCCACAGCCAGATGATATATGGCTCAACTCGGGCAGTGTTTCAGTTAAGTCTTTCAGGAACAGTTTCAGTGAGTTTTTAAAATCTATTTATTGGCTAGGTTGTGTACATTGCTTCATGAATACAGCTCAGCGCCTCATCTGCCACGTCTTGCTCTAGCTTATTTTGTGGTGGCGGCAAAACATGCTATGTTGAGGCGACCATAATTGTGGTTGAAAACTCTTGGCAAAACTATCAATAAATGTTTTGAACATACCACAAAGTATAATGTTACCAATAGGATAAACAATAGACCTGCCACAGAAGTGTAATATTGCACTTGTTTGAGGTTTTAACCCTCACAAAAATCCACTAATTCTAGACCTAAATGTGATTGTACTGTTTAGTCTGAAAGTATCTAACCACATTTGAGTAGCACAAAATAAGGCAGTACTACACACTAAAGAGCAGATATTAAAAATGTGGACTTCTGGACAAGAGAGCTGAATCAGAATGCTACAGATGAGATTCACAGTTCTTTGTGTAATAATGCTGTCTGTTAACAGTTTTAGTGAGATGTTAGTGAACTTTAAAAATGCTGAACCAGTAGTGGATAGTTCATAAACACTTGCTGCTATAGAAAGAAATGTACTATAGAGCACTTTATAAAGGGTGGAGTGGAAAAAGAAAATGCTAAGGAGGAGTGAAAAAAAGATATGGAAATTGAAATTGCGGGTGCTGCATGCATTGTGGGGAGTGAGGAGTTTTTGAATGTGATTGGAGAAGACAAGGCAGAGACATTTTAGGGGGGAAATTTCAAAAAGTTTAGGCATAGTGACTTGAAAAAAAGGCTACTGGTAATGAAACAGTGAGGGTGGAGAACTGGGGTAATCTGTGCTAAGAGGAGCAGAATGTACAAGCAAGCTGGAAGAACTCATTGAGGTAAGGCAGAGTGAAGTAATGGAGCCATCATCCCTGAGGATGGGAGAAGGAGACCAGCCAGCCTTACCACGCAGGCATGGCTGGAGGTAGCGAGGCTGTCAGCAGCAGGAGTGTGGTGCAGAGGACCTGGATACAGTGCCACAGAAGCTTAATGACCTCATTATGTCTGGAAACGTAAGTGTCATGTGGCAGTCCTCACTCTCTCTCACCTCCCTAGCATTCTCCCGCACAGCACTCCTCTGACCAACACACCTTGCTGGCACACACATTCCTTTCTCTCCAGCTGCCTCCTCAAATCTCCTCCTTAACAGACAACACAGGAAGTCACCCTCATCAAATGTTTGCATTCCATCCTCAACACACATTCCACTTCTCACACTCATAACTCTCTGCCTTCTCTTATTGCACAAGAGAGCGTATAAATCTAGAGAGAGGCAGAGGACTGTGCGTGTTATTGGAAAGGCCAGTATGTATTGTCCATCCCTTATTACCCATGAGAAGATGCTGGTGGTGAGCGATCCTCTTGAACCACTGCAGTCCATGTGGGGTAGGTACACCCATAGTGCTGTTAGGGAAGGAATTGCAGGATTTTGACCCAGCGACAGTGGAGGAATGACGATATTGTTCAAAGTCAGGATGGTGTGAGGCTTGAAGGGGAACTTGCAGATGGTGGTGTTCCCATGTGTCTGCTGCCCTTTTCCTTCTAGGTTATAGAGGTCATGGAGTTCAAAGGTTCTGTCGAAGAAGCTTAGGAAGTTGCTCCAGTGCATCTTGTAGATGGCACACACTGCTGCTACTGTGCTCTGGTGGTGGGGGGAATGAATGTTGAAGGTGGTCGATGGGGTGCCAATCAAGCGGGCTGCTTTGTCTTGGATGATGTTGAGCTTCTTGAGTGGTGATTGAACTGCACTCTTCCAGGTAAGTGGGGTGTATTTCATTAGACTCCTGACTTAGATTAGATTAGATTAGATTAGATTAGAGATACAGCACTGAAACAGGCCCTTCGGCCCACCGAGTCTGTGCCGAACATCAACCACCCATTTATACTAATCCTATATTCCTCCCAAACATCCCCACCTGTCCCTATGTTTCCCTACCACCGACCTATACTAGTGACAATTTATAATGGCCAATTTACCTGTCAACCTGCAAGTCTTTTGGCTTGTGGGAGGAAACCGGAGCACCCGGAGAAAACCCACGCAGACACAGGGAGAACTTGCAAACTCCACACAGGCAGTACCCGGAATCGAACCCGGGTCCCTGGAGCTGTGAGGCTGCAGTGCTAACCACTGCGCCACTGTGCCGCCCCTATCAAGACTTGTGCCTTGTAGATGGTGGACAGGCTTTGGGGAGGCAGGAGGTGAGTTACTCACTGCCGAATTCCTAGCCTCTGACCTGCTCTCGTAGCCACATCGCTGGTCTAATTAAGTTTCTGGTCGATGGTAACCCCCAGGATATTGAGGGTGGGGGATTCAGTGATGGTAATGCCATTGAATGTCAAGGGGAGATGGTTAGATTCTTTCTTGTTGGAGATGGTCATTGCCTGGCACATGTGTAACACAAATGTTACTTGCCACTTGTCAGCCCGAGCCTGAATGTTTGCAGAGTTTGCTGCATGTGGGCATGGACTGCTTCATTATTTGAGGAGTCACGAATGGTGCTGAACATTGTGCAATCATCAGCGAACATCCTCACTTCTGACCTTATGATGTAAAAAAGGTCATCTGGGGCTGAGATGATTGGCCTCAAACATCCACAGACATCTTCCTTTGTACTAGGTTTGACTCCAGCCATGGGAGATTTCTCCTTCTGCTGCCTATTGACTTCAATTTTACTAGGGCTCCTTGATGTCCACATTTGGTCAAATACTGCCTTGATGTTAAGTCATTCTCACCTCACCTCTAAAATTCAGCTCTTTTGTCCCTGTTTGGACAAAGGCTGTAATGAGATCAGGAGCTGAGTGGCCCTGGCGGAACTCAAACTGAGCGTCAGTGAGCAGGTTATTGCTGAGTAAGTGCCGCTTGATAGCACTATCAATGACAACTTCCATCACTTTACTGATTGAAAGTAGACTGATGGGGCAGTAATTGGCAATTAGACTTGTCCTTTTTGTGTACAGGACATACCTGGGCAATTTTCCACACTGTTGGGTAGATGCCAGTGTTGTAGATGCACTGGAACAGCTTGGCTAGGGGCACAGCTAGTTTTGGAGCACAAGTCTTCAGTACTATAGTCAAGATGTTATCGGAGCCCTTAGCCTTTGCTGTGTCTACTGGGCTCAGCTGTTTCTCACTAGCACTGGGAGTGAATCGAATTGACTGAAGACTGACATCTGTGATGCTGGAGACCTCAGGAGGAGGCCGAAATGGATGATCCACTCGGCACTTCTGGCTGAAGATAGTTGCAAATGCTTCAGCCTTGTCTTTTGCACCCACATGCTGTGCTACCCCGTCATTGAGGATGGGATGTTTGTGGAGCTGCCTCCTCCCATTGTTTAATTGTCTACCAGCATTCACGATTGGATGTAGCAGTACTACAGAGCTTTAATCTGATCCATTGGTTGTGGAATCACTTAGCTCTGTCTATTGCATGTTGCTTCTGCTGTTTAGCATGTAGCCTGTAATCCTGCATTGCATCTTCTCCAAGTTGATACCTTATTTTTAGCTACATCTGATGCTGCTCCTAGCATGCTGTTCTACACTCCTCATTAACCTAGGGTTGATCCCTTGGCTTGTTAATGGTAGAGTGAGGGATATGCCAGACCATGAGGTTACAGATTTGTGATGGAGTACAGCAGCCCACAGCACCTCATGAATGCCCAATTTTGAGGTGCTAGATCTGATCTGAATTTAGCACAATGATAGTTCCACACAACTCAATGGAGGGGGTCCTCAGTGTGAAGATGGGATGTTGTCTTCACAAGGACTGTGTGGTGGTCAATTCTGCCAATACTGTCATGGACAGATGCATCTGCAACAGGTAGATTGATGAGAGCAAAGTCAAGTAGATTTTTCCCCTTGTGTTAGTTCTCTCACCACCTGCTGCAAGCCCAGTCTGGCAGATATGTTCTTCAGGACTCAGGAGCAATAGCCACCCTGACTGCAAAGGAGGAGGATGCCCTGGAGGTCAACAGGATGGCACACACATTAGCCATTGGCAGAGTAGAGTTAGGAGTGAGCCAAAGGCCTCCTGACAACATTAAATGATGCACTGTCACTTGGCACTTAACAGTCACTTATGTTGAATTGATAGCCACAATAACTGAACTGTCATCATATGCATTGTTCTGAGTTTATACTCTTTTTCACTGTCAGACTAACTGATGTCTTTCTAAAGAGGAATAAAAATTGCACGGCTAGGGGGAACCGACAGGGAAGTGGAGCTACGTGAGTTGCTCTTGGAGACCCAGCAGGGATACAACGGGCTTGACATGCAACCAAGTGCTCTCCTGCTCTTGGTTAGCAGTGAAGTGCAGGTAGGCCATGAAAAGGAAAATAGAGAAAGGGCACATGGCAGTGGGTACTCTGCTCAAGGTGCTACCACTTCTCATCCCTTGCCCCCCACCCCTCCCCTCCCCAGTCAGACAGAGGCCACATGCTGCCTCTTGCCCCGATGGCCTGGTCTGTTCCTGCACACATGTAGGTGGCACAGGCTGTAGAGGGGCCTTCACAGATTCCAAAACCCAGGGGACGTCCACCATGAGCATCTCACCTGTCAGAGCAGGAGAACAAGCAGCCTGCCTCTAGTTCTGCTGAAACCACAGGGTTTGCACTGAGTAAGAGGGAGTATTTCACAGAGGTCTTTTCCACAGAAGGGGATTCACTTGGGGGCTTGTAACAATGTCAATGTAGTAATAATTATGTTCATTTCAATGAATGGAATATTTTATGTGAACTGCTCATTCACATAGCTTCTACCCCATTGACCCTGGACAGTAGCCTTCAAGTGAACGGTATGATCAGCCTTTATGAAGAGGAACATGGGTGAATATGATGGTTGGCGGATTGACTGTTAGAATGAGGTGTGTTGGGATCGGGAGCAGAGGATTTCTGCCCACACGCACACACACACACACATTAAGTCAAGCACGTGAAGAAGGCGGAGAATACTGGCCGCTCTCCACCTTCCTCTTGCTGCAGCTCCACTCCTCTCTGCAGGACCATGTTGTGAAGGGCACAGTAGACCACAACAATACTGGAGACCCTTGATGGGTCATATTGAAGGGCACGTCTGCATCTGTCCAGACACTTGAACCGTATCTTGAACAACCTAAGTGCCTGCTCTGTTATTGCCCTGATGATGATATGGCTTCTGTTAAATCTCTCCTCTGGCTCAGTGTTTGAGTTCCTTACAAGAGTCGGCAACCAGGTTTTCATTGGATAGCCCTTGTCTTCCAGGAGCCAGCCAGTGAGGCTGTGTGGTTGAGAATACCTGCAGCAGATGTGATTGGTGAAGAATGAAGGGGTCATGGTAGTTCCCTGGATATCTGGTGCAGACATACATGATGACCTTGCGGTGGTCACATGGCATGGCCACCTGGTTTTCTTGGGAGGAGGTTTGGTTCCAGGAGGCTACAGATGTCTGCCATGCCCTGCTGAGAGAGCCTAAGCCTCCTGAGGCACTGTTTCTCTGACATGTTCAGGAAGCTCACCCTCGGCCTGTATGCATTGTTCTGGGGCTATCACCGTCTTCGAGCTGGAACTTTGTGTCCATTCCATCTGTCCTGTAGAGTGGCATGTGGCTGCGGAGAAGGCAGCTGCCCCAGGTGGTGCTGGTATTACTGCTGGTGTGGCTGTTCCTCCTCAGAGGTCCAGGTGACTGCTGCATAAGTTACTCCCATACTGCACATTGAAGGCTGACAGCAAGGAAATTGAGATGTAGGTTTGAGTATATTCCAAGCCACTTGAAGGTGACTCCGAAAAGATTCAGTTGTCTCTGAAGCTGGTGACTTCAGTCTGACAAAAGTAATTTTGTAAGCACACGCGTTTCACTGTGGCTAACCACAAGTTTGCTGTTTTCAGATTTTGAAGCCTTCCCAGCATGTCAGTTTCAGTAAACAATCACTCCCTGCGCTCTCACTTCCTGCACCTTGGTGAAATGCAGAGAGATTGTGGAACCTGTGTGCTGGCTATTGAAGCCAGAATCTAGGGTTACAGGCAGACTTAATTGGGTCGTTGAATATTTGAATTACTTTCCGGCCGGTGCACAGTGGTTTCCTGCTCACCTCCGAACCTACTGTGGTCAAACATTGAAGCACGCAGGGTTCCCAACCTGAGGCCACTTTTCTGGGATTTCACACCACACCTGTGCCTGCTTCCGTTAAAATTTCCCCCAACGTTTCAGGTCGACAGCCTTTTGTCAGAGCAGTATACCCTGGTTGTTTGAATGGATGGTTGTGGGAGGTGGAGGCGAGGAGGCTGGCAGCAAGGGCGCTGGAGAAGTCAAGATGGTAAAAAGATGATCATAAATATTACTATTTACAGATTCCACACGTAGTGATTATAACGTTAAAGGTAGATTTAAAAACTAAGTTCATATGACACTTGTCAAATTATAGCAAAATGTTCTGTGAAAACTCCCAGATGAAAGTTGAAAAATTAAAGGAACATTCCTATGTGTTGAGACTTATGAAAAATATTTGGCCTATTATCGTGTTAAAAATAACATTTATTTCTCCCTGCTATCCCAGGATGTTATCATGGCTGAGAATGCAAGACATCAGTAGTTTTTTTTCCCCCTCAGGGAATGTGTCTCTCCATGTACAAAAGAAATGAGCACATAAATCAAAGAGTTGATTAATATAGAGTTAGAATATTAGTTTTCATACCTTTTCAGAGCAAAAATAACACTAGTAACAGTATTAAGAACCACATTCTTTCTGAAAATAATGTTGCTTTTACAAAGGAATGAGCACATATCTTTTCAGGCATTCTGACTGATCTTTCATTAGAACGAACACAATGAAGTTATAGACTTTTTGTATCATATAAAAGGAGGTGCTTGGGGTGTACTAGCTATACGCTGTATCAAATTGAATAAATTGGAGCCATTTTGGTATAAATACCCCTTTGTTTTTGGAGGGGAATAGACAAACATGTAAATGGGGTGACGGGTGGTTAAACCTACATTAAAGTGAAGAACTGAACCACAGGAAGAATTTTCTTTTGACTTTTTAAATAATTTTTGGGCAAACCCAGACCAAAGGACAGCCAACTCTGAAAACTTAAATTGGAGCTACCATCCTAATTGTTGGGACATTTTTATTATTGTACTTCTTACCTGAAGAGACCAATTCTTGCTGGGATATGGTTCCAGGTGTTAGCAGCCCTCTGACACTGTAATGAGTTCTTTTATGTTGTCTGATGCAACATAAAATGAGATGCGTGGAGTCCAGTTGGTTAAAGATCTCAAACAGGTTTATTTACAGCTAGACTATTATCTACAGTACAGAGCTAACTATTTACAGAACCTTACACTGGATGCAACAATTGCAGGCTTCGGTTCACATGACTACATCACTCTTAAATGCAATCATACAACAGGCACTACACTTAAGTGGGCATTCTGCATAAATAAACAGTGAGCAACTGCAGGCTATTTAACTGTGGAGAGCATCACCATTCACATAAATGTACTTTTCAACAGGACGATTGGAGATAAAGCACAATGGAACATTTTTGGCTGTTTTTTTTTCTCTGTCTTTCAATCCAGAGGCAGAGGCCATTTGTTGAAATAACTGAGCTCCATTACCTCAGCACAGATTGAAAATTAGGATCTGAATGGTTTAATACCATACCACACCACTGAGGGATTGGAAGAGCTGTCTTAGGAAATTTCATTTGTGTAGTATTTACTCTATTGCAATCTCTTGTGTGGGATAACTTTTTTCGAAGTTTATTATTTATTATTTTTGATATGATCAATAATGCAATTCACATCATTTGTGTGTGTACAAACTCCGGTGAAATGCTTGTCTACTAACCTTTCAGTGATGACCCTTTTTAAAGTTCTAATTGGAGTTAGTATTGAATAAGAAAGGAAAACTGTCTAGGTCAGTGAAAGATTAGACAAGATTGGAGCTTTATTTTTATATTGCACTTATAAAATTTCCAGTGCCATGATTTACCAGTGCTGGAGACCCAAGTTTAGTAAACAGCCATCTTTGGACATTTGAATTTAGCTGTAAATGTACAAAATATGAGGAATATAGTTTAAACAACATTCTTCAGCCTTTTATTTGTAGATTATTTTGAAGCATGGTATAAGGCCAAAGGAAACTTTTCTTTTCTTTAATCACAAATATTATTCTAATTCTCCAGTGAATACACACAGTTCCTATCCTTTTGGGATATAACGGAATACAAAACTGGTCCTTCCTAAATATGATCCTATGATTTTGTATGTTCAGGGCTTTTCGGAGTACAGTGCTCTGGGAGCTCACCAAAGTTAAACAAGGACCCAGAAGATTTGTTCTCTTTGTTTACATTTGATGATTTGTAAAATTTCAGGAACAAATGTGGAACAGTAAAACAATGTGTTGCAATGATAAGATCTTTGGCCAGGATCAGTTTTCTTTCTAAACAGAATTGAGAATAATCATCAGAAAACTTATTGTTCTACTCCATAGGAATACTGCAAAAGCAACTTCAAAAATGTTAGGAAAAAACATGGTCACAGTCCAGCAATGAGCTAAACAGATTTGAACCTAGTCCTCATCAACGTTCCCTCTAATTTTCTTTTCGGAGTGCGTGGCCCCTTTTAATTTTTTTGCATGTCAACTTATAGGGGACAAAGCCTGCATGGGGACTTTCAGGTTGCTGTACAGTTGTGCAGCTTGAAGGGAAACTTGGTCCCCATACAATGAGCACTGAAAGCTTTCAAATCTAGTGCTATTACATTAGAGGAAAGAACTTGCACTTATACATATATCTGTCGTCTTAAACTTCTCTCCCCTGTGTCCTCCACCCTCACCTCCAACAATAAGCGTGAGGAGCTCACAAGGAGCTCATGGACTTGTTTGTTACTAAGATCAAGATCAGCTGCTTCTGCCATATCTCTCCCTTCCACTAGCCCACTGCGCCAAACTTCCTCAAGTTCCTCCTGCCCTGGCCCAGAACTCCCATCTTTCTCTCATTTCTCTCCAATCATTCCCTCATGCCCTCTCCGAGCTCATCTTGTTCATGTGACTCACCTCCTGTTCCCTCGACCCTATTTCCACTAAATTGCTGACTACTTGACTTCCCTCCTGGTCCCCATGTTAACTGATATTGTTAATGGTTCTCTCTTTTCACGCATTCACCCTCTCTCCACAAAAAAACAACCCTTGACCCCTCCATCCTTGCAAACCACCACCCCATCTCCAACCTCCCTTTCCTCTCCAAAGTCCTTGAACCTGTTGTCGCCTCCCAAATACATGCCCATCTTTTTGGCAACTCCATGTTTGAATTCCTCCAATCAGGTTTCCGACCTTGTTACAGTACCGAAACTGCTCTTATCAAAGTCACAAATGACATCCTATGTGACTGTGACAAAGATAAGCTATCCCTGCTCATCCTTCTCAACCTGTCTGCAGCCTTTGACATGGTTGATTATACAATCCTCCTCCAATGCCTCTCTACTATTGCCCAGCTGGGTGGGACTGCACTTGCCTGGTTCCATTCTTTTCCATCTAATCATGGCCAGAGTATCACTTGCAATGGCTTCGCTTCCTGATCCTGCAACATTACTTCTGGTGCCCCCCAAGGATTTATCCTTGGCCCCCTCCTATTTCTCATCTGCATGCTGTCCCTCGGTGACATCATCCAAAAACACAATGTTAGTTTTCACATGACCACGCACAACACCCAGCTCTACCTCACCACCACCTCTCTTGACTCCTCCACTATTGCTAAATTATTAGACTGCTTATCTGAAATCCAGAACTGAATGAGCAGATAAATATTGGGAAGACTGAAGCCATTGTTTTCGGTCTCCTGCTCCAAACTCCGTTCCCTAGCTACCGACTCCATCTCTATCCTTGGCAGCTGTCGGAGACTAAACCAGACTGTTTGCAAGCTTGGTGTCATATTCCACCCTGAGATGAACTTTCGACCACATTCGTGCCTTCACAAAGATCTCCTTTCTCCACCTCCATGACACTGCCTGACTTCGCACCTGCTTCAGCTCATCTGCTGCTGAAACCCTCTTTGTTGCCTCTACACTTGAATCCTGAGTGGTCTTCCACATTCTACCCTTTGTAAACTTGCAGTCATCCAAAACTCTTCTACCTGTGTCTTAACTCGCAGCAAGTCTCGTTCACCTATCACACCTGTGCTCACTGACCTACATTGGCTTCCATTCAAGCAATGCCCTGATTTTAAAATTCTTATGCTTGGTCAGGCTCAAATGGGGCTCAGAAGCCGGCATTGTATAGGAAACAGTGACTCAATGTGATTTCTCCCTGGAGCGGTCAGTTAATGGCTAGAGGGTGGGCTTACCACCCAACTAAGGACAGTGGGCCAGCTCTCAAATGTGGAGAGCCAATCAGAGCCTTCCAGCTTGAAAGCAGCATCAGGACGCCATGCCAGATAAGTGAGGGCGCTTCAAAATGGAGGTGCCCTCTCTCCAACTTTTAAAAATGGCCTTTGTAGCTGGACCACCACTAGGGTGTGTTGGGATGGATCTCCTCCACAGGGCGGTCTGCAGGGAGGGCCTTTAAGCCTGCCTGGAGCGCTGATCCCTTGGTCTGCCTCTGGGAGGCCACCTCAAGGCAGCTAAACTCTCTCCCTCTGTTAACAGGCCTCAATAGGCCTTTAATTGCTTAAGTTGGCTACCCATCGCAGGCTGTTAGTCTGCCATCACCCCATTCTGCCTCTGGGAAAATGGCCCGGGGGCACGATGGAGGCAGGGAACAGGTATGCAGACCAGCGGCCTGAAATTTCGTGCATGCCAGCCTTCTGTTCCTTGCCCTGGCAGGGGCTGAAGTTCCAGCCTTTTGTTTTCAATTCCCTCCATGGCCCCACCCATCTCCATCTCTGTAATCTCCTCCAAGATATCTGTGCTTCTCTAATTCTGGCCTCTTGAGCATCCCCTATTTTAATTGTTTCACCATTGGCGGCCATGCCTTCATTTGCTTAGGCCCTAAGCTCTGGCCTTCTCTCTCTACACCTCTCCCCCTCACTTTCCTCCTTTAAGATACCCCTTAAATCCTACCTCTTTGACTAAGCTTTTGGTCATCTGTCCTAATATGTCCTTCTGTAGCTCGGTGTCATTTTTCTTTGATAAGAGTTCCTGTGAAGCATCTTGATAGTTTTATTACATTAAAGGCGCTATATAAATATAAGTTATTATATGCAACCTTCACAATCTCAGGACATCCCAAAGCATTTAACAGCCAGTGAAATTCTTTTGAAGTGCTATTGTTACAATGTAGGGAAATAGAAGCCAAATGGTGCGCAGCAAGGTCCTTCAAAGAAGAATTATAAAAATGACCAGATAATCTGTTTTTGGTGGTGCTGGCTTAGCCGTAAATGTTGGTTGGGACAGCAGGAGAATTCCCTATGCTTTGAATAGTGCCGTGGGACCTCTTACATCCACCTGAGAGGATAGACATTGCAGGGAAAGCGGGGCAATTTTCCTGATGCTTGCTGCTGTGGAAATGCCCATTTATCTGGGTGCAAAGGCCAAAAATGGGGGTGGAGATCCATATTGCTGGGTCTCCACCCCTTTAATGCTGTCCTAGGATTATGAGCACTTTCCCCGAGGGAGCAGAGGTTGGCCTGGACCTGTCGTGGGTGCAGGCTCAATATGGCAAAGCAAATAATGAACATTCCTAGCTTTCTGCTTCATTTTCCACACCAACCAAAAAATATGGCACAGTAACCTGATCCCCAGAACGCTCCTTGGTGATCCTCGGAATAGGACAAAGAGTATAAAGTAGACCATTTGTTTTAACCTTTCAACAACCTCAATGTTTGAAGGTAATCTGGGGTCTCTGGCCAGAAAGTTTCAGTCTTGGCTCTGTGCAAAGCTGTACTTCATTTTCAGTCCCTTTCCCAGCACAGACCCTGTCAGAGGGTGAACCTCTGCTGGAATTGTTCCTGGATCATGTTAATGACCTAGGACAGGAGAATCTGATCTTTTAGCAAGTTGCCGCATGAATACCCCAATTCAGTTAACTCGCCTAATTCTGTTCAATCTGTTGTCTTAAGTGCCTTGAGATGAAGCGCTGAATTTTATGGGTCCCCCTGAGATGGGCTAGGAGGCAGGGGGCCATAGAATTGTGATGGGAGACAGGGGCCGGAGGGCCTGTTGCCTTCCCGTCGCACCACATTTTTGTTGGGGGGGTGCGGGATAGGCCAAAGACGGCCTTCCTGCACAGAGGTCACTGGAGGCCCTTAAGTAGCGTATTAACAGCCACTTAAGGTCCTCGTCATCCTTCTTAATGCCTCTGGCATTAAGCCAGCAGCAGGGTGGGGGCGGGGGTGGGGGTTGCGGCCTCAGCCTGGATGTTGTCCAGTAAAGCGAGGTGACCTCCCTGCAGGCTTGGGAGGGGGCCTCCTCCATGGGCATTCTATGACCCATGGAGGGCCCCCGCCTGCAAACAAACCACCTCCTTGGATCCCCTACTCCTGTCCTCAACAGTCACTCTACCCACCTCACCAGGCCTCCCGCCATGGCCCTGGCGACACCTCCCCACTTACTTTGGGTTTGGGGCTCCGGCACTGGGCCTGGGTCCAAGGTCTCTGCAGTACTGACAATGGCTACCACTCTGGTTGCTGCTGATACTACTGAGCTGCTTGCCCAGTACTTGGCTGGCAGCTCTTGGAGGAGGAATCTAGCGCTGGGCTGTTAATTGCCTGGACGCTGTGCAATTGCAACGGGCGAGGGGGTGGGGGGGAGAGCTCCAAATGGCTGAGGCGGGGTTCCCCTGCCTTTTCAGCCTGGCGCCGGGAGCCCTGCCATCGGCACAAAATTCAACCCATTGTATTGCATTGCTGTGGATTCCCCCATTGCTTCAATGATTGAGTGTTCAGTAGGACACTGAATGTTCACTGTCTAGGTTGGTGTCGCTTCATGTGTTATATTAAACCAAATCTTGATTTGCAGATCAGTTTACAAATATTACGTATGAAGCCACTATTTGAGGGGGGAGGGGGTGAAAGCACTGGCTTTGTAGCATGCTAGCTTGCCCTCTGGGGACTTGACAAATGTTGAGATTGCTTGATGACAGAGACTTCTCCATTTGGATCTGTCCATGGTTGTTTTTCGCATGTAGTGGGTCCAACTTACAGGCTCTGGGATTGGCTTTCAGAATGTCTTTGTCTCTAAGTTTGGGACATTCTGTGGTGTGGGCTGCCATGTTCAGCTGACTGTAGAATACTGCCTTTGGTATGTGGGAATCCTCCATGCGAACCACATGGCCTCCCCAGCAAAACTGTACTCTAATGAGCATGCTCTCACTACCAGGTATGCGGCACCTTGCCAGAACTTTTGTGTTAAGGATTTTGTCCTGCCACTTGATGTTGCAGATAGATCTTAAGCAGCGACGGTGGAATACATCTGTTTGCTTTATGTGACACCAGTAGGTTGTCCATGCCTCCCAGCAATAGAGAAGTGATGTGAGAACCACTGCCTGGTTGACTTTGACTTTGTTTTGAGACAGACTCCATGCTCTCTCCAAAGCCTCTGGGTGTGTCTTCCGAATGTTGAGCTTGCTTTTGCCAAGTGATTGGCGATTTCATCGTCCAACATGGTGTTGTTGGAAAGAATGCTCCCAAGATAGCAGAACTTCTGGACTGAGGTGAGGGGTGCATTGTTGATTGTGACAATGGGATCTTGAAGTTTGTGGCCAGGGGCAGGTTATTACAAGATTTATTGTGAAGCCAAAGTGGCTTGGGCAAAGCCATCAACAAGCAGCTGGATGTCCTCCAGTGGAGGGGGGGGGGGCGATGGGGTGGGGGGGAGGGTTCAATTAAAGGGACGTTTAAAAGTCGAAAAGTCATGAGAGAACAGAGGTGCAGGGTAGTGAAGGGACATACATAGAAACATTAATAAGAGTGTGACAGGAAGGGACAGAGAATACAAGCATAAGAGTACAGCAGAAATTAGAACCAGAGTAGGTAAAAATGGTAAAAAGTCAAAGCTTAAGGCTCTTTATCTGAATGCACGTAGCATTTGTAACAAGATAGATGAGGTGACGGCGCAAATAGAAATAAATGAATATGATTTGATAGCTATCACAGAGACGTGGCTGCAGGATGACCAGGACTGGAAACTCAATGTTCAAGGATATTCGATGTTCCGGAAGAATAGGCAGAAAGGAAAAGGAGGTGGGGTAGCTTTGTTATTAAAGGAAGGGATCAGTGCAGTTGTGAGTAATGATATAGGTGTAATAGATCATGATGTAGAATCAGTTGGGTGGAAATAAGGAATAGCAAGGGAAAGAAATCACGTTTGGGAGTGGTCTATAGGCCCCCAAAGAGTTGCCTCTCTGTAGGACAAAGTGTTAATCAGGAAATAATGGAGGAATGTAAGAAGGGCACTACAAATAACATGGGTGATTTTAATCTGCATATAGACTGGACAAATCAAATTGGCACGGGTAACATGGAAGACAAATTTGTAGAGTCCATCAGGGATTGTTTCTTCGAACAATACATTGCAGAACCTACCCAGGAACAGGCTATTTTAAATTTGGTAATGTGTAATGTGGTAGGATTAATAAGAGATCTCATAGTTAAGGATCTAGGGGGAAGCGATCATAACATGGTAGAATTTCAAATTTAGTTTGAGGGAGAGCAACTCGGGTCTCAAACCAGTGTCTTCAACTTAAACAAGGGCAATTACAGAGGTATGAAGAAAGAGTTGTCTAAAGCGGGCTGGGAAAATAGACTAAAGAGAAAGTCAATAGATGAGCAGTGGCAGACTTTTAAGCAG
This sequence comes from Heterodontus francisci, assembly GCF_036365525.1. Taxonomy (NCBI): domain Eukaryota; kingdom Metazoa; phylum Chordata; class Chondrichthyes; order Heterodontiformes; family Heterodontidae; genus Heterodontus; species Heterodontus francisci. The sequence goes on along the minus strand of NC_090371.1, from coordinate 201,125,140 downwards.
ATATTTCATAACACTCAGCAAACATTTATTCCGGTCAGAAGGAAGGACTCGAAGAGAATGATGAACCACCCGTGGATAACAAAGGAAGTTAAGGAGAGTATCAAATCAAAAACAAAGGCGTACAATGCGGTGAAAGCTAGTGGTAGGCCAGAGGATTGGGAATTTTTTAGGAAGCAGCAGCGGATGACTAAAAAGCTAATAAAGAGGGAGAAAATTGATTATGAAAGTAAATTGGCAAGAAATATAAAAACAAACAGCAAGAGCTTCTACGGGTATATAAAAAGGAAGGGAGTAGCTAAAGTGAGTGTGGACCCTTAGAGGATGAGACTGGGGAAATAATAACGGAACAGGGAAATAGCAGATAATTTAAACCAATATTTTGCATTGGTCTTCACGGTGGAGGACACTGTAAATATCCCAACAATAATAGATAAGCAAGGTGTAAATGGGAGGGAGGAGCTCGTAACAATCTCTATCACGAGGGAAAAGGTGCTTGACAAACTGATGGGACTAAAGGCAGACAAGTCGCGGACCTGATGGTCTGCATCCAAGGGTTTTAAAAGAAGTGGCTGCAGAGATAGTGGAGGCATTGGTCATAATATACCAAAACTCACTGGATTCTGGTAGGGTACCAGCAGATTGGAACACCGCTATTGTGACGCCTCTATTCAAGAAAGGAGGGAGACAGAAAGCAGGAAACTATAGACCAGTTAGCTTAACATCTGTCATTGGGAAAATGCTAGAGTCCATTATTAAGGAAGAAATAGCAGGACATTTAGAAAAACATAATGCAGTCAGACAGAGTCAACATAGTTTTATGAAAGGGAATTCATGTTTGACAAATTTGTTAGAGTTCTCTGTGGATATAACAAGCAGAGTGGATAAAGGGGAACCGGTAGATGTCGTGTATTTGGATTTTCAGAAGGCTTTCAAAAAGGTGCCACATAAAAGGTTATTGCACAAAATAAGAGCTCAGGGTATTGGGGGTAATGTGTTGGCATGGATGAGGATTGGCTAACACACAGAAGGCAGAGAGTCAGGATTCATGGGTCTTTTTCAGGTTGGAAAGCCGTAACTAGTGGGGTGCCACAAGGATCGGTCCTAGGGCCTCAACTATTTACTATCTATATTAATGACTTGGAGGAAGGGACAGAGTGTAGTGTATCCAAATTTGCGGACGATACAAAAATAGGTGGGAAGGCATGTTGTGATGAGGACACAAAGAATCTGCAAAGGGATATAGATAGATTAAGTGGGTGGGCAAAAACTTGGAAGATGGAGTTCACTGTGGGAAAGTGTGAGGTCATCCACTTTGGTAGGAAGAATAAAAAGGCAGATTACTATTTAGATGGAGAGAGACTACAAAATACTATAGTACAGAGGGATTTGGGTGTTCTTGTACATGAAACACAAAAGGTTAACATGCAGGCGCAGCAAGTAATTAGGAAGGCAAATGGAATTTTGGCATTTATTGCTAGGGGGTTAGAGTTTAAAATAGGGAAGTCTTGTTACAGCTGTACAGGGTGTTAGTGAGGCCACCCCTGGAGTGCTGCGTACTGTTTTGGTCCCAGTATTTAAGGAAGGATATACTGGCATTGGAGGCAGTTTGGAAAAGGTTCACTAGGCTGACTGGGATTTCTTATTTCTTATGTTCCAGAGTGTGTGCTATGAGAGCATAGTTGTCGACAAACAAGAGTTCAGTTAGCTGTTTTTTTAAATTTTTGTGTGAGCCTTGACCTTTGCAGATTGAAGAGGTTGCCGTCTGTCTTGAACTGAATGTCAAGATCTTTGAGTGTAAACAAGAGCATGGCAGAAAGGTAGATGGCAAACAGAACAGGAGCCATTATGCAACCTTGTTTGGTGCCATTGGTGACAGGAAAAGCATCTGAATTTGACAGGCTGCAAAGAATATGTTGACCATACTCGTCCAGTATGAAAGCCACACTGCGATTCAGGGTACACAGTGTGTGTATGATGAGTAACAATCCTGTTGACAATAACCCTTGCAAGAATTTTTCCTGCTGTGGAAAGAAGTGAAATTCCGGGATGATTGTCAATATGAAGTTACTTCCTTCCGTTTGTACGTGTGAGTTATGGAAGCATCCTTGTAATTTTGGGACACAATGCCCTGGTTCCAGATTAAGCAGAAGAGGCTAGTAACTATGTGAGCTCTCCTCCGTATTTGAATACTTCAGGTGGAATGCCATCAGCTCCCTCAGACTTGCCCAGACAGTTGCTTTATGGCCTTGCTGACTCCAGCTTGAGATGGATCGAGGACAAGCTCATCCAGAACGCGATACTGTGGAAGTGATTCAATGGCGTCGTTGCACACTGTGGGTTCTTAGTTCAGGAGATTGTTAAAATGCTGTGCCCTATGAGAGAGAATCTCATGCCTGTTAGGAGCTGATTGCCATCTGCTGAGAGGTTGTTTATCGTACTGTTGGTTTTGGGGCCATGGACAGATTGGAGACCTTCATAGGGAGCCTTCAGGACGTGCTTATCGGCAGCTTCCTGAAGACCTGCAGCTTGTTCTCCCACCATCGGTTGTCTCTTAGTTTAAACTGCAACATCTGTTTTGCTTGATGGTTTCTTGCTTTTCTTGCTGGTGATTTTTTTTTGTCAGATATGGAGGATCTGTGAGTATTGTGCACATCATTGAGTGTCTGGGCTGTACCTTGGTCATTCTTGTTGAACCAATCTTGGTTCTTCCATTTGACGAATTCAAGAGCCTCAGATGCTGTGCTATGAGTGACATCCCTTAACTTCTTCCAAGAATTGTCAATGTCTGCTATCTTTTTGGATACCAGCAAGCTCTACATTGATATACATTGTATTGCATTACAGCAACATAAAATACAAGAAATTGTTGCTAAAGAATGAATGGGAAAATTACAAATTCCAATCTGTTAATGGCCCCAAAACCAACAGTATGATAAACAACCTCTCAGCAGATGACAATCAGCTCCTAAAAAATAGCATGAAATTCTCTCTGTCATTGGGCAAAGCATTTTAACAATATCCTGAACTAAGAACCCACAGTGTGCAACAACACCATTGAATCACTTCTACAGTATTGCGTTCTGGATGAGCTTGGCTCGATCCATCTCAAGTTGGAGTCATCAAGACCATAAAACAACACTTTTAAATGACAGAAAAATAGTGATTTAACCCTAAATTTTCAAGTTGTCAAGTACATTGAATTACATTACGGATTTTCTTCTTTTTAATGGTAAATATACCTTTCTCAACTTTATTTTCTTCTCCCTCTTGTACTGCCTCATTAGACCACCCACAAGAGTGGGAAGCATGTCTGCTCCTAGGACTTTGGCAAAGATGCACTTGAGTCAGCTCTTAGGCTCATACACTTGGCCCCTAATCACTCTCCCAATGGGATTCAATTTAGCTACAGATCTAATAGTACAGTCAGTGATTTCTAATCTGAAAGTAATGTGGCAACTTTTATCAAGCAATTCACTAGGCTGCAGAGGTTATTCTGAGTTCTACGCTGAGGCCCATGTACTGAGCAAGGACTCTGTTTAAAACGTGACATTATTAGAAATATGGAGCCTGCAGTTTATTTTGATTACCCAGTGGTTACAAAAATGTCATAGGAATTTAGCAGAAGAATGGGGAGGCCACCTGACTGTGTGCCAGTAATAATGCTGCTGCAGGAATTTTTTGATTTTGTTTTGTTAAGCCCGGAAACCAGCAGCTTTCAGTGTGGAGAAAATAAAGAGGCTTAAAGGGTCCTACTTATTTTTTTTAGGATGCTGCAAGTTATTTTTCAAGCCTCCAACTAGGAGGCACAAGCTTGATTGACAAGATGTGTTTTTCTTTCTTTTCCAGTTTTCTCCATGCCTCTGCTAAAGGCAGTGATCTAATTTTCATTTCAAACCAACGAAGAACTAAGGGGGAGGTTTAACATGGGTGAGCGTGTGGGACTCGATGGAGATGGGGGAGGTAAATTTGGAAAAATTCCGAGCGCGTAAGCAAGTTGGCTCCAACTCACCCTATTTTCTGGGCTTTACCAGGGCGGGCAGCCAAGCCACTCCCAGGAGGCAGGTTGACATTTTAAGTATGTTAATGAGGTTGGCAGCCTTTGATTTAATCGGGTTTGCGGGTATACCTTGGCCTTGGGAAACCCAGCAGCTGAAGTGAAGCAAGGACAGCTGCAGGGAGAAGGTGTTTTACTGCACTGCTTGTGGGCCAGGAGAAGCAGGAGTGCTTCCCCTGACACCCCCACCCCACAACCTCCCCACCCTCCCATACCAGGACCTAGGGAGTCTGGGATCAAATCCCACCAACAACCACCTCCTCCCCCCAACCATTCTGGGCTCATGGATCAGACCAATCTGGTCCGACAGCCTGCTTCGAGTGCTTCCTGCCCAACTGGAAGCCAAGACTGTCAGTCAGGCTGATTTCCAGCGAGTAGTCTGTCAGGGCCAAAAGACTTCCGGGTTTCCCGTCTAAAACTCCTCACCCCTAACCCCACACCCCGCAACTCCCATCTATGTAACCACCCCAGTAAATATTCAAGCCTATGTTTCAGAACAGATACTGATATATTTTTGGAGATTTGAATGTGTGAGCCATACTTTCCTGAGGTCATGAAAGATGCTATATAAATGCAATATTTTTTTAAGGGCAGTAAAACCTGTTATCACTGGGGAACAGTTTGTGCTGCCGCAGTTGCAGTTTGAACTTTGTGAGCATCATTTAGTTTTATTTATTGCGCTTTTGCTGTTAAAAATTTTTTATTGCACATTCAGTAAAAAATGCAATATTGCAATCACCTATCAAGTTGCTGAATAAACACACAAGTTTCTCCCTCCAGGCTTTTAAAGGATTCCTCAGCATAACCTTGAAATTGTTATCTGCGTAAGCCTCTCTGCTGGTTTAAAATGTAAATGCTGGCCAGCAGTGTGGGAGTTCAATTGTCACCTGTAATTCCTGCCTGGTTCCAACCTGCCCTGAACTGTTGTTTAACATTTGAAAGTGCTCTGTGCTATTGCGCCTAAACTGTGTCTATGCTTGTTGAACAATTGATGATTGAAGGGAAATTAAATTCCTGTCTTCATGCATTGCAGATGCAATACTTCCCTGCTGCCACTATGAAATGGGTGCTTACAGCTGTGAGGTTCTCACCTATCGGAATTCTGCAGGGTAGTTTCACTGAGATTCTGGTGACAGTAAGTTCAGTATAATGTAGACTGCTTCAGGGCTGTCCTGACACTGTGTAGGAGGATGACAAGTGGCAGCTGAAAAAGGCAGATGTACAATTCAGACCTCTCATGATGCCATCCATCCCACGTATAAGAACCGACACAGCAACCTGGCAATGGCTCTTAAGGCTGAGGTTTTAACAAGGAGGCAGTCACAGAGGTGTGCAACCCATTTCAAAGTGACCTGCAGACAACCTCACACATAGGCGTTGCATAGTCAATCATCATCAAGGTGACCTCAGTTTTTGTTTCTCTGGGTCTTTCCAAGCTATCAATGGGGACATCGTTGAGATGTACCAAGGAGGTCAAAATTTACATTATTCAGCAGGGCCAACAACGTCATCACTTTTACTACTGACCAATAATTGGACTGAGAGAACATCACTATTCTGCAGATCTGCAAGCTTTTTCCACAGTCCAGAGAGTTGTTGGCTTGATCCATGTCATCCCTTGGGCCACTATGCAGTATAACTCAAAAGGGATTTTTGAAAATTTCATTGTGGATATGGAATGTGACCAACAATGCAGAATCCTGCAGGTTAGTGCTTTCTTTCCTGAAAGCTCTCACAATACCTTCATTTCAAGGCAGTCATCTGGGCCACTCTTATTTGATGGGGAATGATGATTGGAAGGATGGCCTTATGGAATCCCAGGGCTACTATCTTCAGCCATGGCTACTGATACCAATGCACCAACCATGAACTGCAATTGAGCCAACAGATGCAATGAAGCTCATGCTAGAATTAGCAAACGTACTTCTGGCATCTTTAAGCAGTGCTTCACATCTCGACCAGTCAACGGAAATCTTGCAATGCAACTGCTTCCTCTCCTAATTGTCATCTGCTGTCTGGTGCACAGCCTGAAAAGAGACCTGCTCATGCAGTTCAATGACCAGGATCGGAAGGCGATGACAGAGTAAGGGAGTGAACATATCACCGAGGAATTAGCAACAGTACCAGCAATAGAGCAAGGAAGATTAGTGCACATTTTACTAATTCCATGTACCTGCCAAGGAATGTTATAGATACCCAGGGCTGGATATTCAGTCGCCCATGTAGGCAAGGTTGACTGTAGTCACATGTTGAAAATCGCGAACTAGGATGGTGTCACTGGCTACTGATGCCTCTGGAATGCAAAGTGATTTTCAAAGGGAGGGCAGGATAGGCGGGGTGTCAGCAACCCACATGCCTCCAATTAACAGCTTGTTGAGCTCGTAGTGGAGCTCATTAAGTGTCTGTGGAGCAACAGTAATTTTCAATTACGAAGCACGGGGAAAACAGAGGGTCTGGGACAAGTTAGGGTCTAGCTCTTGGAAACACAGAGGGGAGTCATGAGTGCTAATGAATGCAGTGGTCAAAAGTTGTGTGAAACTGGAGATTAAACTCAGATGCTCAACCAGTGGCACAGAGTTGCCATAATTGGCGCTGAGAGGCTTGCAATTTTGAGGAATGAGTGGTTGGACTCTGGAGAGGGATGTGAGGCTGCTGGCATCACTTGGGTATCAGAGGTGAGCAGAGAAAGCTCTGGTAAACCAACGAGTGACAGGTGAGGGAGTTGAGATGGGAGCAGGTTACTTTATCATTGGACAGAGTAGTAAGAAGGAGCTTTAGCAGATGCATCCTCCCAGTCAAGAGGAGGCCAGAGGAGCACAGTGAGGGGCTGCAAGAATGGATGGTTTCTCATTCAGAGGGGCTGAGGAGCTGAGGCGTGATGCTGGTGCCCCCCGAGGAGCTGCCCCCTTCATCAGCTACTTCGACTGCCTCAGCCCTTTCATGGTGCCCATGCATGCTGGATGAGGCCACTGGTTGAAACGCAGCTGGCATGCATTCCAGGCATCTCTGCGCCATCAGCAACATTCAGCAGTCACTGCTCCAGAGAGTTCCACTATTTCAGTGCACTGATCCTGCATCCACTCAGAGTTGTGCTGCATATGGCTCTCTGAGAGGTTGGCCATTGTCTCAATGGAGGAGCTCATGTGCTCAAAAAATTATGGAGCACGTGCTGCATGGACTCCTCCATTGTCTGCCCATGACTCAGCATTGCCTCAGGGATCTCTGACATTCGGGAACTTGCCTACCTCTGATAGTCCAGAAATACTCTCCTTGTGTGCGACACCTGAGGCCCAGCATTCCCACAGAGCATGGCTGTGTCTGTCCTCCGAGGGGGACTGCCCACAATTGAATCTGCCTCACTCTCCTCCTCCTGCTCACTTGTGATGTGCGGTTCACCCAGTGCTCCCCATTCTAAGCTACATTGAGGCCCAACTGAGGTGAATGTGTCTGCTCTGGTGGAAGGCATGGAGGAATGAGGTGACGGTGCAGCCTCAGTGACATCTCTCCCCACTGAGGAGGCCAGTGCGGCTGAACTGATGCATCTTGCTCCTTCTCTGCAACTGGGCCTGAGGGGAAACACAAGAAAGTGGTCATGAGAACACTGCCTACTCAGCAGGTGCCACAACATAACCAATTCCATAGATGAGGGGAGGCGGTGGCATAGTGGTATCGTTGCTGGACTAGTAACCCAAAGACCCAGGATATTTCCCTGGGGATATGGGTTCGAATCCCACCATAACAGAAGGTGGAGTTTGAATTCAATTAATAAATCTGGAATTATAAGCTAGTCTAATGATGGCCATGAAACCATTGTCAATTGTTGTAAAAACCCATCTGCTTCACTAATGTCACTTTGTATCTAACAGCTATGAATTCAATAAAACCGGACGGACCACCCGGCATCGACCTAGGCACCGGAAACGACAATAACAAACCCAGCCCTGTCGACCCTGCAAAGTCCTCCTTACTAACATCTGGGGGCTTGTTGCAAAGTTGGGAGAGCTATCCCACAGACTAGTCAAGCAACAGCCTGACATAGTCATACTCACGGAATCATACCTGAACGGGTCAACAGGCTTGGTTTGTCATTGTCGTTTCCGGTGCCTAGGTCGATGCCGCGTGGTCCGTCCGGTTTTATTGACTTCGTAGCTGTTAGATACAACTGAGTGGCTTGCTAGACCATTTCAGAGAGCATTTAAGAGTCAACCACATTGCTGTGGGTCTGGAGTCACATGTAGGCCAGACCAGGTAAGGACTCTGAGAGCAATTCCCTCCCGACTGTATACCACTGTGCCGCCACCTCTGCTGGGTCTGTCCTGCCGGTGGGACAGGACATACCTGGGGATAGTGATGGCAGTGTCTGGGACAATGAAGTCTCATGACATCAGGTCAAACATGGGCAAGGAAACCTCCTGAGGATTACCACCTATCACCCTACCTCAGCTGATGAGTCAGTACTCCTCCATGTTAATCACCACTTGGAGAAAGCACTGATGGTAGCAAGGGCGCAGAATGTACTCCAGGTGGGGGACTTCACCAAGAGTGGCTCGGTAGCACCACTACTGGCCGAGCTGGCCGAGTCCTAAAGGACATAGCTGCTAGACTGGGTCTGCGGCAGGTGGTGAGGGAACCAACAAGAGGGAAAAACATACTTGACCTGGTCCTCACCAGTCTGCCTGTCGCAGATGCATCTGTCCATGACAATATTGGTAGGAGTGACCATTGCACAGTCCGTGTGGACACTAAGTCCCGCCTTCACATTGAGGATACCCTCCATCGTGTTGTGTGGCAGTGCCACCATGCTAAATGGGATAGATTTCGAACAGATCTAGCAATGCAAAACTAGGCATCTATGAGGCGCTGTGGGCCATCAGCAGCAGCAGAATTGTACTCAACCACAATCTGTAACCTCATGGCCCGGCATATCCCCCACTCTACCATTACCATCAAGCTGGGGGATCAACCCTGGTTCAATGAAGAGTGCATGCCAGGAGTAGCACCAGGCATACCTCAGAATGCGGTATCAACCTGGTGAAGCTACAACCCAGGACTACTTGCATGCCAGATTGCGTAAGCAGCATGCGATAGACAGAGTGAAGCGATCCCATAACCAACGATCAGATCTAAGCTCTGCAGTCCTGCCACATCCAGCCATGAATGGTGGTGGATAATTAAATAACTAACTGGAGGAGGTGGCTCCACAAATATCCCCATCCTCAATGATGGAGGAGCCCTGCATATCAGTGCAAAAGATAAGGCTGAAGCATTTGCAACAATCTTCAACCAGAAGTGCTGAGCTGATGATCCATCTTGGCCTCCTCCCGAAGTCCCCAGCATCACAAATGCTGGACATCAACCACTTCGATTCACTCCACATGATATCAAGAAACAGCTGCAGGCACTGGATACTGCAAAGGCTATGGGCCCTGACAATATTCCAGCAATAGTACTGAATAGTTAGTACTAGTACTAACACAATACTACTGTGCTCCAGAACTTGCCGTGCCACTAGCCAAGCTGTTCCAGTACAGCTACAACACTGGCATCCAGGACAAAGCAGCCCACTTGATTGGCACCCCATCCACAAACATTCACTCTCGTCACTACCGACGCACATACAAGATGCACTGCAGCACTGCACCAAAGCTCCTTAGATAGCACCTTCCAAACCCATGACCTCTACTAACTAGAAGGACAAGGGCAGAAAATGCATGGGAACACCACCACCTGCAAGTTCCCCTCCAAGTCACGCAGCATCCTGACTTGGAACTATATCGCCGTTCCTTCACTGTTGCAGGGTCAAAATCCTGGAACTCCCTTCCTAACAGCACAGTGGGTGTTCCTACCTCACATGGCCTGCAGCTGTTCAAGAAGGCAGCTCACCACCACCTTCTCAAGGGCAATTAGGGATGGGCAATAACTGCTGGCCTGGCCAACGATACCCACATCCCATGAATGAATTAAAAAAATGACAGTGTTTGTATAGCCACAGTGCCCATTGAGCAGGAGTGACCTTCATTCCCATCACCCGTAGATCGAGCTGTCAAGTGAGCCTGTTCTTAACAACCTCCCATCTCGTCATTGCCCACGGCTTGATATGAAGGCACCATCGCCATCTCCAGGGCTGCTGCCTTCATGGGGGTTAGTGTGTGGAGCTGCGACATACCACCACCATCTCTCTTGAATTAAATTTCCTACAGGATGAAGAGACAAAGATTTATGAGTGGGCTGCCCTCCTTCACCCACTCCAACCACGACATACACATGAGATGTTGTGCTCCTCAGAGATGCCCCCTGCTTAATTCTGCCCCATATGTTAGGGTTACTGATGTTTCAGTGATGCAGCTGGCCACTTGATCTGACAATGTCAAGCAGAACTATGGGTACTCAGTCTGCTCAGCTCGTGTTTATGCTGGTGTCTACAGAGTTAGAGGCCTGTCACCAGGGTGTCATTTGCCACTCACCTTTCCAGACCTTAATAAATCATTAAAGCGCTTTCTGCAGTGCACCTACATCTTCCGAATGACTCCCTGGCTGCTAGCCTCCATGGTCACCTCCATACGTGCCCTGTTGGTCTGGCTGAGAGATTTCTTCTTCTGGAAGGAGGGGAGAGCACAGCTCTCGTCTACAACGGAGCCGTCAATGCCTCAAGGAATCGAAGAATGTGGGGCCATGCAGGGATGCCTGCCCAGGTTGGCGCTGGCCCTGTGACCACCCTGCTACTCCATTCTTCCAGGCAGCAGCAAGCCCAGCCATGGCTGCCGTTTGCCTTTTAAAATTGCCCTCTGTCATTAGGTCCTGCCTCCAGGCCGCTCCCAGCACCACTAATTGGCTACCAAGCTTGTCTCCGGCCCAATTAGGGCCTTTGTCCTCCCTTATGCATTATGTGAATGTTGGCAGCTTGAGTTGGCACATTATTGCCCATTGCTGTTTCTGATTTTATTTCAGATTTGTTTCTGATATGAGACATAACCTATCACTGCCACTAAGCAGTTTCCTTTTGGAAAGAGTAAATATGTTGGCTGACTGCAAGTTCTCATTGATAGCCTTCAGGGTTTTTGCCTTCTCTGGACCTTTCTGCATTGTGAGGGCTCTAGTGACAGAGCAGTGCTTTAAGCCATCTATCCCCATGTTTGGTGCACCAAGCACTTCTTGGGATGAGAGATGGGGAAGATACACAGGTCCCATAACTTGTAGTCCTTGCTTTGTAAAATTAGCTTTCCTCTTTCTGCAATGCCCAATTCTACAGTCATTTTACTGAGACAATATCTGCATTTGCTGATTCAGTACCACGTTCGGTACTTCCTAATTGCAGTTCAGAGTTGATTCAAGATTACACATCTCCCTTTTCGTTGACTGGCCCCAGTGTTTGGAACAGGTAGCTGCCATTTTAGTTCACAGACTGAAAAGTGCAAAACTGTGAGTAAACCAGCAAGATGGTTTTTTTTGTCTTGCTTTTTTTCTTAAGTCAGGATTGAATTTTCTTTCAATCTTTTACAAAGAATTAATTTACTCACTTTCCTCTGCACATACATTCTGTTTTAATTGTCACAAACAGAGGGCAATAATATTGGCTTAACCTTAAGGTTCTCAGGCAAATAGTAATGCTTCTATCGCTTAAACTGAGATTAGTTAACTCGCTACGCGTCAAGGATCAAATGTGAAACGCTCCTGGCTTGTATAGCATAGATGTTGACTAGATAACCTCATTGACCCATTAGACAAATCCCCATTGTTTTTCAAATGTAGATGTCGTGTAAAGTACTAAGTTTGAAACAGTTTGGAAGCAATCATTTTATAATGACTCTGGGTTTCTCTGCCTGAACTATTATCCAGTTGAGAACAATGAGAGAACACATGGTGCAAGCAGGGGTTGGATTCCTGAGGCAACACACTAGCTAACTGACTTTTATCTATTCCCGTTGTTCATGGCGCAACATATTTTAAAGGTTCTTTAAAAATAAAGAGAATATAATCAGCCCAACATTAGCTGATGTTGGACAATTGTGAAGCGAGCCCACCATTGCATCCTCTTCCATAGGAAGCTGCAGTTGAAGATGGATAGTAAGAACATGCTAACAAAATAAACTTGTTTACCAGGTGACCCTTATCTGATTTGGGCCATGAAAATAAAACAAATCTCTTTTCTTAAAACACATGATCTGTTTTGTTTTGTCCCAGTATTAGTTTTCCATGCATGGGTGTAGCCTGATGCAATTCGAGGTTACAAATACAAATGTTAGGCTTTGAATGCATTTTGACAGCAAAGTGAGGGGTTTATTGGGAAGCAATGATCTGAATTGAAGTTCTTTCTGCATCTCATTTCTCTGTTTTAGGCCAGCTTCTTTAAGAAAAATGACTGCTGTCTGGGGGATTGCAGCTTGACTCGGTGTCTAAATACATTTATCTGAATATCATTGTCTTCTTGACATATAGTAAGCTGGGACGCTCCAGATGGTTTGATTCCAAATGTACTTTTTGATTCAATCCCTGAAAGGATGACAGTACAATATGAGCGTGGTACCTGAATCAAAAGATACTGTCACATTTTGGGATTATTTTTAACCATTTTCCCCCCACAGAAAATTTGGGGGAAATGTTACATTTAAATGTTGAATTTTAAAGCGAAGTATGTTTACACAAGTTGAATAAGATGTCAACGAGAACCTAGAAGAAAGATGATTAATATGTTAGTAGAAGTTGGTTTCACCTAAGAGTGTAAACAATAAGCAATTTGCAAACCTGTCTCGGTAATCGATAAACACCTCACACACATTTTGTTGGAAGGGCCCTTTATCGCAAGCACTCAGCAGAGGCCAGCAAGGATAGATCTTCCCCTTGGATCAGTCAGTCAGGTTTAAAACCGAAAGCTGTGAGGGCAAGTGTCAGCCAGGCTCAGAAACCAATGCAAGAGATTAGTTCGTAGTTATTTGTCACGTAAGATAACTCACAGATGTCAGGAACGGTGATGTATGATGTATTATTATGTAAAGACAAATTATACTAATTGTATTAAGTGCATCTGATCTTTTCTGTTACTAGGCCGAGTGGCCTACTCCTGCTCATAATTCGTATGTTTGTATATGTTTACACAGCTTAACGTTTTACATCTAGCCTTGTGTGAATAAGTGTCTTCACAGAGCACCTTCAAAGAGATTGAAAAGCACATGTGTGAAGAACACAAATATCGAGTTCCAATCACAAGGAGAAACTGTTGCTGACCAGTAACACTGGCACACCAGAATGTATCACTGTGTCAACATTGTTTTTGTGGATATTTGTATAAATGCTACGTGCTACAACTTTGTGTAGCACCAGTATATAGATCAATGTGAAGCTTTTTTAAAAAAATTAAATAAAAACAAAAAATATTTTAACTAGACAGTTGTTCTCAGGAAAACAGCCCAATCACTTAATTTGACCTTGTGTCTCTCAAGGTAAAAATTCAAAATGGCAGCAGGATGAAGATGCAGATGAGTTTTAATGAGTTTTCTTTTGGCCAGTACATTGTTGGCAGGGAAAACATTAGTTTGGCAGAGCAGAAGAATTGACGCCACTCATTGCTGTGCCAATTTGTGCGAGCACTGCAGGAGAGGACATTTAGAGCCAATGTTTTATATTACTAAATGTTTTATTACTTCAATTCCCCAGAGTTTGGGTAGTGCAATCAGTTACACTTCAGTTCTAGTTAGTAGATCTAAATTTGATTAAGATTTAAACTTTAGGATATGAATTATGATGAACCTCTGATTTACAAAATTAGCATGTGTTGTCATTAGTTGAGAATCTCTAGTAAGGAATAACTTGGACACTTGTGAATGAAAAATAAAGCTGGCCTGGCTAATTAGTCTACCTTGAACATATTAAGTGTTTATAGGGTTTGTGGTGAAGTGTTTTCAGGAAATCTACATTAGATCACCCATGATACTGCACCACAGTGCAGTTCCAAAAACATCACACTGTAAAATTTTGTAACTTCACATTGCAATGATGCTGTAACAGTTTCACATGAGTGAACATTCTTTAAGACTCCTTTTTGGAAATGTCTAAAAATGTGTTGTACTCAGAGATGATATAGAAGTTTTAATTGGAACAAATTCTTGAAGCTGTGGAGCAAAAGTATTTTTTGTCTTTTCAAGTCCAAATTTCCTGGAAGTTTACTCATACATTACCCTTGACAATTCTTTTCTTTCTTTTGGGCCTCCTTATCTCGAGAGACAATGGACAATAGAACACACAAATCAATAATTTTTGAAACTTTTTATCATCTAATCCATACAAAAAAGCCTCTCATACCCTTTGAGTAAGGATAAAAACACTGATTAGTCTGAAAAAATAGTCTCTCTCCTTCCTTTCTGTGAACCTGTCCCTTCACCTTCCCTTCTATAACTTATTCTTGCCTTTCATTGTTTCTCCTCTTCACTCTATCTCCCTCGCCTTCCATTTTATATCTTTACCATCTTGCCTTGTGTATCTCTTTGTGTTTCTTTCTCTGTTCCTTTCGTTTCTCACATTGTTTTCTGCTGCTATCCCTTTTTGTTTTATCCCTTGTCTCTCTCTCTCTCCCTGCTTCTTTCCTTCTGTCTATTTTCACTTTCCCTTCTGTTTGTATGTGCCTCTCTTCTGTCAGCCTCTCTTCATTTTTTGTCTGTTTCTTTTCCTTGTCTTCAGTATCCCTCTCTCCACCCCCTCTTTTGTCTCTTTTTTCCTCCTTTCATTCTCATCTATTTTTCTTTATCCCTTCTCTCTCCTCTCTCGTTTCTCCTTCCCTCCATGTTTCCGATTTTCTTTTTCTTTCTTTCTCTCTCTCCCTATCTCCTTTCTAGTTTGCTCTATGCAGTCCCTTGTCTCTTTCTTTTGCTGCTCCTTCCCTTTTGGTTTGCTTGCTCTCCCTGTTCTTTGCTGATTTGCATTTGCTCGCACAATTTCTCCTTTTCTACTTTGTTCTTGCTCCTTTTGTGGCTCATTTTTAAAATCTGGATTTCTCTCTCTACCTATCTAATTTGCTTTTTTCCCATTTCTGGTTCAGTTTGGCTTGTTTTCTCTCCAGTTCTAGTTTGCTGCAGCTCTCTCCTCTTCTGTATCCCTCTCTCCTTCTCTGTCTCCTGCTTAAAATCATAGAATTCAGAAGCGTACGAGGAAGGCATTTGGCCCATCAGAGCTCTCTGAAGCAACTGTCCACTTAGTCCCATTTCCCTTCCTTTTCCCCATACTATTTTAACCAATGATAATAGAACGGTATAGAGATTCAAAACATAATACATTTTAAACTTAGATAACTATTCAGTAACAACGTAAATTAATTATTTGGAGGGAGCTGAGGATACTGAAGTATTCTAAGCACCAAAAAAAACTCCTCCAAAGAGAAAGTTATCATCCGATGTAGCTGTAGCAATGTTCCCCAGGGTTAAATTGTACTAAGCCTATTGCATATTCTGCAGAATAAAATACATCAAATTGGAAGGCTGGGGGTCTTAATATAAGCATAAGACACTAGCTTGTAGAATTACAAGCGAAACATTTGTGTTTCTGTTCCACCCTCAACATTTTCTCACTCTGAAGGCTGGTAGTGGCAGCAGCATTCCAATCTCTCATACAGGTGATAACTTGTTTGTAGGCAAGCTTGAACGGTGATTGATGGCAAGACATTTGATCATAGGAAGAACACAACAGATTGGGGAGCCTCAAGCAAGCCCAAGCTAATGCTTGCTTGGGATCCAAATGCATCACTGCAGCGGTCAAGAACAGCAACCCCTGTTGATTTTTGTCCTCCTTGTTCCCAGAATACTTTTGGTTGTAGCATCTCACTGGAGGTTAAAGTTGGGGCATTGCTGGTCTACATGGCTCAGTACCAACCATTTGATGTATTCAACAATGGAGCTTCAGGAAAACTATAATAGAGATTTACTAGGTCACACAATTACTCCAATTTTGAAGTGGGAGCAAATCAGTATCAGTTCAATGAACTAATATTTTTAATGCATTTTCTTACCTCGTAATCTGGCCATAAAAGGGTTGACAGAAATTGTGCAAAATAGCTCCAAAGCAAAAACAGTGTAAAAAAATTAACCAACAGGTGAGGAAACTACAGAATAAATGTAATAAAAGCAAAATACTGCAGATGCTGCAAATCTGAAATAAAAACAAGAAACAAGAAATGCAGAATAAATGTGCTGTTTCAGCCTTTTTCTGTCACCCTTCAACTCATCATTCATTGTCCAATAGCAGTAATTTAAATCTTAAATGTGACTATACACAACTTGGTTAATCACCACCGTCCTGGTTGCTTGATAGTTGTCAACTCCTCTGCTATAGGCACTACATGTGCCACCCTGAGTCTGACCTGCCTGTGTATTCACTACTGACACGAAAGAGGCCACAAGGCAGACCATAATAAGATGGGATGGCAACACTAAAGTGCTTCTTAACAGCATGGGCCTTACTGCTCATGAGGAACAAATGAGGCCCTGAGCTGTAATGGTTGGAAGAAGTCATTAGCTGCAACATCTTATGAGTTAGCCTCGCGATGACAACTTTCTCAAACCCTTTTGCGGTATATTGGCTATCTCACATATGGAAATCTGTTGTGTAAAGAAATGCAAGGAGCCAAACCTCACTTTGCCATACTGAAACACCAATATATAACATATAACATATAACCAGGCGCATACAATTTTCTTCAACATTTAAAAACCTTTTTGTTTTCTTTGTTTCTCCCTTTTTGCATTCCCTACATTTCCATTCTATCTAATATTTATCCATTTTCTGAAGACTGTGGGATGGGGGGGAGAAAGCAGATTCCTGGAACCTGCTGGGTTCAAGGCCACTGCAGCAGCAGCAGGGAGTAGAAGGGAGTGCACATTGCAACAATAGCAGGAGTGAGCCAGAACGACTGCAGCAACAGAAAAGGGTGGCCATGCGACAACTTAAAAACACCGAGGGCAGGGGCTTACCATGAAGTGACCTGATGTACAGGAGCAGCACTCCATCCCACCACCGAAGGCGTATTTCAACATCAGTCTGAATTTTTAAAGGAATCTTACCATATCGCAAATTCACATTTTGAATTTTCAAGTTTTGGAGAAAAATGTCATTTTTTGACAGTATACTCATCCCTGGTATAAAGGAGATGTTTTACATGCTTTCTCTACCGGAGGGGGAGTATGAGCAATGTGTGTTATGTCTGATTTTGTGTTCTACTGCATATTATCAAGGGAGAATTCTGATATATTAATGTTTGAAGTAAAATACACCAAGCAAGTCTTGCAATTCAATTCAGTTGATATATTTTGTTTATACAAGGCTGTCGAGGCAAACAAAAATTAATGGCAGGCTTTTGGGACCAAAACAAATGACTTAACACCAATTAGGATTTATGTAACTGAACTATGTGGGAATGTCATAGTTTGTATACATTAAAAATAAATTTGTTTTACAAATTACAAAGGGCTGGATTTTCCATTTGGGGTAAGGATCAAATGTGGGTCCCGACTCTGCACCGTGTCAGGAATAGTCACCTGACATGGTATTTGGCTAGCTGGCCAATTAGTTAGCTGGCCAATTAGATGTGCTCACCGTCCAATTAGGGATGGTGGGTGGGCTTCCGAGGCTGGAGAGCCAATAAGAGGCTCTCCAGCAATGACATACTGGCAGCCCCACCATTCGAGGTGGGAGCTGCCAATACCAGCAGAGAGTGAGAGAGGGCACTTCCATTTAAACCAGGTAAAACAAATTGATTTAAAAACAGCTACAGCTGTCAGGCCGTGATTGTGGAGGGTCACTTCTGCCACTGGACGGCCTGTAGCTATGGTCTGACAGCCATGGCAAGTGAGGACGAGGTTCCTAGAGGGTTGAAGCACTGGCTCTGCTGGCTACCCGCCCCACACCCCCCATCCCCCATCCCCACCCACCTCTCTCGCCTGTAGGCCTGGAACATTCCAGTCAGTGTGGGAGAGGGGCCTCAGTAGGTCCCTTAACTACCTCATTCATTTCCTGCTGCTTGTGGGCAGCTAGTTATTTCGGCCTTCTCGAAATGGTCAGGGGGTGGGATGGTGCCAGCAAACTGGCATGCCGGCTGGCAATGCGAAATGTCAGGCCTGCCTGCCTCTGGTCCCGTCCCCATCGCCCTTCGAATATTCTGCCCAAAATTTCAGAATTCTCATCGAGTACATACATAAGGAGTGATTCTGCACCCGAGTGAAGAGCAGAGTTTATTTCAGAGAATCACAGGTGCACAACAGATGATTTTCCATCTATTAAAATGAATGGACAGAAACTCAAAAGCTGCAGTTCTGCAATTTCCTACAATCCGTTCTGTGTAGGTGCCATTCACCACTGGAAATGCTGAATTTAGAATCGCCCCTACGCTATGTATTTGTTACTGGACTGACCATTGCTCTTTGCTTTTTTCAGTAATGGAGGAGCTGATTGTGGAATTGCATCTATTTCTGGAACTTCTTGACCATGAATATCTGACCTCATCTGCCAGAGAGAAAAAGACTGCAGTCTGCAACATCTTACGGAGGATCAAGTCAATGTCTGGTCAGTATAAAACCACCATACTCAGTTAACCAATTTTACTTTTAGAAGGACAAGTAACCAAGGGGCCTCAAAATTCCAGTTAGTCCCAATGGCAGAATGAGGATGGATCTGTTGAGTGGGGTCAACATTTAAGGGGGAAATTGGGATTTGGGCAGAAATCCAGGATTTCACTCCTTGTAAAATAACCACTGAAATTCTAGTAGGGGGAGGAGAAAGCAAATCTGCTCACCCCTCCCTCAATCAAAGGCAGTTCCCACCTACCCCAGAATGCTGCCTAATATGCCATTGTAAGACATCTACCAAACATATGCTGACCGAGCATTTATGGGTTCTTTTGGGCCCTTGTGAAGGCTAATAAGCTGCTCAGATCAGGATAATCGATCACAAACAGGTGGGGTGTTCAGCTTTCAATTTGGTCGAATATAAGGCATCCTCTGGCAACAAAGCGGATCCATCAGAACATCAGTCCTGCATAGTGAATTTACAACATTTCACAACACTTACAGCATTTTACAAAACCTAACTACTGCAAAGTGACAGTTCAGTTGTTGGCTAAAATTAAAAGTATTTACAATTTGAGAACTGTTGTGATATTCATTAGTTGATATTGTGAACGTCAAAATCAAACCTGTTCTAATTCTGCCACAAAGATTTGCTATTGAATGTTGGAAAACACATTTTTTAATGTCCATTGAGAATTGCATTCTCAGCATCTTGCCAACACCAGCTTCTGGAAAAGCTCGCTGGATTTCAGGTACGCAAATCTGCCCCCTCCCCATTCCTGTTCCCATCATCTACTCTCCAAATCATTCCAGCTGGGTTTGGTCAGGAGTTGGAAGTGAATTAGAGTAAGAGGTCCAGGAAATAAAATGGCCCAGGCCTTACTCTTGTGAGTCAGAGTGAGCCTGCCACTTGCCCCACTGCATCTACTCATGATCTCTCAGCCTGAGTTAATATCAGGGGGGGAGAAATGGGATGTGTTTCCCACATCAGCTAAGCCAGCCATGAGCTAGAGCAGCTCAAATAAAAACACATTTTTAAAAATAATTTTGTTGAAACTTTTCGCCACTGAGATTTCTGAACAAAAAATACATTTCACAACTCCTGGAATAGAATAATTGATTTGTCATCTCACTGGTTACAGGATTCTCATCATGTTTAGGTTCAGCTGTTCTGACATTCCAGCTGCAAATACAGATTTGTTGGAAGCTGTGCATCTAATTTGTGTTAAAATTTCTACCCCAAATGCAAATTACTCTGTTGCATTTCATAGCAAAAACTCCAACATTTTGATAGAGTTTTTGACTCGATTGTGAGATTTGATGTGAAAACTGCAGCCAAGAAAATCACATTGGGTATGTTGTGCTGGCAGTTTCAAGAGAAGCGTTCAGTGCAGATTTGGAAGCTTATGGGCACACAAATAGTTAAAATGTTCATGTGACATTCCTTTATCTGCCATTTTAGCCGAGGCATTAACTCATTTAAATCAGTGGATTAATGGATACATTTAAACAGTAAATGTAAAATGTCATACAAGTGAATTATGTATAGGACAGCTAATCAGTAATTTCTAGGTATATATTCCTGTGAATGTATGGGATGTGTGGCCATGACATAAATGCTGCTTTGGATTTCCTGCCACTTCCAAGTTTCTTATAGGATTTAAATCCATGTCAAAGCATAAGCCTAAAGTGATCCCAATTGAGTAATTCTTTGTTTCTTTGTGAATAACTGAATTTTGGGTTCAGGTACTTTGTCCCTTTTGCAATATGTTCCTTGCACCATGCTGCATATTTCACTTTAAGTTTCCTTGCCATAGTAGCACATGATGATTTCAGGTAGCAACTGCAACTTTAGACTGGAGCATTCAGAAGAAATACAGGGGTGGATTTCTCCCCAGAGCAGTATCTGTGCCAGCCAGCTGGCTGCTTGGTTGTTCCACCGGGAGGGCTGGTCCATTCGGCCAACAGACTACGGCCAGAGATCAAGCCCCCCGGCAATACCTGCCGGCTCCACGCAGCTGCAACATCAGGTGGTTCCTCCTTAGCCAGACAGCCAGCTGACATTGGTTGGAATGTGCACAATGTGAACTCCAGCTAGTTCAGTCTAAAAATGTCCTATTGATGTAAAACTACCCGAATTTTCATTTTAAACGGGCCGACCATCTGACTTTGTCCAGTGATAGGCCCCAGTGAACATTGCAGTGGTGGCAATGGTAAGTTACTTCTCTCCATTTTTTGGGGGTATACTGCCCTCTTTCCGTTGGGCGAAAGGGCTGCAAATTCAGTCTGTTGTTTGATAAAAGTCATCTGTAACAAAAATATACTTGTTACTAGCCGAGTGGAGGGCATCCCGTTTCTATGCAGTCACTTCCTAGTAGTTAAGTGATGTGGAAGAATGTATGTGAGCTGATCAAACTAATTCATAATTTTAATCACTGGCAACTGAGCAGGGGATGGAATAAATAGGTAATAGGGCAGCTGTGCATTTGTCCAGTTTCTGGCAATCCAATGGGGAAGGACTGGGGATCTTATGCTAGTGGGGTACCCCAGTCATAGAATAGCCTAGCAGAATGGGCAGCAACTAACGGCTTTATGGAAAAATTCTGCCTGCAATGAATAATCCTCGTCGTTTTAACTTTAATGACAGGAGGGAGAAGGAAATGTATATGACATGTTATGCCCAGTAAAGACATATCTTAAAAGTTAGGAATATGATATGAACTTTATCCAATGTGGACTCTTTGAAATTGACTTTTCCTTTACAAAAAAAGTAGACCTTGTACTGCAAAGATGGCCACTGAAGGTCAGAGGACCTGGCCTGTGTATTCAAAAACTGCCTCACTGTCTCAAAAGGACAAAAGGATACATTCAAGATTAAGAGGTGTCAACTACACCTATCCTGATACCATCAAGAGACATTCCTGAATTGAATGAGTTTCATCTGAGACAAAGAATGTGTTTGTCTTAACCCACCTC